>NC_088205.1:32058689-32366915 GCF_037126465.1 Ornithodoros turicata
GTGTGAAGTCTGGGCGGTTACAGGTACGCTGCCACAGGGATGTTAGGAGGGTTCATGTTGGCAGATCCATATCTGGTGTACTAATATGCTATGCAAGTCTGTGTCCATTTTTTTTTTCCTCTTCCTGGAATCAGGGGATGACAACCCCCTTGTGAGATGCGCCGTGAAGTGGGAAGTGGGTCCCCAGCACTTGCTTCAGCCATGACCTCCACATCTGAAATATGGCCTTGAGTGTTAACACTCAAAAGAATATGTTGTGGGCCTAGCAGGTACAATAACAAATATAAAAATGACTATGCAAATAAATCTTCCCCTTTGCGGTCCCTATTTCACTGGCACAGTTATTTTCCTGTCGACATTACGTTATAAACGCTGGCAGCCGCATCACACAAGATTCCTTTCACAGAACTCTACAATTTTCAGGACTCGAACATATCCATTATTTTGTGGGACGTGCAAAAAGAATTGCAATATTTTCGTGGCTTGACAAAACATACCAAATCCAGTTGATTCCGTTGACGTGCTTGCTGCCGCCTGAAATAGAGCCAGAAATTAGCAACAAGGCTGCAGTAAGAATACTGATGCAAGTGTCTCCGACGTAGCCAAACACAGATTGCGATGCTTTCACATCCCTGAATGCTGCCATCAGGCTTACACTATGAACTGTAGAAACATCCACTAGCTGCAATAAGATTAGAATAATGCTGTCATGTGGGAGTGTTACGTTACTCCTGCATAATACTGGCGACAATTAGCACCGCAACAACACACCAATCTTTTTTCTCTAGAGTACGCGTACTATTGCGTCAGGATGCTGCAATCATTGTAATAATTTGTGTATATTAGTAGCCGGTGTGACTGTGACGTTACAATCGACGGCGAGGCCAGGTGTTCGCGATGATGTTTACTGTGACAACTGATATTTTTCATCGCAGCGTGTAGCTGTGACCACGCAAAATTGTCACTTACCTCCGTTACTGGTTCCTGCCCTTGTTCCTGATCGAATGTGGTAGGGGTGGTAGGCACGGCGTCAATCTTCAGCCGCTTCTGTTTCTGCCGTAGCCCAAGCCGAACTTGCAATACATCTTCATCAAAATAGGCGTCGTCGGCGAAATGACAGGAACAGACGCGTGAAACATTCAATCCTTGGGCCACACCACAGTAGTGGCTGGCGATCGCTGCCTCCCACTTTCGTTTCGTTTCGCCATTGCGAGGTCGGTGAAATGTAAGCTCGGGATTCGCGTTATAAGTCTTTCTGCACCCGAGCATGTAGCACCGGTTTCCTGGCTGTGACATCGCACGTCAACGGCGTGAAATCCTAGGCCACACGCTGTGGTTCAAAGTACTTCAAAGCAAACGCGACAAGACAACAAGAAAAAGGGCCAGACGCACGCTCAGACACACACAGAATCTGCGACGGGAAGGAGCGCCTCCTGATGGTTGGTTTATCCGAGTGACGTCATCCAGTGTCGGCGCCTTGCGGGGATTGCCGTGCGCGCCGGAAGCGCGAACATTTAAAAATCGTTTCTGAGTCAACCAAGTGGATTTGTGCGGAGAAAATTTGCCGGCGTACATTATGAACGACAGGGAACATGACCATAATAGTTCCGGAACACGCTTCCGGATGCGACTATCCCTTTAAGGACGGAGAAGAGGATGAGAAGGGCCGCGCGCGTCGCTCGGGTTCTGTACCTTCCCCCATTTCGGTATGCAGCCGACTATGTTCGGTCGAAGTTGTGGCCAGAGATTACGCCACTGTCCCGTTGACGAAGCGAGCACGAAATATGCCCCGTGAAACCCGTCTCGCGCTAGTTTTAACGAATAGCCGTTGCTGTCGTTAGCTCGTGAGGTGGACTTGCAATTAAGCCCCCAGATTTTCTACATTTGAATGTGGAAGGAGAAAAACTCTTGCGCCATGGGAAAAGGAGTACGATCCCTTATGAAAATGGATTTTGCCTTTGTACAGACTTCTTATGTACTCTTTATTTCCTACATTGACAGTCTGTTGACTTTGACTTCTTGCTGGTCAAGTCAACAGCAATTTCTGTTGACTATGTGTGCACTACCTGTGGGCTACATTATATGTACTTTCTGTGTCGGAACTTCCGTTGACAACGTGTACAAAGCTTGTTTACTACAATTATATGTACCTTCTGTAGACGGATTATACAGGAGGTCCTGTTGAAATTCTTTTGACTTCCTGTGCGATTATCGAGCAAAGCTAGGGTTGACCCTTGCTGTTGTTTTCTGTTCACAGTCAACAGAGCAGAGCCAACAGAAACAACAGATTTTCTTTCGATTTTTTGTTAACTTTGTGCTGACATCATATATTTACTTACGGTTGACTTAGAGACGGTAAGTTTCTGTAGACCACTACCAACAGAGATGCAGTATGTTTTTCTATTGGATTTACACATACTTTTTGCATATCCCTTTGAAAAATGGCTGTTGGTTTTTTGTCTACAGTCAACAGACCAGAGTCAGCAGAAACAGCAGATTTCTTGAGACTTTTTGGGACCTTTGCGCTGGCACCATATGTTGACTTATGGCGTTTAACTTTCTGTGGACCACTCACAACAACAAGAAAGGCAACATGTTTTTCTTTTGCACTTAGCAGACTGTTTGCATAGGGAACAACATGAAACGAATCAGGAAATTTAACCTGTTTGATTTACTGTAGCATAAGTATAGTTTATTAGCGAGCAAAACCACTTTGTGCTACGAGTGCCTTTCAAAGAGCGAGATCCTAGCTGCACACGTCCCTTATGAAAATGAATTTTGCAGGTTTATTGCCATTTTTTATATCCTTTGGCCTCTTTTTCATTTGTTCCCACTTTGATTTCCTGTACGTTATTGTAAAACAAAACGGATATAGACGCCTTTGGCATTTCATTTTTTCAAAATGTCAAAATAGTTCGACAACAAGAAGTATCTAAACTTTATTTGGATTTCCTTTTTCTTCGTTTTCAAAAGGCAGCGTAAAATAGACAAGCAAAAGACGTGCCTTGTTATACGGAAACCTGCTGTGCCAAACTGCAGAACATCAATAGACAAAATACGAGGTAGGGTATAGCCTGCATATAAATTGTATATACAGATCTCCTTTAACAGGTGTAATTCTATTCGTCGGCTTTCCTTTGGCACGAACTTTCTGTAGACATCTCTACAAAAGAAAATCGACAGAATATTTGTCTTTTGTCTCTGCATAGAATTTACTCTGACGAAAACTGTTATGGAAATTCTGTTGAAGTGTATCACTGTAGCCTATAAATTTCCTGTTGACAAAAACTAGATTTTCTATTGCCGGAGCTATTCACATATTACTGGCGATGTTGAAAATTGGCCACCGCATACCTCTTGGAATTCTGTTGGGTTCCTGTCGTGTGAAAGTGTATTGATGATTTATTTAACCTGTGTTGAAAAGCAACACGTGGCCTATTGGCACACGTGTGGGGATCATCGAGGATAATCCTTGGATAATCCTCTGCGCCGTTCGCAATAGCCTAATTTGCCAGTGCTTTCACGATGTCCACTTCTGAGCACTTAGCATGTAGAAAGACGTAATTACTAAAGAACACAGTACTACAGCTTGTCTTGCCAGCTTCCGCAAATTCGAGACTCCTGCTTGCCTCCGTGTCAGAATGAAAGGTGAGGTGTCTCAGCTTAATTCAATTACGCATACATACAACACTGAAGTGGGGAATTCCCTGAAGTATCAACTCACTATCAAGATAACGTCTGTGTTTATAACTGCAAGCTTACACATCAGCGCGTAATTTGCCATCCAGGTTCACATTGATGCAAATGCAAATGGCCATCTCACAGTGCAACAACAAACAAACAAACAGCAACAACAACTTTATTTGATAACGATGATTGTGTTAGAAACACAGATGCTATCTTGAATTCCTAACTTCAGTGTTGGTTGTATGGGTAATCCAATTAATCTGAGACACATCACCCTCCATTCTGACTCACAGGTAAGCAGGACTCTGGAATTTGCGGAAGCTCGCAAGGCAAGCAGTATAGCTTATAGTATTTGTATCCCTTAGGAAGGAAATGCCAGTGCTGCATATGCCTTTGTAGCTCCACACGCTACGTGTTCAGAGGTGGACGTCCTGAAAGCACTGGCAAATTAAGCTATTGCGAATGACACTGAGGACTGTCCTCGATGATCCTACAAGTGTGTGAATGATAGCCAGAATTGGCCAGAATGCCAATGATTTGTTCCTTAATTTGTAACTTTCTCCCACACTGCTGCTCTCATTTGTTTCCAAATTCCGCAAAATGCCCAAAACGGCTAACATAGCAATGCCCATGAAACACGCCTGAAACGTCAATAGTAAGTCAACAGAAGGGCTTCAGAAAATGTGTACACTGGCACCGCTTGATTTATGCAAAACCGATATGTAAATGCAATACAAAAGAAATTGCCTTTCTGTTGGGAGCGGTCTACAGAAAGTTAAAGACCATAAGTCAATAGAAAGCAAGCATATTATGTCAACACAAAATTAACAAAAAGTCTGAAGAAAATTCGTTGTTTCTGTTGAGTGTATTACGCAAAGAGTCTGTGTAAATTCAATAGAAAAATATATTGCATTTCTGTTGGGAGTGGTCTACAGAAAGTAAATGGCCATAAGTCAACAGGAAGTAAAGATATGATGTGACCACAAAGTTAACAAGAAGTCCTAAGAAAATCTGTTATTTCTGTTGACTTTGGTTCGTCCGTCCCAGCCGTCCGACATGTTGGGATCGAAGGGCTCCATGTGTCCTAGGTATCCCATAGCCGTTGGAACTGACTGTCCCGTCGCGTCGCCTGAAGCTCCGGTAGACATCGCCTGTTGCAGTCTCTCTACATCCGTCGTCGCCTTTGGTTGCTACTCCGACTTGACTCAAGGTCATTACAACTGGCGACGAGGATGGGATGGCGGAGAGAACATGTGTCTGATCGAGTTCCTTCTTAGGAAGTCGGCCGTCTCGGATGAAGTGAAAGACGTGCCATTGTCGGTAATCACGACTGGATATTTCAACGCTTCGTCGAGACGGTACTACACGGTGTTCCCGGCGTTGCAGCTTTTCTTGATGACATCATCATTACTGGGAAGACTGTTCAGGAGCATGACCAGAGAGTCCAGCACTAGAACGACTGCAACGTGCAGGACTTCGGCTAAACGCCAAGAAATGCAAGTTTTCAATGTCCTAGCTGAGCTTCTTGGGGTTCAACATCAGCGCCGAGGGTATTCGCCCGTGTGCTGAGAAAGTGAAAGCGGTCCACGATGCCACGGAGCCGAAGGACAAGAAAGAGCTCCAGGCTTTCCTGGGACTTGTTAACTTTTACGACCGTTTTATCCGGAACAAGGCTACTTTACTAGAACCTTTACATCGCCTTCTGGACAAGGATTCAAAGTGGAGCTGGACAAGGGAACACAGACAAGCTTTTGGAAACTTAAAAAGGGGGTTAAGCTCTGAAATGTTACTGTGCCACTACGAGCTGGGGAAGGAGTTAGTTCTGGTGTGCGACGCATCTCCATATGGGATAGGTGCGGTGGTTGCCCACGTTGATGACAACGGGTGCGAAACGCCCATTGCCTTCGCATTCAGGACATTACACCCAAGTGAGCGCAACTACGCGCAGATCGACAGGGAAGCTTTGGCAATCATATTTGGAGTGACCAAGTTTAGGCAATACCTCTACGGACGCAAATTTGGGATATACACAAATCACAAGCCATTGCTTGGTCTCCTGCACTCACATCGGCAAATGCAACAAGCAATTTCGCCAAGGATGCTTCGTTGGACGCTGACGCTCGAAGTGTTAAGTTACGAACTCCGTTACCGGAAGGGAGCAGACATGGGCAACGCCGATGCCCTCAGCCGATTGCCACTAGAGGTGGAGCCCGGAGCCACAGCTGAACCCAACCCTCCGGAGGTTTTCCTTATTGAAGAGGTGCTACAAGCAGCGATACATGCCAGAAACGTTGCTGCTGCAACAGACAGAGATCAGGTGTTGCTTCGGGTTCAACAGTGGACTAGAGACGGTTGGCCGAAGTCATCACCTCAAGCGAGAGATCTCAAGCCTTACTGGACACGCCGTTTCGAGATATCTATTCAGGATGGTTGCCTGCTTTGAGGAACCAGAGTTATCGTCCCTCAAGCACTACGGCAGGGGATCCTCACCACACTGCATTCAGGCCACGCAGGGATCGTACGCACGAAAGCAATGGCCAGAAGTTTTGTATGGTGGCCGGGGATCGATGCTGACATTGAGAGCATGATCGGTCGGTGCACCCTGTGCCAATTAACGCGGAATATGCCACCGAGAGACACGTCACACCCGTGGCTGCCGCCGCAGAAGCCTTGGTCAAGGCTGCATCTGGATTATGCAGGGCCTCTTCAAGGGTACACGTTCTTGGCGATCGTCTCGAGATGGCCGGAAGTGATTCCTGTGTCGTCGATGTCGGCGGCCGAACTGATCCGTCATCTTCGCCTTGTGTTTGCGACCCACGGATTGCCCGATGTCGTGGTTACCGACAATGGCACGTCTTTCACTTCATCCGAGACGGCCGACTTCCTAAGAAGGAACTCGATCAGACACATGTTCTCTCCGCCATACCATCCGCAGTCGAATGGCGTCGCAGAACGTATGGTGCAGAACGTACAAAACAAGCTTCGCCAACTACGACGCGACGATCCTGACTGTCGTCTATCACGTCTGTTGTTCGCATTACGTACAACACCATGCGCGGACAGCACAAGATCTCCGGCGCAACTGCTCATGAACCGTAGCCTGAGGACCTTGCTAAGCGATGTCCGGCCAAGACGGCAGTTGACGGAGGACGCTGACCATGCAGTCACTAGAGCGAAGATTCAAAGCTGGTGACAAGGTGTTCGTACGTAGCTACAGGGGTAACCACAAATGGCTACCTGTCACGGTGGTTGGCGTCGAGGGCAACTGAACTTTCAAGTTACAACGCGAGGACGGCGAACTGCAAAGAGCGCATGCAAACCAGATGCGCAGATGTCAGGCAAGTTGCAGTAGCCACGACGACGCCAGCAGTGAATTGTGGTTATTTCCAACCCCAACTCCAACGCCGAGCTCAGACAATACAGCATCGCCGGAGACAACAGGAAACACATTAGTAGATCCTAGTGCATCGGGCCTGCGACGCTCTGAGCGAGCTAGAAAGAGGCCGGATTTCTACGGTATGGTGGTCTCGAAATAGGTGGGGAGGACTGTTGTGTATGTTCAAATGATACCGCGCTTGACTGTACAATGCGAGCACAGCAGCACGAGCTCTGGTTCTTGTGTGCTGGTTCTGGAACTAATCGGACGCGTGTTCTGCTTGGGAATAAAGTAGTGTTGGTTGCTACTCCGACTTGACTCAAAGTCATTACAGAAACAAAAGCTCAACAACCATTTTCATAAGGGAAATTGTGGGTATCGAACCGCACTTCAGAGTCGTTAGAGTGCTTGAAAGATCTTCCTTGTGTGCTCGAGGTGTTCATGAAGTACAATGTTGAGCTGCCCAGCAGTCAGGGTTGAAACAAATCCGGATATTTTTGGATATTTTTGGAGAATATATACAAGGCTAGAAATGTGACACAGAGTAAAAACAAATGTGCTTTGCTGTTCTTGATTTCGGGTGACCTCTCATAGTTTCTGTTTACGGAACTGCCTGTCCCAGCAACATTGTATCAGTCTCTATTGCTTTCCGAAAAGTGGTTGAATGCGTGGTTGAATGGTGTGGATCCTACACGCCGCGGGCCGGCGATAGGGGGAGGTGGCGAGTAAGGCGACCGCCTTAGGCCCCGCGCATGCATAGGCCCCGCGCACGAAGTCCTCAACCAGTGATTACTTTTTTTTTAAATAGCAAGTATGCACTTAATCGTGTGAAACAGGCCCCGCGATGTGCCTCTGTCTCAGGCCCCGCACACCCCTAGCACCGGCCCTGCCTACACGCCTGGATTAGCTGTCGTGTTTCGGCGCACTTCAGTTACAGTGCCTCCAGGAAGCGGAAGAATGGACAAAAGTAGAAGAGAACGGGAAAAAGTTAAATCTGAAAAGTGAAAAGTAATTTTGTTAAAATAAGTTAAAAAGAGTGTGACGTTGAATTCAGATTGTCTTTCAAGTCACATCTGGAGAAAATCTCTAAAAAATCCGGATAAAATTCGGTGGATAAAATCTAAAAAAATCCACCGGATAAAATCCATGTGGATTAAATCCAAACAACCCTGCCAGCAGTGCACTAGAGGAGCGTCTGTTTTCGGTTAGTGGTCTTGTTATGACAAGGAGACGTGGCAGCCTTACAGACAAGAACTTTGAGAATACCTTACTCTCGAAAGCCAATGGACGTTACAAGCTGCACTCGTGATCTTCACTTTGTTCACATACCTGAAGAAAGAAAGCCTTTTTTCTACCACAAGCACAACTACCACCATCTTTCAGAACATGTGCAATAAATGTGTACATCAAATCTTGCAGTTTGCCGTTTGCCCGTTGCAGTCAACTTTGTGAATGTAATTCAGTGTAATGCAATTACTTTTCTCAGTAATTGTAATTGAATCACAATAGAAAATGAGTAATTGTAATTTAATTACTTTTGTGAACATGTAATTGTAATCGTAATTCAATTACTTTGGAAAAGTAATTTTTACAGGTCTGCCTGTCACCCTCCTTCCTGCTGTCCTCTGTCCACGCCTGTATACCGCTTACAGCAACAGTTGCTTCGCGGCGCTAACACGGAAAAACATTTTCTCTGCTAATTAGCACAAATGTAAAATGTCACAGAAAGGCGTATATAAGCCGCCCAGTTTCAACGAATCAGGAGAGAAGATGTCATTCGGAATGGTTAGGGCCATGTCAAGTTATTTTTTAAAAGTGCGCGGATCGACGTGCAGTGCAGGGTGATATCATATGTAAAAAGGAAAATCAAATGCGGGGGGAAAGCAACAAAATTGACAGACAAAAATGTATTTCAATATGTCTAGCGGTGTCACGCGTTGCGTCTAGAGCCCCATGACTGTACAGGCCGCTTTATTGCAAGAAACAACGAAGTAAATGCACCAAAACTGACCCTGGTCACCCACAGCGACCCCCTAGGCAAAGAAATACTATGTGTGAATAGTCATTTCAAAACGGAATCGAATACGAATAAATTAAGCGACTTGTTGAATAACCGTTGTCGGATACATATACAGCATATGTTGGAATAGAAACATGTACGGTATGTATATGCGCAAGTATAGAGCTCACTCTGTTTTATGCCATCCATGTGCCGGCATTACGTGTGCAGCTTCGGGACAATTCAAATATATTCGGTTTAGAACAACAACAACAACAATAAATGAAGAAGTTCGGTTTAGAAGAAACATCAATTCGATTCGATTTTCCATATTTGATTCGGAAATGGAATAGTATATACGATTACTCGATTTGGTGCTCAAAAATCCAAATATTGACACCGTCCTAGTAAAAAGTCAACGTCCGAAGTCAACCAGTCCACGTGTACCAAAAGTGAATGTTCCTCAGGGGACATTTTTTCCGGGAACAATTTTTCCGGGGACATTTCTTCCTGGACCCAGTTGAATGAGGCTCCTGGCAAGTCGTCGGAAAGCAGCTTGGCCTTTTTTGGTAGGGCACTAATTGACCGGCAATCGTGCGTCGTTCAAATCCCGCTTGTTCGACGACCGCCATATTTCAACACCAGCTCCGGTGGCGCAGCGGTAACGCGTGCGCTTGGAGACTGGGAGGTCCGCGGTTCGAATCCGCGGGCCGGCTGTGCCGTCTGGGGTTTTTCCTGGGTTTCCCTCAGATGTGTAATAGGCGTATGCCGGCACAGTTCCCCTGAAGTCGGCCCATGGACGCAGCTATCCTCCCCCCGAGCGGATTCCGCTCGGTCTTCCACTTCACCCTTTCCTCTCCTCCTCTCCACCACCTTTCCCTCCCCGAGAAACATGCCGCCTAATCAGGCAGGCAGACCTCTCGGGTTCCTCCCAACGACACTCCTCCCGCCTCCTCCTCCTCGCCATATTTCAACGGGAAAATGTCGGCCAGCCGTTATATACACACCGGTGGGCCTGTCTTTCGTGACTCCGAGTCCCCTTTGAAGGTGCCTATGTATGGTACTTTTCGCTTTACCCATGTCCAGTCTGGCATACGAACAAACAAAATAATCCATCAGCTGCTCCAGCAAAGCCTCGCACTGTCCAGGACAACAGACTGTATACAACGTATAGCATTTTTATCTTTACTGTCTTTCTTTATTTATTTATTCGAACAGCAAGCCGATATGAGCCTGGTTGTCCTGTCCTCTTTTCTTTTCTTTTCCTTCTCCCAATAAACATATCCCCCCCCCTTTTCATAAAAGGCAGAAAAGGACCCATACCGGAGTATGGCACACATTCTCTCTGCCCCAGCATCATTCTCTGTGGCGCCCCTATTACACGCAACAACCGCGCTTCCCCTCCGTGAATGAATGTAGCACCTCTTCCTAGGGACCATCCGCCGAGTTGCTGGAGCCGGTTTCAAGGTGTGCCGTGGCTGGCCGTCGTCGATAACCTTGACATCGGAAGAAGGCATCGTCCGAGGGCGCCATTTCCTCCGCATCATTGGCAGGAAAAGATCCAGGGGTGATCTCACTTCTCACACCCATTTCGCTTTCACACAAAATCTGCAGGGCTGACAGCGAGATGCGAGCTAAACCCTGCAAGAATTAGGACGTCTCGTTGATTAATTGGTTCCAACATGTCGTCGATCAAAATGTTTCGGCCGATGAGTCCTCACAATTGGACCAAGATAGAGTAAAAGAGCAAGGTATGCGTCGAAATTCTGTGGCAAATTATTACTTAGCTTAGGGTGATGGGGTCGAGCTGACCAAGGTCTCACGGGGGCCTCCATCTTTCCTGGTTGGTGTCGATGTCACATTTCGGATGTCGGGGGACGAGTCACTGGCGATCAGTTGGCATCGGCCGTTGTGAGCTATGCACGTTCAGTGGCGGGAGGGAGCTTCCACAGGGTAGGCTCGGAATGGAATAGTGACGGTTCCGAGGGAGGCGGACCAAAAATAAAAATAAAAAAGATGAAAAAGAACGTCTGTCGTCTATCCGACCCCTCCAGCAACTAAAGAGGTTGGCTGGGATGGCCACTGAAACAGACCCTGACCCCCCTCCCCCCAACAAAAAAGGAAAAAGAAAAAAGAACAGCAATATTATGTACTGCCTTTTGCTGAACTGAGTCCGACTCAGTGGCGTATCCAGACCTCCAAGGTAGGGGGGGCTCGATACGAAAACTCGCCCCCCCCCCCCCCCCCCGCTGATCCTGTGTCGACAACACACACATACTTGTGCACACTGCAAACTCGCAAACTCAGGATTAAAAAAAGGAGCGAAAATAGTTTATTGAGACGTTCACAGTACGATTACATGTATAGGCTGTCATGACCAATGAGGTGGTGTCACGAGATTGGCAGTATTTTGAAAAGCTCATACTTTGAAAACCATTCAAGAGTGCTTCTTAGATAGACGCCACGAACTGCAAGAACTTTCGCGATCGTCACAGTGGTCCCCCCCCCCCCCCATATACTATGTTCTCGGATTTGCACGATTTGTGTGGGTCGGTCCGTGGCAGGTAGGGGGGGGGGCTCGAGCCCCCCCTAGCCCCCCCGTGGCTACGCCACTGACTCGATCCATAAATTATGTAGCGGTTCAGGCACCTCTCCAGTCAGAAGCGGCTCCTGTTGAATGATGTCTCAATGACGGAAGTTGTTGGCGTACCTTTCTCCCTATTACAGATCCCGGTGTTAGGGTCCCATTACTGAAATGCAAAATGTTCCTCTACGATGGACCAGTGCCATAGCCGGAATTTAGTCGTTCATGTTTCGCAGCACATCTGCACAGCACTTCCTAGACGATTCAAAACTCAATCTCCCAACATACCCCCACATATGAGATATACGAGGAGGTATTGCATCTCATTGGCAGAATGGGGGGGCGTAAATGCAGGCTAGCTGGTGGATAAATTCCATGATAGGCAAGCCTGAGCGATGGGCAAGAACACATAAACAAACACAAACACGAAGGTTCAAATGAGCCTCTTGAGCCTTCGTGTTTGTGTTTGTTTACGTGTTCTTGCCCATCGCTCAGGCTTGCCTATCATGGTATTGCATCCCATCCCCTGTTTTGACCCCGCAAACGTCCCATTTCGACGACGCCGGTGCGCCCGATGTCTCGCTCATGCTTCAACTACAAGCCGTCCTCGCTGAAGCCATTATCCACAGAAAGAGTACCCTTCTAAACCAGAATTTTTCCTTCTTTTTTCTTCTCTAATTTTGTAATGTCGACTGTGATGTGCGCCTTGTACAGATACGTCCTCGTGCAATCATTGTTGTCTCCTGTGGCGAAGGGAAGATAGTGAGACATGCTGTTTGAGACAAAAGTTGGACCAAGTATAGCTGTTCTCTAAGGTGAACAAGAAGAACAAGCAAGCTGGTGGACCAAGTGGGTAACGTGATCTTGAGCTTGATCAACACAAGATCCACGAGATTCCCAAGCCTCGTTCGATAATATACGTTCTTGTGTCCACTGTCCTCCTGAAGCTGAAATACATGTTACTTACTTCCTGCAAGGTAAGCTGTATTTTTACCGGGAAAAGTTGAATCCCCGTGTGGTGTTCGATTCGAATAACGAAACCCGAATAATTCGACTTACGTGGAACACACGAAATTCAGTGTTCTGCGAACGAATAAATGGAACACGACTACATTATTCTATGCGAGATTTGGGAGAAATTTTCATCAAAAACCTGGGTTTAATCCAAAATTTAAAAAAATGTGCCAGAATGCACAAACTCGGACCGATTCGAACCGGTTTTGATGGCGTTCGAATCGTCTAAAATGGGAATCTTGCCAAGCAGTACAAAATAGAGGAAGGCGCAAAGTTTTATTTCGCGCGAATTTATATAGCCGGTTATTGTAAACTGTAATCTCACGCAAGCTTGCTCCGACAGTAAGTTAACGTAAATTGAGACATGTTACATGCTACATATGCTATAAAAGGACATCTAGTAATGTGACAATGTTGATGATAGTGTGAGCGACCTAAAAGGAGCATAAGACGAAAATGTTCCATCACTGCGTGACGTTTTCATGCACAATGCACACCGCTGCGTTTCCCGGTCACACTGAAGTTAGTGGGTTCGGCTCCTGGCCGAATTACGATTGCTTAGATGCTTCAATGAGAAATTAACGTTGAAGAAACCGTATCATCGGGTGTTAAATCCAGTGTGGAAGCATGAAAGAAAACGTGCATTTCGCATCACGCTTCCCCGAACGGTGGTGGTGATGGAAGTGCTTGCAGTAGTGGGGATTCGTGCGTCAGTCGGCGCCCAGCTTCCCCTACCGAAATTTCACACCCAGCTCACACAGATATAACCATTTCACGCTCACTGTATAGTGACAGTATTGCGTCTTCTTGTTTTGATATAATGAGAATCATTTTGAAAACATACTTTTACTCAAAAAACATAAAGACAATGTCACCTTCAAAGCAACTCCTTTGGGGGTAAACACTGCTATTCCAGCGAAACGACATTCCATCGTAGCACTGGAGGAAGTGTTCATGTGCGAGGCTGTTCACAGCTCTCGTCGCAGCTGATTGGACGTTTTCAGCAGTGCCAAAACGATGTCCTTTCAAGTGCGTTTTGGTTTTGGAGAACAAGAATGGCAACAACAACAACTTTAAATAAATCGTGACTATGACCTGGAGTGATTCACCACTGCTGGAGAGCAGTACACTATACCCCATTGCACGCGAAACATTAGATGTGAGATATGAGAATGAAGTATAGTTATGTGCAAGTACAACAATTGAGCTGTCGCACTCCGTCATGTCAGTTTAGGAGTGTCCTTCTGTGTCAAAAATTCCGTCAGAGCCAATGACGCGTGACTCGGCACATTGTGGTGAAGGGCCCACGTGGTGGCAATATCAAGGCGCGAGCACTCGCAAAGCCCCTTTTCCCAAACGCTCCAGGACTCGTAGGTACATCAGCGGCTATTCGTCTGACATTTAAAGGCCGGTCATCCCGATACAGAACATACTCTATATGACGGCCACGTTTTCATCGGTTCTTGACGTTCAAAACCGCCCGGGGCACTGTTCATCATCAACAGTTTCCCTTCCATTCTTGTGCCGCCTGAAAACTTGCGCTGACGACAAAGCAGCGCTGTCTTCAACGTCTCCAACGTTTCTGAAGCTTTTTCCAAGCTTCACGCAAACTTTGATACCGGAACGCTGCTCGACGATCCTCCGCATTTTCGTCCGTGCCGGTGTGAAAAACAATAAGATTGCACTCATGAGTGCACTTACTAATGCACTTGACATCTAAAAATAAATCATTCTCATTACTTTTGTAGACGCGGTTGGCCCTGAACTTGTGGCTAAGACGCTATTAAACGCGTAATATTTGCTTTATAGTACGGTTCTCCAGTCTATCGTGGGCTGTGTTTTTCGCTGCAGCTTCACGTGTCTCGCACGCTTTTTGACGCAAAATGAGTAGCCCAACGGGTTAAAAGTTGCCACGAAAGAAGATTAGAAATTATGTTTGTATAGCTATGGCGAATGTAGAGTGGGACAAGACGCAATGCGGACAAAAAGTTGGCGGTGAAACGTGGTTAAATGTATAGTCATCTTCCGGTTCTTCTTTGGGCGCTCGCACTCGTTTCGCTTCTCTGTCTCTTCTTCCTTGACTCCATCTCTGTTCTATTTATTTTAATAAGCCTTCATATCCCCCCTTCTCTCCTTCATCATCATCTTCTTTCTCCACAACTGTTACACGCAGTGGTTTATCCAGAATCCCAAACACGGAGGTCGTTGCAAAAAATTGGGGGTCACGTCATAACAGCTTTACGTATATCATTACCGCCACGTTTCTAAAGCTGAAAGAGTAAAGTCCCCCCCCCCTGTAGGAGGTGCACAGGTAGAAAAGTTAGGGGGTGTCGCCAAACATTGGGGGCTGTTAGGGGGTGTTGGGGGGCCTGGATAAATCACTGCGTACACGGCTGTCGACATGGTGACCCCCGTAAAGCTACCACTTGGATAAAAGCATGTTGCGTAACCTTTCCAGGCGAAGCACCATCTATGGGCGCAGACTGCACAGTAAACCTTTTAACAGTTTTTTGGTGTAAATGGCTTGTCCCATGGCGTACACCTTTTTGGTGTTGCCTTTACACTCGAATGAAAAGCGTTTTCTAAAACATCCTTCAATTAGGTTCCTCATAAAACACTCTTATAATGGGCGTTTAAAAAAACACCCTTAAAAGGGGAGTATTCTATTGAAAACACCTTTTACGATCGGAGTTGTTTTCTGGCAAATACTGCCTTTCAAATAGCTAATGTAATATACAAGATCCCGCGGCAGCATGTCGAGACATACAGTTGGACGTTCTTGCTTCTATGGCAAGCTCCACCCTGAACACGACAGACTTCCAGCCGTGGTTCCATCGTAGAACCTAAACCGGAGCGCAACGCGTCACAGGCACGCCTCGTTAGCTTGGTAACACTGTGGGACCAACGTGAGTGCCGATATAGCCTATATGGGCGTATCGGACGGATCATATACTGAAATACAATTTGTTGGGGCACGCACGTTTGTTAGGTGTGGTGGGGCGGAAAAACGTTTGTAACGGTGACGGGAATGCGTTTTTGCAACACGTGCGCCTGCAACGAGTCAAAGATACCATCTAAATTCCTAACGTCCTTCCCTGTCAAACACTGTGTTTTTAACTCAGGTTATCGTCTATAACGTGATTTGTGGCGTTTGTGGCGTTTAGCCTTTCTGGCCGGTATTTGTAAGGGTTCCAATATCTTTTTTTTTTTTAGGGGAGGGGACATTAGGGGTGCTGTCCAACAAAGGCACGACAGCGACGTCTATACAGCACGGTTTCAGTGGCGTCGGATACCTGAACTTTCAACACATCTCACGATCGCGATACGAACATGAACGAGAGAGAATTAAATTCCAACTTAATTGTTCTACCCTTTGGGGCGTCTTGCAGCCCTTCCTTTTTCTTTTCTTTTTCTAATATATCATTCTACATTTGTCTGCCAGTAGTCTCCCAGGTAGTCTCACAGTCGACTCCTAGGTTTAGAAAAGTCGCTTCTTTCTTGTTGTTCTTCGTTTTTCAACAGACACACTCACCTCGGCGCGATAATTTTTGCGCAAACACTTTTCCGAAGCAGTTAGCGGAGCAAATAAAGGAACTAGAACGAGCCTATTTTGTGTGCCACATTCATTTATATGCGCAATATCGTTCGAAAACTGCCGTCTACGACATAGTGGACACAAAGTCACGGGGGCAGCCAATTCCTCGTTTTCGGTTTCTGCAACTTTTCGCAAACGTACAGTACCAGAAACCTCGCTCGTTCTAGTTGCTTTACTTGCTTTGCTATAGTTGCATTAGAAAGTGCCTACGCAAAAAAAAAAAAATTACCTGTGTATAGGCGCCGAGTTTGCATTTTGCGGAGGGGGGGGGGGGGGGTAGCTGGCTTCGGTCCAAGAGCGAACGAGAAGTGTGAAACTGTGTGTAGGGGGGGCGTGACAAGAGCACGGTTTCCCCACTGATCTCTATGTATAAAGGCTGGATAGCGGATGGGTGAGGGTATCGCGGGAAAGGGTACGACAACCGGCCGCCATATTGCGGTGCTCAAAAGAGCGATTACAGCCCATAGGAATGCATGTAAGCTGTGACAAGTTTTGCTGTTTGTGAGCGCTTCCCTTGCTGCTTCGCTAAAATTTTGCCACGGATCGCTGCAAAAATCCCTCGTGATTGGGTTCCTTACGTTTTTTGTGTGAAATCCCGTCACATACATGTTATTTCCTGTCTATTCTGTACTCGCGTGAGGTCGTGTCGTTCCAATTTTGCACTTCGAACTTCGATTATGTGATTTGCTGGTTTTGTGTGGTGTTGTATTTGTTGTGTTAGGTTTCCTTTGTCGTCTGTCAGTGTGTGCAGCGTGTTGCTTCCCGTGTTTCTCAGATTTCCTTTCTGCTCGGCGGTGCGGAATGCCAGGGAATGTTTGGCACTCTTTGCACATGAAGTTTAGATATAACTACAGTGAACCCTCGTTAATATGACCCCCGATAACCTGACATACGCGCTTTATGACCATACTCTTGCGGAACAATGCAGTGAAACCTCTGCAAATCCCCCCGTTAATATGACAATTTCGTATTACGACCGAAATTTTCGGGAACAACCATGGTCATAATAACGGGGGTTCACTGTAGTTATGACACGAAATGCCGAACGGCACTAAAGCACTTCCAACGGACTAGAATGATATGTGATATAAAGGCTATATGGCGGTAAAAACATATAGACTAGAAATATGTGCACTGGGGAAATAAATGGCGGTAAAGACAGTTCAAAATGACTAGAGGTAGAGTGGATAACTCATAAAAAGGCTAAGTAGCAAGGTCTTGTGGTGAAAGCTCCAACATCAAAGTATCACAAGTCCAGTTGCAACAGCAAGTTTGAAGCAGTCAAGCAGGTAAGTGGGCAGAGTGCATTACTGGTTGTTGAATATGATCAACCTTGACAATTTCTTTCGCAGCTGAGGCCTGGCTGCCACCTTCTCTGTATATTCCTTGGCAAGGTGGTACAGTCCGATACTGCTGTAGCACTGGGAAACTTCTTTGATCAGACGGATCACGTTGTTTTCGTTTGGGCTGCATTCAAACATATGTTGTTGCAAACTTAAGCAGCGAGAATAAAGAGTAGACATTCGAGGTTGAAAAATTATTTATTGTCACTAAGTAAAGTAAACATGCTGGAACGCACCAAAGAGACATGTGGCTGGTGTGTTTGTATGTCCCACTAATACGAGTTTGTACGTTAGACAACATTTTCATGCAATACTTTTTTCTTTATATGCTTTTGCCCATCTTAGTATTGTCCTATCCAATATGGAGTGGCTTTTACTGCATATGAATGCATAATTCAGGAGTGTTTTCATATATTGGACTAGCTGCAGCTTTAAGGTGCCCTTCATGCAGTACTGATTCCAATCATCAACCATCGCTTGAAACTTTTAACTAGGGAACATGATTCTAGAGGCTAGATTTTCATGCAAATACACACTTTCAACCAGAGTTCGAGGTAACTCATTACTGTAACTAAGTTCCTTTTCTTGGTAACTATATAACTTAACTCGCTACTTTTGCGCCGTGGTAACTTTCAGAGGAACTCCTTTTTCAGGTAACTTTACCAAAGTAACTTAAGCTACATTCCAAGTTACTAATTCACTTTTCACTCACGTCCACTTATTTCCTTGCTTTCTTTACGGTTCTTCGACAGCATTTTATGTCATAAAACATGATGTCCAGTCTGACGACAGTATTCTGTTCAGGAAGTGAGAACTGCTGCTATTGAAATGAAGCTGAACCATCGTGTGCCGACAGGGAATAAGATGTAACACGTTAGAATTGTTGGACATAAACGAAAACTCAACCCAAGCAACTCAGGGTCGAACTCAGCTGCACCTGTGTAGTGTTATTTTGTGTCCGAAGTAACTTGGGAGTAACTCGTTCTTTTTTTAAGTAACTCTGTAACGTTTCAAACTACGTTTCGGGTTGGATAACTTAGTTGTATTTTTCACACGGTAACTTTGTAATGAGTTCCTTTTGACGGGCAACTTCTCGATCTATGCTTTCAACTCTGCATGCTTTTTGTACACTACATAAAGTAAGATACTTTTGTCCCAGTGAATTTGTTGCGTATTTTAAATGCATGCAAGTGAATTCCTAGAGGTGCATATTTTGAGCAAGACAAATGAATTTTTCATGCATGTGTGTTCAACCAGCTTTTAGTGCATATAAATCCGGCCTCTACATTTGACGCATGCATTATTACTTTCTGGAGGTGTTCTGGGAAGTCGAACTTGTTGGGCACAGCGTCAGGCCTCAGTCGAACGGTTTGGCCCGTTCTGTCGAAGCATTTGTTTTTAAAATGTTTGCTGCAGATCAGTGATGTCGTCGACGGCGTCCAGTCCTTTCGCCTGACATTTACCGCACACTTTGTTTAAATGTTCTGGGCGGCCGTGAGGGAACCTGCAATGAACAATTTATGCCATCAATTACGGAAGGGATGACTAGGCTAATCCAAGCAAGCAATCGTCGATACCGTGACCAACAAACTGAGCCGTAGATATCATAGCTGACAAGCGCACTTCAACGCCTGCTGCGTGCCGAGACCATACCCGTGAACTGCAGGAAGGCTAGACTATCACAATGACTCTATCCAGATAACGTACGGCTTAAAGTTTAACGCATCTTGAGATACGATTCACAAAGTGCCGCGCACATGCATCAACAGCAACGTTTTGTCACCCCGCTCGTGGACTAATAAATCACATTTATTTGTAAAACCAAGTCACTTACTTGTGAAATGTCGTCCCCGGTGCCTTGCCAGTACGGTCAGCACACCCATAACCACAGCAGGCGGGCATGACACCACAAAAATGCTATGCAAAGGCGCATGCACATAATGCAGCTGAGTGGCGGACGGCAATGTTTTGAGCTTCCCAAGATGGCGGCCGGTGACCGTACGGTTGCACCCTCAATCCGCTATCCAGCCTATTACTATAGAGATCAGTGGGTTTCCCCGATGAGCTCCTCCATGTTATGCGTGCGTATACTGTACGAGAGTGGTTCCATAAGTTTCCGGCCCGAGGTAGAAAATGCGCGCGAATTTGAAAATGCGATTAAGGACGCGTGGCGCCATCTGTTGGAGGACCGGAGCACCACCCCCAACCCTCTCCATGCTTTTGTCGGTTGGAGAGCGGCATTTCAAACAGCCAGGGTGCACTCTTCAGTTAAAATGGAAAAAAATCGAGTACCGCGCTGTGATAAAATTCTTGACAAAAGTCATCGGACTTTCGCTTAAACAAATTAAAGCGTGACTGGACAACGTGTACAGGGAAGCCTCTCCGTCGTACACAACGGTAAGAGTCTGGGCTAAGCAGTTTCGACTGGGGCGAGAGTCCATTGAAGATTATCCACGCGATGGTCGTCCAGTGGAAGTGGTGACACAAAAATTTGTCTCTTGTCGAGGAGGAAGTGCTGAGCGACAGGCGTCTGAAGGTGAAGGAAATCTCAGAAAGGCTGGGGCTTTCCAAAACAACCGTTTTTCGCATCATCGGCGAGGGCCTCCACATGAAAAAGGTCAGTGTGAGATGGGTGCCACGACCTCTCTCGTCAGTTCAAAAGCAACAGCGCGTCGTCTGTGCCAAAGAGTTTTTGGAGCTCTGTCAAGAGAACGAAGAAGAAATATTGAAGTCAATTGTCACATGGGATGAGACTATGGTGCTCTACCAGTGGCGTAGCCACGGGGGGGCTAGGGGGGGCCCGAGGCCCCCTACCTGCCACTGACCGACCCACGCAAATCGTGCAAATCCGAGGAGAAAATAATATATGTGGGGGACCACGTACTGTGACGATCCCGAAAGTTCTTACAGTTCATGGCGTCTATCTAAGCGGCACACTTGAATGGTTTCCAAACTATGAGCTTTTCAAAATCCTTCCAATCTCGTGACACCACCTCATTGGACATCACAGTATAATCGTATTGTGAATGTCCAAATCAATTATTTTCGTGTTTTTTTTTTTTTCAACCGCATGCTGCGGTGTGCACAAGTATTGTGTGTTGTCACACCCAGGATCAGCGGGAGGGAGAGGGCGGGGCGGGTTTTCGTATAGAGCCCCCCTTTCCTTGGAGGTCTGGCTACGCCACTGTGCTCTACTATGATCCCCTTTCGAAAAAGGAGTCGATGGAATGGCGCAAACCAGGAGAAGCACCCCCAAGAAAAGCCAAGGTCACACAATCCACAAAGAAGATCATGGCAACAATATTTTGGGATTGTCACGGGATCCTCCTCATCGACTTCAAAGAGAGGAACACCACAGTGAATGCGACTTATTATACTTCACTCCTGCACCGACTGCGAGACGCCATCAAGGAAAAGAGGCGCGGCAGGTTGAGTCGACGTGTCCGGTTGCTCCAGGACAATGCCCCTGTCCACACGGCTTCTGTTGCCAAGGCTGCACTGAAGGAGTGCGGCTTCGAAGAAATCCACCACCCACCCTACAGTCCAGACTTGGCACCGAGTGACCACTTCCTGTTCTCAAACTTGAAGAGGGATCTCAGACGACGGAAATTTCAAAACGATAGTGAGGTGCAAGAGGCAGTTTTCCAGCATTTTGCGGACAAAACTTCGGGCTATTTTTTCAAGGGTATAAGAATGCTGGTTGAAACACACACACACATACTATATCGGATGGTGATGGGGTGGGGTGGGGTGGGGTGGTTGAAAGGTGTCAAAAGTGCATCGATGTTAAGGGTGACTATGTCGAAAAGTGATACACTTGTTTCGTCTCTATGACTATTAAAAGTTGGTCGGGCCGCAAACTTATGGAACCACCCTCGTACCATCTGGGCATCACTGGACTTCTCTCTTGCAGGGCGACTTTTACGCCTTTACTTTTGCCGTGCGTGAAATTTCTAACTATACTCCGTAGGCAAAATTTTATTGGATACGATTTCTAGTATTTTGGTTACGCGCTTTGACTACACCCATTCCAAAACTCGCAGCGATCTGTGTCTGAATGACATGGGCTAGATGGAATAGATGTATACGATAGAAATTGGTGTGCTCAGGCTGGAACATAGAATAAGGGACAAACACACAAAGCCTCAAGTGCCTAAGAACAATGAAAGAAGGAAGTCACTGAAAAGGTTAGCCAGCTGTAGGAAGTCGAGGAAGTTAAGTCCTACAGCTGGCTAACCTTTTCAGTGGCTTCCTCCTTTCAATAGATGCAGTTGTTTTAGGGAGGTCGCAGTAACTGTCCCGAATCAAATAAACACACCCAGCAGGAAAAGCAATATTGGCGAAACACTGGGCCGACCTCTGCTTCCAACCTAAAAGTTGTCGGGCCAAACTTGCAAAAAAAGCTTGTGCCAAGGTTAGGGATTGACAATGGCCTCACTCGGGCCGACTTAGCCGGCACAAGCTCGGGCCAATGTAGAGGGCCGACCTGACAGATGTAGGGCCGATGTCTGGCCAATAAGGAACCAAGCTTGGTTGATTGGGTAAACGTGGGCCCTACAATGGTCCATGGAACAACCCCTGTGCATGGGCCAACCACGACCCGTTGCAAAAAAAATGCATGGCCCAACTATTAAGCAGCGTGCCTCACCATGCAGCTTTGGCTGCACCCCCAAGGAGAAAAACAACGTCGGCAAAATGCCGGGCCGACGTGTGCTTCCGACCTAAAAGTCGTTGGGCCGTCCTTGCAAAAAACGTTGGGCCAAGCTTCGCAATAGCTACACTGTTAAAACAGAACTTCACCACATAGCACGCTCCTATTCGCCTCGAATTCGAACAGCGACGCCACCATGCGGCTGCTCCGTGAACTGCCTTTAGTGGGGATGCGCCGCTTGAGCCGGTGCTTTCGCTGTGGTCATCGTGCTCGAAAACGTGCTTGGAAGGATCAATTTCTGGACATTTGGGCATTTAAAATCGCTTCAAAATGAGTGAAAATGACTTGGTGGAAAACTTTTTTCAACTTCTCTAGTTCTCTGCACTAGCGTACTTAGCAGGGAAGAAGACTACAGAACGTGCATATGTTCCAGTATGCGGATTCCACTCGGCCTTTGTTATATTATATTTGTCACCGCGGTTCTGTGTGTCAAACAAAATGTACCAAGAGCTAAGGTCAATGTTGTAACAGTTTTTTTTATCATAAGCATACAACTATGTCACAGTTATTTATAGAACGGTTTCTGTGCTAGCTGTTCGAAGTTACTTCATAATGCTCAGTTAGGATATTCTGCACGCGCTAAACACAAGTTGTATTGAATGTATGAATATATGGGATATATGAATGCAGGATATATATATATATATATATCCTGAAAAGTTGGAGTTGGATCGGACGGCTACGTAATTATAGTTGAAATAAATGGGAGACAGAAGACGAAAGTAGGGGAAGTAACAAAAAAGGGGTTTATTAAAACTTAAAAATCATAAAGTTAGACATCCTCCCTAACTTTTATGATTTTTAAGTATATATATATATATATATATATAGGTATTCAATAAAGATCAGAAGTGGAGACGGTGCTTCTACAGGACAAGGAATAAAAGGGGAACTTTATTAAAAACTAAGAGGGAGTATTCGACGTTTCGACAGCAGCGCTGTCTTCAACAGGAATGGGATCTTATGGTGACGCAAGGAGGGGAGTTTATTAACACATATAGGGATAGGGGTCGACGTTTCGGCAGTCAGCGCTGCCTTCGACGGGACGTCCCGTCGGGATGTCCCGTCGAAGGCAGCGCTGACTGCCGAAACGTCGACCCCTATCCCTATATGTGTTAATAAACTCCCCTTTTTGTTTTCCTGTAAGCTCTTTGTCTTCTTCTGATTTTTCCTGCTTATATATATATATATATATATATATATATATATATATATATATAAAGAGGGGGAAGCCATTAAAAAAATTAGTAAATGATGCTAGACGTGTTTGAAATTCAAACTTACAGATTAAGATGGCTTCTATGACTGCACGTAGAGAAACAGATACTCATTGAACGATGCGACAGCACCAGAGGACACGTGTTTCGCCCTGTTTGCGGCTCGTCGGCCCTGGGTAGCTGCGCATCGTTCGGGATTGGCAAACCAGGGGTCACTCAGCGAGCGATATACACCTGGGAGGGTGACTGAGCATCTTTTGTCCTGACGAAGACAGTGCCACTGTCGAAACGTCGACCCCTTGCCCATTTTACTTTTTAACGTCTCCCTCCCTATGTAAATGTAATAAACTAGTGTTTGTAGCTTCCCTAAAATCTGTTTCCGCGTCCTTTTTTGAACTTCTGTAAAACTTCGTGGCCGTTTGATAATCCTTTTACCTCAACCTATATATATATATACGCTACAAAATTTAGGTTCGAACGACCTGGATGTTGAATATAGATAGGGGACCCCGGACCCTTAGTTTAAATGCCAGCTTAATAAATAACTTTCCCCTACTCCCTACTTCAGTCTCTGGTGTCTTTTCTCCCCTATATATATATATATATATATATATATATATATATATATATATGACACGGGTGTTTTTAAATGTGTGAATTTCAAGCTTTCGTCTTAGTTCGTCTGACCCTATGACAGGCTAGACTTTTATCTTTCACATACGTAATCATTGGAACACACGCATTCAAGGTAAAATGCACCATCCTTGAACGTTCTATGTAAAACACGCGTGCTTTGGGGTGGTATATGAAGCACGTGTGCAACAGCGTGTTTCAGAACATACCTGCCGCTGGAACCAAAAACTTAGTTTATATGTAGTTATTTCCTGACCGGTAGCACCCCACACAAAGTCAAGTCCACCACACCTGTGTGGTCATCTGCTAACATATTTTAGCACCATTTAATGAATGCCCGCACAGGAAACGAATCAAACCTCGAACCTCTCCCGGACTCGCACGACCGGAATAACCACTGCTGTTATTCGACGCAAAAATTGTAGCGAAGAGCACTTATGTTGCATTCTTGCACATTTGTACATTTAGATTGATTGTTATTGTTGATTAATACATTGTACATTTAGATCAGTGGAGACAGGAATTTTGAGTTCTTTTATTTATTTTTTTAAATCCTTGTTGTCGCGACGTAAGATAGAAAGGGGCAGGGAAAGACAGCTATACACAAGCGACAAATAAATATTCGAGCGAGAGCAGCAAAAGACTTTTGCAAAAGACTAAAACAAAATCACGCTTGGAACAAAGGAGGCAGTGTCTCCCTTCAAAAGCACACAGGATATTTTCTTTTCACAACTTTGCGACTTGAGCGTTTCGCAGTGCAGCAATATTTGTCAACTTTCACACCTTATCAGCGTTCTAAGTATCGCATTTCAACACATCCGCAATATGTGAGGCACTGACAGCGGCATTTCATCCAGAAACACTGCGATATCTGCGTAGAAAAGCCGGAGCCTGCTGCGTCCGATCATGCCGTATCCCCACTAGGGCATCCGTCGCAGCGCCACCTGCAGTTCGATCTCGAGGCGATAATGATATCATTCTGTGCATTGATTTGTTGAAAATGGGAGGAGGCGCCTATCTGAGACACAGTATGCTTGTCCCAAATAGGCGCCTCCCCCCTGTTTTGAACAAATCAGCTAGGACACAGAATTATATCATTCGGAATGATGGTTGGCTAGGAGCGTGCTATGTGGTGAAGTTCTGTTCGATTTTGTTGCTCCTGATTCCTGCGAATTACTCATACACTGTTAAAACAGAACTTCACCACATAGCACGCTCCTAGCCAACCATCATACCGAATGATATCATTCTGTGTCATAATTTGTTGAAAACAGGAGGGAGGCGCCTATCTGGGACAAGATAATCTGTCCCAGATAGGCGCCTCCTCCCATTTTCAACAAATCAATGCACAGAATGATATCGTTCGGAATGGTGGCTGGCTAGGAGCGTGCTATGTGGTGAAGTTCTGTTTTAACAGTGTAGCTATTGTCAGGGGATTATTTCGGGTACCTCTATACTGCAAGCCGACGCTGCGCATTGGACTAGGGCGAGCTGCACGCTCCCCGGCGGGCCCCTTGTATTGAAGTCATGGATTCCTCTACTGAAAAGGCGAACAGCTCCGAACCTGGCTCTCCCCCGAGCAGCCACACTGTCAAGAGAGGTTCCTCTTCAAGCGACCACTCCAATTTCGAGTCGTCCGATGAGGATCAACCTTTCAAAGATGTTATCAAACGGGCTCGAAAGGCAAGCAAGCGCAACACCGAACGCATCACCTCGCTCGAGGGAACCACAGTCATCTTCGCGCCACTGGAGCGGGAATCGAACCTAGCTAAGCTCAAGCTCCCATATAGCTCCCATAAGACCATCCAGAAGGCTCACTTAAAGCTCTCGCAATTCCTCACTTCTGAGCTCCCTGGGAGAATGAAGGAGAATCGGCCGAATCACGCTAAGAACATTATAGCGGTAGATGTTGTTGCCCCTGCTGCGAAATTAGCCCTCCTGCAGCTGAATCGCATATGTTCCATACCTGTCCGTGCCTATGAGCCACGCCCATTCAACTCGTGCTATGGCGTCCTTTTGGGAGTTGATACGTCCATCTCCGACAGCCAAATTATGGAGGCCATTAAGTCCGACCCTCCTCTAATAGCAGCCAGAAGAATAAGACGGGACGCTGGGGCGGTGAGGCTAACGTTCCTTGGGCCGAAACCTCCCAAGCGTGTCAGCTTTCACCTCCTGACCATGCAAGTTCGTGATTACTTACCGCGCACGGTTCAGTGCAACAACTGCCTTGGCTACGGTCACGTAGCTGCATGCTGTAGCGGACGGAAAATATGCCCTAACTGCGGGTCCTCCCACGAGAGCCCGATGTGCCCTGAATCCGAACCCACTTGCATAAACTGCAAAGGGCGCGTCATGTCGCCACATCAAGGGACTGCCCATCCCTAAAGTTGCAACGACACATCGCCAGGGAACGCTCTCGCTGCAATAGCAGCTACCGAGAGGCGAAGGCTAAAGTCCGGCTCACAAAGCGTCGCAACCAACCTACACTCTTAAAAATGAACTTCACCGCATAGCACGCTCCTAGCCAACCATTATCTCGAATGATATCGTTATCTACCCTGATTTGTTGAAAACGGGGGGTGTACGCCATTTCTGTGACACTTATGCTGTTCATAATTGTCACAGAAAAGGCGTACGCCCGTAGAAGTTCATTTTTAAGAGTGTAAGGCAATGGGTACACGAAAGTCTCAGGAGAAGCCTTCACACAGGGGTGTACAACTCGCTCCTAAGAGCCTCCAGGCGTCGCAACAACAGATCGTTTGGGCGGAAACTCAGTTTTGCCCCCTAGGCCCTGTCGACCGTCCAGAGGAAAAGGATGCCTCCCGGGCACAACCCCATGGAAAGAAGAGCGACCCCCCGCTCCCACTCCATTCCCAGCCAGCCTACCGTAAGGCGTTAGACCGTCCAGAAGGCGCAGATCTGCCCATGGTCATCATCCAGCTCCTCTTAGCTGCACGACTGTCGTTTCGGCAGTTCCTGAAGGTACTGCTCTAGCAGAAATCCAATCGGTTCTCCAACTCGAAGCCGTGATAGCACCCCTGCTTCTCCCCGGTAGCAGGCGTTAACAACACCAGCTTTCGTACATCGATCGGCGGACAATTATGACCGAACATAGAAACAAGAGAGCGTTCCTTCCCCGCATCCTTCAATGGAATGCAAGAAGCTTGATTCATAAACAGGCCGATCTCAAACTCATTTTACGGAAGATGGACTTTGATGTGTTAGCGATACAAGAGAGCCTTACCCAACCATCATTCAAGATACCGCCGTTTGTCTCCTACAACGCAGAGGGCCACCATGCGGACAGCCTCCCGCGGGCATCGCTATTTGTCAAACGGTCCATTGCCCAGGGTGAAATTGACCTATCCCACCTTTGCTCGTCAACTGAGGAATATGTAGGGTGTCTACTGAAGGCTGGCTCCAAGTCAGTCACTGTCATATCTGTATACCAGTGGGGTCATGCTCCGCCCAACGTCGAGTCTCTCAAGGCTCTGCGGCTTGTTTGTCCAGGTCCTCTAATTGTGTGCGGAGATTTTAATGCGAGCCACAGTCTCTGGGGTGGTCGACGAAACTGCAGACGTGGTAATTCCAATGTTAATTACCTCTCCTCCAGCGACCTCGTCGTGCTCAACACCGGCTCTCCTACATATATGCGTTCGCCGCGCTACCTCAATGCCATCGATTTGACTCTGGTCTCTCCTGGCGTCACCCTAAAGTGGGAATTCGAGCCTGACACACGGGGTTCAGATCATTTCCCCATTCTGCTTTCGCCTCCGAGTCGCAGTAACGGCCCCAGGAAAACGAAGACTATTACAAACTGGGTGAAGTTCAGGGAAGGACTGGTCGGCTCTACGGCAGATACCTTGCTCGATTCTGTAAAGGCGCCCTTGGCTAATAGTTCAAAAGCAGTATCCTACCTGGCCAGTATGCCTGCCCCTGACCTCCGATACCTCAACCTCCGTGCTGCGCGGCGCCGAGCACAGCGCCGAGTTCTAAGAACCGGCCTTCAGGGCGACTGGGTCGCTTATAGGCGTGTCTGTGCTGCCCATAGAAGATATACCTTGAAGTTAAGGCGGACTCAATGAAGACAGTTCAGCGAGTCCCTCAATACCCATACTCCAACAACGAAGGTTTGGCATACCCTGCGAGCGATCGAAAGCCTTCCCGAGCCTGTCGACCAGCTTGTCACGTTATCGGTAGCGTCTAACAGGGAGCCCAAGGACATAGCAGGAGACTATACCAGTGATCTAGCTCGCGTCGCAAGTTGCAGTGCCCAACGCCTTTCTCCTAGCCACACTGTAGCAAACGGTTCCCCAGCGGACGACGACCTCACAATGTTCGAGCTGAAGTCCGCCATCCAAGGCTTAAAGCGGCGCAGTGCAGCTGGCCCGGACGGGATCCCTAACCAGGCCCTCAAGAACCTAAATGATGACCAGCTCGACGCTCTGCTCCAACTATATAACAACGTCTGGACCTCTGGATGCATCCCATCTGATTGGAAACATGCTCGAGTAATACCCGTCCTAAAGCCGGGGAGGCCACCGAGCCAACTGTCCTCTTACCGTCCCATTGCTCTAACGTTGGTAAATTATTGGAGCGTATAATTCACAAAAGGCTGGCTTGGGTCCTGGAGCGAGGCAATTGCTTCCCAGATCACATTACAGCATTTCGGAAGGGCTGGAGCGCCTCTGACGCAATCGCTGAAGTGGCTACTAGCCTGAAGCAAGCGAGAGAGTCCAATGAGTTTGCTCTCGCTTTCTTCATTGATGTGAAGAAGGCATACGACTCGGTAACGCACTCGGCATGTTTCGCTGCGCTCGAAGCAGCTCGAGTCACTGGCCGCCTGCTGGGATACCTATGTGACTTTGTATCCAACAGAACGTTTGACGTCTCCGTCCGCGGGTGCATTAGCTCTGTGAAGAAGTTTGAGCGAGGAGTCCCACAAGGCAGTGTTCTATCACCTATACTATTCAACCTAATCATGGCCGGGGTTCACCGAGGAATCCGCCCTACACCGTACGCCCTTCATCTCACCACCTACGCGGACGACATCTGCCTCCGCATTGTGGGGACGGACAAGGAGAAAGTTCGTGACACAGCTGATATTGCCTTGAACGGGCTCAATGCAGCGCTGCTTGCGAGAGGGCTGGAAGCGTCGCCAGAGATGTCAAAATGCATGGTCTGCATTCCCCGTGGAAAGTACGTGGGCAAAGACTTCCCAAGCCTCAGCATTAACAACACTTCCATCCCAATATGCGCGTCATGTAAATATCTTGGTGTCACCATCGATAGCACACTACGCTGGTCTAAGCAAGTGAACGAGACTATCTACAAGGGAAAGAAAACGCTCAACCTGCTTCGCAGAATCAGCGGTAAATCATGGGGCTGCAACGCGCGGTCATTGCTCACCCTTCACAAAGCCCTGATCGGCGCCATACGTAGACCTCGCGCCTACACAATGGCATGCCCTTGACGCCTTCATCGCGCCGGAATAAGAACTGCGCTTGGTCTCCCAACCTTCTCTAGCGTCACCCAAACGTACCTGGAAGCTAAGGAAAAGCCTGTTAGTGTCCACTCTGAGCTCAAAGGACTCCAGTTTCTGGATAATGCATCAACATCTATCAACAAGCATTCCCTTCACTGACCTCGAACAAACGACACAGACATCCCTAGTACGCCTGGCTAGTGCCACCAGCTCTCTATCCAACAGGGGGGCTCTCCCTCGGCTCCCAGCTGGTCCACCTACGCCGCCGTGGCGGGGGAAATCACACATATTCAAGATAGGGCAAGCCGTCATTTTGACCCTGGGAACGATGCCAACCGGAAGTCGCACGTACGCTAGTAATGAATTACGCTGTAATTTGCAAATTTTATAGTGTGGTTAGGTTAGGTTAGGTTAGGTCAGTACATTTTTCAGTGGGGGGGGTCCGGGGGGGTATCCCCCCCCCACCCCGCAGTTGCTCGAGACTGTGCTCACTTCCGTCTAGGTCTCGTTCCCAGGGTTAGATCTGAGCGTACCCTATCTTGAATATGTGACCTGCCCCGTGGCGGGAGTTCGTGCCCGCAACAATGCTTCACATCCCAGGTCTACGGAAGAAGAGCGAGTCCAGCCCCCTGGTGGCCTGAATGGCGGCTGAGAACCTGATAAACGACGCCTATCACACACATACTGTGGTGTTCACGGATGGCTCCATTGACCACCGTTCCGAGAGCGCTACCAGCGCGTACTAAATCCCGTCAATGAACATGGCCTGGCAAGGGAAATCAGTTCGTTACCCAATCTCATCTACGACGGCCGAACTCCTGGCCTTGTTACACGTGTAAGCTGTTACACGCAGCAGCTGCGTACGCAGCTGCTGCGGTTCAAGTCACCGGAACAGCTAAGGCCGTTTTGCGTACGGACTCCAGAAGTGCCCTCAACAACGTGATGAACCCCATGTGTGGTAGCATCCTAACCCGATGTATAAGGACGTCGTGTGCCCAGCATAGGCTAACCGGAGGTGAGCTTACGCTCCAATGGATCCCGTCTCATGTCGGCATCAGAGGCAACGAACGAGCGGACCAGCTAGCTTCCTCAGCACACCACAGCTGCAGCCCATCCTTACCAGTCCCGGCCGACACTGACAGGCACATGGTCGTCAAACAGCTAGTTGAGGTGCGTCATCCTGGCATACAGGACATCATGCAGAATCACCGACCCTCCCCACGAAAGATCTTCCCCGTGTTATGCAGACAATGCTCCATCGATTACGCACGGGATCTACGTTCACGAACTCGCAACTGTTCAAGATCGGCTCCAGGGAGGAAGCACGCATATGATGCGTATGAGCGAGGTGCGCCGGTTCACCAGAAAGAGGGAAAAAGCACGGATAAAGCTATGGTAAAGCACGGGTAAAGCTAAAACACACAGCCATCCCGAAAACTATGCCCATCTTCGTTGATGCACCCACGAATCCACAGGAAGACCGCCGAGGCTTTCCCGCTCGGATTAAGTATCTGTACCTTGAACTGTACACTCCAGAAAACGAGTACAGCTGATTGCCGATTTCATGGCCGCGGCCATGCGAGCCGACAAAGACAGTTCAACAGAGGAGCAATTCCAACGCGAATGTGGCGCTACTGGCAGCCTGCCAGTGGCAGGCGCAACAATTTGCACTTCAAACGACGTAAAACAACAAAAAGTGAGCAGCGAGGATGCTTGCTTGCTCATTTGTCATTATTTGGGCCTGTAATCCACATCAGGGTTCAGAAAGGCTGCTAAATGCCGATGGCCGGCACAAGAAAAACGTGTTTGCAATGTTTTTTGTCCCGTTGCGGTTCAAGCGAATATACCTTTTTTGTGCTTCCTTCCTCTCTTTTCTTTTTTTCTTTATCGTTTTTTTACTGTTGACGGTTCGTTCGGGAACCTCAGCTTGGAAAGCTGCTCCTAGCTGTTTAGTTTCGGTATGAATCGGAATGTGGGGGCAGGGGGAATAGTCCACCGCTCCTCGAGTTTTCACGGTGCCCCCCCCCCCCCCCACACACACGAATTTTCCCTCAGAGGACCACTTTGTATATGCCGTACTTCTCAATCTCTAACTCCATGTCCCGCAGTGCTGCTCCTTCAGGTTGGGTTAGGTTAGGTTAGGGCTCGCTCCCCCTTGCCGATTTCCGAGTTTGTGCGAGCGAGGTATCTCCATACTGGAAAACCTGAAATGGTGCACTACAAACGAATGTCACCGCTGTGGATAATAATTTGAAGCATACAGATGAAGGATTCATGTCATATCTAAAACCGATTGCCAGCAATTCTGCTCTTTCTGTTCCTCGAAAGACAGAAAAACAGCTTCATAAAAAAAAAAGAAATACACCTTAGTGAATTATAGCGAGTTCGGGTGGTCATTTCGTAGCAAAACGGCCGAGCACTCGGAAATTGCTAGGTCGGCGACCGAGCCACCGTGACCGTGATCACGTGACCGTTGCCACCCGAACATGATTGCTAGGAATCTAGCGGTTTTAGGTACTTGGATCACGCTAGGGGCGTCGCGGTCGCAAGTCTTCGCGTTCTGTCGTCTGCTAAACCACGTGATTTCAACATGCGGGGCCTGTAGCTCTCGGCCAGGCGGCGTTGCGATCAGCGGACGACAGCGCTGCATGTGGAAGCAAATCGAAACAATGGTCCGCACAAGAGTGTTTCGGTTTCGCGGGTTTCGCTCTGGCGCAAGCAAGCAATGTATCGCATCCTGCGTGGGTTTGAAAAGCTGGAGGTCATTGACGATTGGGCAAGTTACTAGTCAATGTTTTCGGCGTCGACGAAGCATCGGACGGTAACGAAATCGTCGTTAATGCATTTCGGAAGAAGTGAAGGACAGCGTGGTTTATAGCGTCCGGTTCGAGGTGAGTCGGCGTGATCGTACGTAATATTTGTTAACTGTACATCAAAATGATATACCTGATCAGAAAAACATTGAATGCACATTTTACCCGCACTGAAAGCTTATTTAACTCAATTTCGGTACCTCTCCATCACAGGTGTCCAAGTGCTCGTGACAGTTATGTTGCGTCGTGTACCTGTGGAACGGTGTACCTGGAATTGCGGGAAAATGTAAGCACGCGGCAGCAGTCTGCTGCTACCTGAACAAGGAAGAAGACACCACATGTACGGGCAACAACAAAAGAGGGGCAAGCCAAGCTCAAAGCCGCAGGCGTGACATGACAAAGGGTATCGCCGACTTATTTCCGAGTACGTATGTATAATGTGGACAATGTGCTTTCCTTTAGGCAGGAGCTCGGGTGCAGACCTTTCATATTGTATTTTTAGAGCTGATGAGGCTACAGTCACCTCTGCTGCATCGTTGATCATTTGCCAATGATCTTTCTCTACTGAATGCTGCTGCTGTACCTTGCTGCATCGTTGATCGTTGGCTATTCTGTTATTCTTCAGCATTTTATATGTTTCATCAACCAGTATTGTACCGTGTACCTAGTACGTTGCCTCAAAACAATGCTTTATTGCTCTTGGTAATAAACAGCTTGCATCTGATATATTTCTCCTTGTTTGTGTAATGTAGGTATATCAACCAAATGTCTCCCGCTGCAAAAAGAAAACCGCCTGGTGATATCATTCACGCGTACCCAGACATAGTTTGTCCACTCGCTGAGGTCCTTGAGTCTGAACAGAGGGGAGCCTTACAGTGGGACTGTAAAGAGGTTCTGAACGGCATTTTCGACAATGTAGTAACGGGAGAGCAAACGGAGAATCTATTTGATCTCCTAAAGGTCATGAGAGGGACACGCACGGTGTTCCATTATAGCATTCCAACAAAAATGCCAGGGGGTAGCTTCATAGCGGGTCTCTTGAAGAACGTAAGTAAGTAAGGTCATTGCTTTTATTGAAGTAAACATCACACTGCACGAAGACCCTCGAACATAGCAGTAAGAAGAAGAACCGGCGGGAGTCGATGCCCACAGTAAGCCTTTCATATTTCCCTCTAATCTGCATATAAAGTACTAACTGTTTCGCAAAATTTGTGATGTAATAATAATAATAATAATCCAATAATATAATAATAATAATATATCCAAGTAAATTTCTACCGCAAGTTGTTTGGGTATAACTGCTCTACATTATCTCCAGGTGGAATGCAGAGCGGAAACTTCGCGGCGTTTTTACGGTAGACGCAATTAACGCTTTCCGCCTTTCTGTCTCCTAAGGGTTTCCGAGGAAGCGATAAAACCTTATTTTTTGACGTTTTGGAATCTGTTATGGTAGCCAACGACACAACAATACTGTGTGCCCGACTTGTGTTGTGGCTTGCCGTGCGTTGGCAATCTGAAAGGCGGCATATTTAACCACGATACATGCTTGGCTGCCTGGCTGTGCGGACCAGTCAGTGCTGCCGCTCCCGCTTGGGTCCCGATTGGCGCTCGCGTCGCCGGGCAAACTTGAGCGCAACAGGCCTCGCCACCGTTGCAGTGCGGATGTGACGACACCGGATACAGTTGAGCAATCTGCTGCTCGATCGTTTTGAGACCGGGCAAAAAAAGTGCTAGCTAGCAAATTCCGAGCGCTCGGAAAGCGCCACGCGAACATGCAAGATTTGCTTCATTTTGACCAAGCGAACATGACTGCTCGAGATCTGGCAAAAAAAGTTGCTCCGAAATGACCACCCGAATTCGCCATTATTTGAATTAGAATGCCAAAATACCTTGCAGATAAAATTTTCCTCCACTCGCATACGCGTATGTGCGAAACTAATGTACACGTACGTAGTCCTAGTTGTTTTATTAAAAAAAAAAATCTATATTAAAAATGGCTACGACCACGAAGTATGCACGAAGTATAGTATGCCTTTGTGGCACCCCGTTTATTTTGTGTATGTGTTTCAGCTTGGACAAATTTTTTATAAAAAGGTCACGAGAGCACGTCATTTTCACAGTTGAGTTCTACGGGCGCGTATCTTTTCCAAGAAAGACTATAGGGACCGTGCGACACCTAAAGGGGGCGCGCTGCTCCGTCGCGACAGCGCCGCCAGTGGCCTTCTTGGACGTATCCGACGTGATACCACGCCGCCCGTTCTATGCATTCTCAAGTGGAACCGTAGCTTGCGTGGCGACCGCCGTAATTAGAAGGGCTAATTTTCGAAGTGCAAATAATGTGGAACCTTTCTGGGGCGCGAACGAAGTGAATGGAGACAAACTGCACAGAAGCAACCACCGTATTTATATTGCATCTAACAGTACGGAAGGAGAACAGCCACTCGCGTCTGTCCGATCAAAACACCTGTAAGTGATACGTCGAGAGGATGGTTATTTGACTCGTCACAAAATCCTGGCTTGCTAGCGAAGGCTATATACGTGTATTCCTCTGACTCCAACCATTTGTAATATCATGTTTTTGACTGAGTCTTGTTCTTGTATTCCTTTAGTCGTCTTTGCACACACATAGCTTCGTCACTGAAATTTACATCGTGCGTCCGTTTTACCCATACAAATAAACACGTGGGGTCACAATTTATTGCCTGAACTTGCACTGCAGTTTTCCAGTATCTTCAGATACAATAACGCTAAAGAGATCCTCAAAGAAGAAAGTATATGAGTTTTTACCTCGGCTACCGCCGTAGGCTTGCGGGACGACAGCTGTGAAATGGTCGGTGAGTAAATACTAAACCTTTTGGACAACGTAGAACTTCTGTTCTCACTGTGAGACTCGTCATCCCGGGAGCAATATCGGCTCTGGGCACTGGCGATGAAACACCTCAATCATTATCTCGAAATAGGTTGCCGTTTGGTCGGTGCATTTGACGGTGATCCAGCGGCGTTTCACCGTCACGAAAGTGGCAACTGTAAATCATTGATCATTTTGCAGGTCCTCATTCAGTTTCATTGAAACTAGAACAAAAGAAATAGAATATATTCGCTCATGTTGTGCACACCTCATGCAATGGCCGAACGCGCGTCACAAACGCTATTCGCTCCGAGTCCTCGGTGGTATTGGAAGCGTAGAAATCAAGAGAAATTAAGCATCTGGTCCCTAATGAAGAGTTCTTTTAGGTGCTGGCACAGTTAGCGATGCTGTGGCAAAAAAAGATGCCCGCACTTCACATGTAAACAAAGCTGGCTACCCGGCGGCTATCACGCAAGGTACTTTCTCCAGAGGCCGCATCGCGGCGCCACCAGTTTGTCGCACAGTCCCTATAATGACTAATAAGGATGACTAATCAATTAAATTCATTAATTAACTCTAACAAGGACGTCTTGAACACAAGCCAGATACCGATATGGGAGACTGTCCTAGTTAAAATCCACACCACGTTTAAAAATTTTAAAACACGTACGTGTAAATGGGCTAAAACCGAAACCGATGGCAACCACGTTTGGGGTGGTGGTGTTCACGGTACGGGATACTTCTGTATGTCAACTGCGCTCGCAACTATATTGTCTTGGCTCGGAAACCGTATGTTTCTGGAACGTAGAGAATCACAAAACACGAATATACTTCAAGTACTCATCTCCTTAGGGAAGCGAGGAAGCGAGAGATTTATTGACTCTACGTTGCACTAGTGTCAGCGCGCTGAGCGGTTGAGCTGGAATTGGAAATGAATAAAAATAATAATAAATAAAACTAAAAAGAAAAAGAATGAAAAAGCGTTATCTGAGCTGATCGAGCTCGGTTCACTCTGGAAATTGTTGCACAGACGACTGGCGCCACGTTCGAACTTACCTAAAATTGCTCCTCTGTTGAACTGTCCTTCTCGGCTCGCATGGCCGCGCCCATGAAATCAGCAATCAGCTGTTCTCGTTTTGTGGAGTGTGCACCAAACTGTTCGTAGTTCAAGCTACAGGTACTTAATACGAGTGGGAGAGCTTAGGCAGTCTTCCTGTGGATTCGTGGGTGCATCAACAAAGATGCGAATAGCTTTCGGGATGGCTGTGAGTGCGATAGCTGGTGTCTTTCTCCGTCTGTTACGTCGCGAGACAACTGAGATCACCGTCTGTGCGCGCTCAGGAAGCTTGAAATCTGCCCTGGTACATATACAGTAATATATACCTTGAATCTACGCTGATACATATACGGTCAATAAATTGGGACTTGCTCCACTGCAATCTTTCCCGGAGTTCACAAGAGACACTGTTTGTGAATTTATGCCTTACATAATCTATCGCAGGTCGTTCCACATCCTACCCGAATAACTCATGCCACACAGTCAACCCTTGACTTGGTTTTAACTTCCCTTCCTGAGCACATCACTTCTTTGCATGTCACTGATGGTCTCAGTGACCACAAGGCCATTTTCTTCGATATCTCTTCAACTCGTCCAAATGTTCGTAAATTCAACGATAAAACCATATACGACTACGCTCGAGCTAACTTCCAAGCCATTAACGAGGGCCTTGAAGCTCTGTATTAAAATTCCTTCCATGGCACCTCGCGTCACTCCATTGAGGATAACTGGTCCCTCTTTCGTGACAACATAAACTACCTTACCGAGTACCATGTTCCAAAGATAAGAGTGAAATCTTATGATCACAATCCTTGGTTCACGAAAAGTCTCAAAATCTTGCTAACCAAGAAAAAGCGTTTATTCAGGAAGGCAAAGCGTCTTGGCGACGACATATCATGGGCTAAATTTCACTACTGTCAACGGGAATACAGGCGCTCGATCAAGGAAGTGAAACATACGTTCTTTACCATCGACCTCCAGACTCTCTTGACGAATAAACCAAAACAGTTTTGGAAAATTTTATCTCTGCCAAAATCCCACCTTATCAGCCTAACTGACACCCGCCAACAACGACTGCGCCAATGCTTTCGCTTCCTCCTTGTAATCCGTTTTCAACACCGATAACGGGTAAACTCCATTATCAGTAATCGCCTCCTCACCTATGGTCCCCATTCATATCAGCACTCATGGCATTTGTAAAATCATTGAGTCACTTATGCTGTCACCAAGTGCTGGTCCGGACTCTATTAACGCGAAGGTTGTATACAACATGATATCTATTTCCAGCAAGATTCTATGTCTCAGTCACTCCAAGATTCTGCTTTTCTGCAGGACTGGAAGACGGCGAAGATTGTCCCCATTCACAAATCAGGCAGCTGCCACATCGTTAATAACTACCGCCCCATTTCACTCACTTCTATAGTATGTAAAATTCTCGAACGCATAGTCTTCTCCAACGTAGTTAGGTACCTTGAAGAAAAATGCTTCTTCTATCCCTTGCAGCACGGGTTTCGAAAGCTCTTTTCGTGTGAAACTCAAGTAGCCAGTGTTTGTTCACGACATCTTTCTCCACGCGTACAATAATCATCAGACTGACGTCGCTTTCTTAGACTTTCGCAAGGCCTTCGATATGGTGCCGCACTCTAAGCTTCTATACAAACTCTTTCTGCTTAACCTCAATCCGTATGTCGTCCGTTGGATAGCTCAATTTCTGACTAATCGTACGTTATTTGTTACTTGCAACATCCACCCATCCCCAAATGTACCTGTGCTTTCTATATAAACGACCTTCCTTGAGGCATATCTTCCACGATTCGTCTCTTTGCTGACGGCTGTGTAGTGTAGAGGCAAATCCTCTCTCCTTCTGACCAACTAACCTTACAAAGCGACCTTTCACTAATCCGGCGTTGGTGCAATGAGTGGCAAATGCTTCTGAACATTGCAAAGTGTCGCATTTTGTCGTTTTCTTGAAGACGGGTCTCTTGTCTTCTTCCCTTCCCCTACACTCTAAGTGATATCACATTAACTCGAACAGATTCTTACAAATATCTTGGAATCCACCTTTCCTCCAACCTAACTTGGAACGAGCACATCAACCACATAATAACTAACGCTTCTCGCTCCCTAGGCTTTGTTAGACGCACCCTCAGGTTGGCGCCCTCCATCATAAGCTCCTAACCTTCACGGCTCTTGTACGAAGGAAGCTGTAATATGCATCACCTATTTCGGACCCTCCCCAAAAGTATCTCTGTGACGCCATAGAAGCCATCCAGAATCGGGCTGCCCGTTTCATTTCCAATGACTTCTAATTCAATACCTCTGTAACCGCATTAAAATCAAATCTTAATCTCGACTCACTCGAACATTGTCGCCGTCTTGCCAAGTTAGCCCTCTTCCATAGGTTCTTTTTCATCTTGTCACTGCACCAATCACCCATCAACCACTCAAGTGTCATTTTTCCTCGCATCGACCACACTAATAAGGTCACACGCTTTCATTGTAATACCAATGCATTATCCAGATCATTCTTTTGTTCAACTGCCATCGAATGGAACAACCTCCCATCACCTCTTGCAACTATTATCGACCATACAGTATTTTGTAACACCCTCTCTCGTTCACGCCACCCACAAGACCACAACGCTTGTATGTCAGTTGCTATGAAATTTTTCTCCTCCCCCTTATCATATTTGTTAATTATCTGTACTTATGTGAACGAACTCCCTGTTCACGCTTTAATACTAGTTTTCATATAAGTTTGTACGGTCGTCGTTTCTTTATTTTCCTGTTTACTTAGCGCTAATTGTGTTGTTCTTTTTTGCTTGCTTGTTTGTTTCTATCAAGTTGCCGTAAATGTATCTTACGCTCCAGTTCCCACCCCCAATGTAACATTCTCCGGGCCCTTCGGGTTCTCGAAATAAATAAATAAATAAATATTAATGTTATACTAGCGCGTGCAAGTAGCGTCTGATGTAGGTCCACGGTCTCGTCATGATACAGTGAGGAATACTGCGACACACTTGATTGAAAGCATTGCTGCGAGTTAGCTTGTTTCCCGACTGATTGTGCGCTGAACTGAACTTGCATTTTTGTAAAACAACTTCAATATAATGCAGTCGTAGAGAGATAGTTTCCTTGGTTTTGTGGCATATTGCGCTCACTTCATCTGCTTTCTCTTGGGCCCCGTTTGGGCTATCGCGGCCTCAATGGGGGTCCTGACACATGGTTTGGGAAACACTGAGGCATACTGTATATTGTTACATGTGACATGTTGTAGTGTACTGAAGCCAGCTTCACTGTTGTATTGTTTCTTCGCGTGGTTACTTCTTCAACGTTACTTGAATGAGGAATGCGGAGAATGAGGATATGTATGCCTTGCATGTTCTGGATGTTGTCTAATTGCTGACCCCTGCTGTTGGGCTAAAATCCAGCAACTACACAAAAAGATTAACAAATACAGAACAGGAGACAGAAACACGTACACAATGACATGAGTGAGACCATGATATGCTGTCAATTTTTTTCTGTGCCTCTGGTTCTACATCTTATGAACATGTGCCACATTGCCAGCACCCTTTCCCTCTAGCTACGAAGAGAGCCTCTCAGTAATAAAAATGCAGGTTGTCAAATGCATGTAAACAGTGCTTACATTTTTTGGGGTCTTCGCTCATCTAATGTTTATGGCAGAAAATGCTCCTCTAGTTCACATGGCATACTGAATATGAGTGTGCTCCACAGCCACAAACTACATTTTAAATTAGCACTGCAGTATGTTTATCGGCACACATGAAATTACCCTTCATAAGTGCATCATGCAAGCTCATTGATTCTGATGCTAATTGCTCATGAAATAACATGGGGTGGGGTGAAAGACACTGGAATCACATGTTGCGTCACTAGCAGTGCCGTACTCACTCAGCAGTGACATCACAAGCAGTGATTTTTCACTGAAGCCTGCAACTCAACGATATAATTCACATCTTGATTGCAGAAAAAGTAAGCACATGTTTGTTATTACTTGGTATACAGTTGAAACTTGTTAATGTGATGACGGTCATTCTCGTTGATTTTGGCAATGAAACCATTTTAGCATAAAAACACACCTGTCAAGGTGTAAGCTATGAGAAGTAGTAAATTGAGTGAGGCATTTTAAATTGCCTTTTTTCCTTTAGATTTTCAATGCTGACATACATCAGCTTGTACAGTCAATCTGGGCTATACCAGCCAAAACCAGCAAGAGATGTAGCTTGACTCTCTTAAATATCACTGAAAAAAATTGTGTGCATTTTTCAGACGATATCGAATGTAAATCATCATTTTGTTTTCTTGAACAATGAGGGCACATTAAACTGTGCCGAAATATGAAGTTGTCCCTTACCAGCTTCCTTCTGACATATACATCATTTGTGCGCTTTCCTTGCCTGGTGTTAGAGGGGAAGCACGGGTCTGCCATCCCAAAGGGCATGTAGAACGAGAATAAATCTGGTGACGTGGTGAGAACTCAAGAACGGAGCACATTTTGGGTCAAATTTACGATAAATTTCTTACAAATTAGCATTCTTGAAGGAGCCCCAGATTATTTATGCTTGTAACTGATTGTTTGGGATTAGCTTCACATAAAAATATCAGGCTGATCTATATCCATTGTTTAACCAAGTGTTTGAGAATATCAAGCACTTGCAAAAAATTACTTTTTTTTTTCAGATAGTATATTCACATATAGGTCGTCGAAAAGAAATCTTCCCTTATTTGTATAACTAGTCCTCTCCTGCAACATATTGAAAATCTACAGGTTTATTTTTCTTTAAAAAAAATTAAAAAATTTGTCACCATTAATGTGCTGCAGGTTGTTCGTCAGTTGAGGCCATCTAGGAAGCAAAAAAAAAAAAAATAATAAGATGCCTTTGTGGTTCTCTCCTGCGAAAATCGACACTCTGCTTTTCCATTTTGAGAACCTACAGGCGTATTTGTTCTTACGCAAGAAAAACGTTTCGTCAGCTCATTCATATCCCATCTGTATGACGCTATAGCACACTTTGAACAAATTTTGCATTCAACTGTTCTGCCCAGTTCTACAGATTAGTTGCAGTCGCTGCTTCATAACAGCTTTGTCAACATTTGATTGTTTTCACATACCTGAAGTCATCTGGAAAGTGAACAAATCTCATCATTTCAAGGGCATACCCTCTCCTATAGCATGTTCAGAATCTGCTGGCATGTGTTTTCTGTAGATCTTATAGCATCAGCTGACCATATTGGCTCAGATCATGTCAGAATGTGACGTAACAGCTTTTGGAAACAATTCATTATGATCTCGTGTGCCCCAACCACAACAGAAAAAAAGCCCACAATCTTTCTTTCAGTGGAAATATGTGTTTTTGCTGCATTAACAGAAGGTGGCTCAAATTAACTGTGTACCTCCTTGTGGCCTGGGTGGAGCATGCCTCACTGTGCTTTATGTCCAGTAATTTCTTCTCCAACCGTATCTCTTTGGCAGTGAGCCACAACGTATGCAGTCTTCAAGCTTTCTTTCACCAGGAAGAACAGCTTACAGCTCTGCAGGCATCAGAATATCTGTATGAAATAGGGGGCTGCAGTCTAGCCCTATAGGTGCCAACGTTTTAAATGGTACTGCGAACACACTCATAGTACCAGTGGCGTAGCCAGACCTCCAAGGTAGGGGGGTTTGATACGAAAACTCGCCCCCCCCCCCCACACCCCCGCCGCTGATCCTGGGCGCGACAACATACACATACTCGTGCACACCGCAAAATGCGGTTTAAAAAAAAACATTGATTTGGACGTGCACAATACGATTACATGTATAGGCTGTCATGTCCAATGAGCTGGTGTCACGAGATTGGAAGGATTTTGAAAAGCTCATACATCGAAAACCATTCAAGAGTGCTGCTTAGACGCCAGGACTGTAAGAACTTTCGCGATCGTCACACTGTCACTCCCCCCCATATATATATATATTATTTTCTCCTCGGATTTGCACGATTTCCGTGGGTCGGTCCGTGGCAGGTAGGGGGGGGGGGGGCTCGAGCCCCCCCTAGCCCCCCCGTGGCTACGCCACTGCATAGTACCCTTTATCACGGCACAAAGCAATAGGCCATTTGAAAAAGTTCCAGGGGGCAGCGCGCGTTCTGGCAGGGCGTGCCGGGAAATGCTGTGCAAAACGACAGCGATTTGCTATCGTCTCCGATCGTCGTCCTCGTCGCACTGGCGCATGCGCCGTCGCTGTCGTTTTGCACAGCATTTCCCGGCATGCGCGCTGCTCCCTCGAACTTTTGCAAATGGGCTATTATGTCAAAGTCATGCTTGTGGAGGCAAAGCCATGCTTGCCAAAGCCAAAGAGGCAAAGTGATGCTTATGGAGTTTTTTATTATGCCCTGCTGCTCAGTGTATGGCTTCTGTTTTGAGCTGGAACAAACAAATAAAAAAAATCTGAGGCTAAAAATTAGCTAGTCTGGCGTAGGAGCTCTCACACTGGCATAGCTGGTCAAAAAGAAAATGTGGGCCACACATCACATAAAACACAAATACCAGTATATTTTCAGCAACCACTGGTTAATTTCTAGTAGGTGCGGTGCATATAGCGTGTCCATGGACTGATTTTTTTATTCTTAGAGAAATCATATTTTTGCAGTTATAATGGATGACAACATGTTCTACATCCGAAGTGGATGTACTAATTAGGTCTCGTTGAATTATTGGAAATAGAAGGTCGGTGCAAATGCAACGTCGGTTTCCCTATGTGCCGCTATAGTTTTCAGAAGTATGCTCGTGAACATTTAGTGCGAGGACATGGCCCCGAAATAATGGTTGCGTGAGAGTAAGTCTCGGAGCGTTCTTTTTGCCTTTTCACTTGAACGTGAGGAAGAAACAAGGCTGCAGAACTGCAAGCAGCACATTTAATGTAATGTCGTGCAGGATGCAAGTTTTACAGCGATTTCATATTTCAGCACAATATTTATAAGCTGTAAAAATAGGTGCAAGGGTACCACACAATGAAGTAGCTGGTACCGTAAATTTTAGACCTCTTCTTTGCATGGGCGCTTTGCATAAAGAGTGACCTGCTAACAAACGTACTTGGGGATTTCTGAATGTGAAGATCATAGGAGAGAAAGGAAGGCAAACAAATACAACAGAGTGTGCCATTCATTTCTCGCACTTCTGATTTCAGATACTTAATGCTCTGATAATGTTCAAACCATTTTGACGATATCTGAGTATCTGGCCCACTCGTTCGGCAGAGCGTCGCACCGGGCACGAAAGTAGCGACAGACGAATGACAAGACTACATGTGCATAAGCTACCTGCGCGGAGTCAACGGGACACACATGAATCTGCAGTACGCAACAGTTAACCACAACATGAAGTTTGTGTGTCCCGTGACGGGCACTAACACCCAGCGTGTAACTAACGTACCCTAACGTCTAACCTAATCTAACTTAACCCAACTTAACCTAACCTACAGGAGAGCACTACCGTGTATGGAGTTCTAGATTGAGCAGTGTGACATATATAAAAATGGAAGCCATTGACATGCTCATTAAAATGAGTCGTCCAAGTAATCCGATGAACGGTGGAGGTTGTAGCGCGGATAGGGAAGGCAGCCTCCCGTTCTCGATCACCTTGAGGCGAAAAAGAAATTGACATTAGAGCACCAGAAACTGAAATACTTATCGTTGATGCTTTCAATAAATGCGGTAAGATAAATTTATAGAAGTAGGTGAGAGGTAGCGTATTTTTTCATTTTTCTATTTTTGTTCTTGTCGAAAGTACAATTATTTCGTGATTTGTCAAAAGCAGCAATGATTTGCAAATTATCATTACAACTGCACTTTACAGGCTTTGTCAATTGTTCTAGCAATGACTCAGGCAAAACAGCCAGGTATGCCTCACGAGTCATCAAACATACCATCCAAGACCTCTATACAGGGTGTTTCACCTAAGGTGATAAAATATTCTAAATGGCTACGTACTCGCCAGAGGACTGTCGGACTTTCGGCAATTACCTTCTGGAAACTTTTGCGACGATTGAGGAAGGCTTTGGACCTTTTTTAATTGCAGGAAATTTATTTTTTCAATTCAACTTTGAAAACTGCCAAGCGAACCCCACTTTTTTTTCACAGAAATATGAAGTCCTCCACTGATAACCACACACCCAACCGAAACTATGCACTGTATAGAAACAGAAATGGTCTAAAAAAATAGTAAAAATTCGGCTTTAGCCCCGCCTAGTTGATTGTCGCAAAGAAAAGCGTACTGTATTTGCGGGGAGAGGAGGAAGTGTTCCCGCCTCTTATTTTACCTTTCTTTGCGCCGCGTTGACCTTCATGCTAGTGACAACCGACATATCACAGGCTCGCAGGTGGTCAAGAATTTTACTCGGATATCGTCTAATAATTTGGACATTATCCGAGGACCGTCTGCATGTCAGAGCATTCGATTGTCCTCATCCTATTGTCTTGGGTCTATTGGTTGTACGTTTTTGCCCCCCCCCCTCCCTTCGGGAATTCTTTGCCCTACGCTGAAAAAATGTCACAGGGACGCCCATGGTACAGACGGAGAAATCGTGCCAAAAATGCACATAATTTTACAAAGAATACGAAGGGAGACAACGATACGACTGCTCCGTAAGGTGAGGCTGGAACCTACAGACGGACAAACAGAACGACCAGCCCCGCGTGATCCAGTATTTTATGAAAAGCGACAATCCTGCATGGAAACATTTGGCCTATAGTGTCTTCTAAAAAGCACGTGCAAAACGAAATGCGCATACTACAGGGCTAGAGGGAAAACAGAAGAGGCGGAAATTGTCGAAAACTGTGTTGATTGTGACGGCGCTGCAGTCATGAAGGAAACGAAGAAAACGAAATATGACAGCGGCAGCGACGTTATTTGTTACGTTTTCTGAAAAGCGACAATCCTGCATGGAAACATTAGGCCTGCAGTGTCTTCTAAAAAGCACGTGCAAAACGAAACGCGCATACTACAGGGCTAGAGGGAAAACAGAAGAGGCGGAAGTTGTCGAAAACTGTGTTGATTGTGACGGGGCTGTAGTCATGAAGGAAACGAAGAAAACGAAATATGACAGCGGCAGCGACGTTATTTGTTACGTTTTCTGAAAAGCGACAATCCTGCATGGAAACATTAGGCCTATAGTGTCTTCTAAAAAGCACGTGCAAAACGAAACGCGCATACTACAGGGCTAGAGGGAAAACAGAAGAGGCGGAAGTTGTCGAAAACTGTGTTGATTGTGACGGCGCTGCAGTCATGAAGGAAACGAAGAAAACGAAATATGACAGCGGCAGCGACGTTATTTGTTACGTTTTCTGAAAAGCGACAATCCTGCATGGAAACATTAGGCCTATAGTGTCTTCTAAAAAGCACGTGCAAAACGAAACGCGCATACTACAGGGCTAGAGGGAAAACAGAAGAGGCGGAAGTTGTCGAAAACTGTGTTGATTGTGACGGCTGTGCAGTCATGTAGGAAACGAAGAAAGCGAAATATGACAGCGGTAGCGACGTTATTTGTTACGTTTTCTGAAAAGCGACAATCCTGCATGGAAACATTTGGCATACAGTGTCTTCTAAAAAGCACGTGCAAAACGAAACACGCATACTACAGGGCTAGAGGGAAAACAGAAGAGGCGGAAGTTGTCGAAAACTGTGTTGATTGTGACGGCGCTGCAGTCATGAAGGAAACGAAGAAAACGAAATATGACAGCGGCAGCGACGTTATTTGTTACGTTTTCTGAAAAGCGACAATCCTGCATGGAAACATTAGGCCTGCAGTGTCTTCTAAAAAGCACGTGCAAAACGAAACGCGCATACTACAGGGCTAGAGGGAAAACAGAAGAGGCGGAAGTTGTCGAAAACTGTGTTGATTGTGACGGGGCTGTAGTCATGAAGGAAACGAAGAAAACGAAATATGACAGCGGCAGCGACGTTATTTGTTACGTTTTCTGAAAAGCGACAATCCTGCATGGAAACATGCCTGCAGTGTCTTCTAAAAAGCACGTGCAAAACGAAACGCGCATACTACAGGGCTAGAGGGAAAACAGAAGAGGCGGAAGTTGTCGAAAACTGTGTTGATTGTGACGGGGCTGTAGTCATGAAGGAAACGAAGAAAACGAAATATGACAGCGGCAGCGACGTTATTTGTTACGTTTTCTGAAAAGCGACAATCCTGCATGGAAACATGCCTGCAGTGTCTTCTAAAAAGCACGTGCAAAACGAAACGCGCATACTACAGGGCTAGAGGGAAAACAGAAGAGGCGGAAGTTGTCGAAAACTGTGTTGATTGTGACGGGGCTGTCGTCATGAAGGAAACGAAGAAAACGAAATATGACAGCGGCAGCGACGTTATTTGTTACGTTTTCTGAAAAGCGACAATCCTGCATGGAAACATGCCTGCAGTGTCTTCTAAAAAGCACGTGCAAAACGAAACGCGCATACTACAGGGCTAGAGGGAAAACAGAAGAGGCGGAAGTTGTCGAAAACTGTGTTGATTGTGACGGGGCTGTAGTCATGAAGGAAACGAAGAAAACGAAATATGACAGCGGCAGCGACGTTATTTGTTACGTTTTCTGAAAAGCGACAATCCTGCATGGAAACATGCCTGCAGTGTCTTCTAAAAAGCACGTGCAAAACGAAACGCGCATACTACAGGGCTAGAGGGAAAACAGAAGAGGCGGAAGTTGTCGAAAACTGTGTTGATTGTGACGGGGCTGTAGTCATGAAGGAAACGAAGAAAACGAAATATGACAGCGGCAGCGACGTTATTTGTTACGTTTTCTGAAAAGCGACAATCCTGCATGGAAACATGCCTGCAGTGTCTTCTAAAAAGCACGTGCAAAACGAAACGCGCATACTACAGGGCTAGAGGGAAAACAGAAGAGGCGGAAGTTGTCGAAAACTGTGTTGATTGTGACGGGGCTGTAGTCATGAAGGAAACGAAGAAAACGAAATATGACAGCGGCAGCGACGTTATTTGTTACGTTTTCTGAAAAGCGACAATCCTGCATGGAAACATGCCTGCAGTGTCTTCTAAAAAGCACGTGCAAAACGAAACGCGCATACTACAGGGCTAGAGGGAAAACAGAAGAGGCGGAAGTTGTCGAAAACTGTGTTGATTGTGACGGGGCTGTAGTCATGAAGGAAACGAAGAAAACGAAATATGACAGCGGCAGCGACGTTATTTGTTACGTTTTCTGAAAAGCGACAATCCTGCATGGAAACATGCCTGCAGTGTCTTCTAAAAAGCACGTGCAAAACGAAACGCGCATACTACAGGGCTAGAGGGAAAACAGAAGAGGCGGAAGTTGTCGAAAACTGTGTTGATTGTGACGGGGCTGTAGTCATGAAGGAAACGAAGAAAACGAAATATGACAGCGGCAGCGACGTTATTTGTTACGTTTTCTGAAAAGCGACAATCCTGCATGGAAACATGCCTGCAGTGTCTTCTAAAAAGCACGTGCAAAACGAAACGCGCATACTACAGGGCTAGAGGGAAAACAGAAGAGGCGGAAGTTGTCGAAAACTGTGTTGATTGTGACGGGGCTGTAGTCATGAAGGAAACGAAGAAAACGAAATATGACAGCGGCAGCGACGTTATTTGTTACGTTTTCTGAAAAGCGACAATCCTGCATGGAAACATGCCTGCAGTGTCTTCTAAAAAGCACGTGCAAAACGAAACGCGCATACTACAGGGCTAGAGGGAAAACAGAAGAGGCGGAAGTTGTCGAAAACTGTGTTGATTGTGACGGGGCTGTAGTCATGAAGGAAACGAAGAAAACGAAATATGACAGCGGCAGCGACGTTATTTGTTACGTTTTCTGAAAAGCGACAATCCTGCATGGAAACATGCCTGCAGTGTCTTCTAAAAAGCACGTGCAAAACGAAACGCGCATACTACAGGGCTAGAGGGAAAACAGAAGAGGCGGAAGTTGTCGAAAACTGTGTTGATTGTGACGGGGCTGTAGTCATGAAGGAAACGAAGAAAACGAAATATGACAGCGGCAGCGACGTTATTTGTTACGTTTTCTGAAAAGCGACAATCCTGCATGGAAACATGCCTGCAGTGTCTTCTAAAAAGCACGTGCAAAACGAAACGCGCATACTACAGGGCTAGAGGGAAAACAGAAGAGGCGGAAGTTGTCGAAAACTGTGTTGATTGTGACGGGGCTGTAGTCATGAAGGAAACGAAGAAAACGAAATATGACAGCGGCAGCGACGTTATTTGTTACGTTTTCTGAAAAGCGACAATCCTGCATGGAAACATGCCTGCAGTGTCTTCTAAAAAGCACGTGCAAAACGAAACGCGCATACTACAGGGCTAGAGGGAAAACAGAAGAGGCGGAAGTTGTCGAAAACTGTGTTGATTGTGACGGGGCTGTAGTCATGAAGGAAACGAAGAAAACGAAATATGACAGCGGCAGCGACGTTATTTGTTACGTTTTCTGAAAAGCGACAATCCTGCATGGAAACATGCCTGCAGTGTCTTCTAAAAAGCACGTGCAAAACGAAACGCGCATACTACAGGGCTAGAGGGAAAACAGAAGAGGCGGAAGTTGTCGAAAACTGTGTTGATTGTGACGGGGCTGTAGTCATGAAGGAAACGAAGAAAACGAAATATGACAGCGGCAGCGACGTTATTTGTTACGTTTTCTGAAAAGCGACAATCCTGCATGGAAACATGCCTGCAGTGTCTTCTAAAAAGCACGTGCAAAACGAAACGCGCATACTACAGGGCTAGAGGGAAAACAGAAGAGGCGGAAGTTGTCGAAAACTGTGTTGATTGTGACGGGGCTGTAGTCATGAAGGAAACGAAGAAAACGAAATATGACAGCGGCAGCGACGTTATTTGTTACGTTTTCTGAAAAGCGACAATCCTGCATGGAAACATGCCTGCAGTGTCTTCTAAAAAGCACGTGCAAAACGAAACGCGCATACTACAGGGCTAGAGGGAAAACAGAAGAGGCGGAAGTTGTCGAAAACTGTGTTGATTGTGACGGGGCTGTAGTCATGAAGGAAACGAAGAAAACGAAATATGACAGCGGCAGCGACGTTATTTGTTACGTTTTCTGAAAAGCGACAATCCTGCATGGAAACATGCCTGCAGTGTCTTCTAAAAAGCACGTGCAAAACGAAACGCGCATACTACAGGGCTAGAGGGAAAACAGAAGAGGCGGAAGTTGTCGAAAACTGTGTTGATTGTGACGGGGCTGTAGTCATGAAGGAAACGAAGAAAACGAAATATGACAGCGGCAGCGACGTTATTTGTTACGTTTTCTGAAAAGCGACAATCCTGCATGGAAACATTAGGCCTGCAGTGTCTTCTAAAAAGCACGTGCAAAACGAAACGCGCATACTACAGGGCTAGAGGGAAAACAGAAGAGGCGGAAGTTGTCGAAAACTGTGTTGATTGTGACGGGGCTGTAGTCATGAAGGAAACGAAGAAAACGAAATATGACAGCGGCAGCGACGTTATTTGTTACGTTTTCTGAAAAGCGACAATCCTGCATGGAAACATTAGGCCTGCAGTGTCTTCTAAAAAGCACGTGCAAAACGAAACGCGCATACTACAGGGCTAGAGGGAAAACAGAAGAGGCGGAAGTTGTCGAAAACTGTGTTGATTGTGACGGGGCTGTAGTCATGAAGGAAACGAAGAAAACGAAATATGACAGCGGCAGCGACGTTATTTGTTACGTTTTCTGAAAAGCGACAATCCTGCATGGAAACATTAGGCCTGCAGTGTCTTCTAAAAAGCACGTGCAAAACGAAACGCGCATACTACAGGGCTAGAGGGAAAACAGAAGAGGCGGAAGTTGTCGAAAACTGTGTTGATTGTGACGGGGCTGTAGTCATGAAGGAAACGAAGAAAACGAAATATGACAGCGGCAGCGACGTTATTTGTTACGTTTTCTGAAAAGCGACAATCCTGCATGGAAACATTAGGCCTGCAGTGTCTTCTAAAAAGCACGTGCAAAACGAAACGCGCATACTACAGGGCTAGAGGGAAAACAGAAGAGGCGGAAGTTGTCGAAAACTGTGTTGATTGTGACGGGGCTGTAGTCATGAAGGAAACGAAGAAAACGAAATATGACAGCGGCAGCGACGTTATTTGTTACGTTTTCTGAAAAGCGACAATCCTGCATGGAAACATTAGGCCTGCAGTGTCTTCTAAAAAGCACGTGCAAAACGAAACGCGCATACTACAGGGCTAGAGGGAAAACAGAAGAGGCGGAAGTTGTCGAAAACTGTGTTGATTGTGACGGGGCTGTAGTCATGAAGGAAACGAAGAAAACGAAATATGACAGCGGCAGCGACGTTATTTGTTACGTTTTCTGAAAAGCGACAATCCTGCATGGAAACATTAGGCCTGCAGTGTCTTCTAAAAAGCACGTGCAAAACGAAACGCGCATACTACAGGGCTAGAGGGAAAACAGAAGAGGCGGAAGTTGTCGAAAACTGTGTTGATTGTGACGGGGCTGTAGTCATGAAGGAAACGAAGAAAACGAAATATGACAGCGGCAGCGACGTTATTTGTTACGTTTTCTGAAAAGCGACAATCCTGCATGGAAACATTAGGCCTGCAGTGTCTTCTAAAAAGCACGTGCAAAACGAAACGCGCATACTACAGGGCTAGAGGGAAAACAGAAGAGGCGGAAGTTGTCGAAAACTGTGTTGATTGTGACGGGGCTGTAGTCATGAAGGAAACGAAGAAAACGAAATATGACAGCGGCAGCGACGTTATTTGTTACGTTTTCTGAAAAGCGACAATCCTGCATGGAAACATGCCTGCAGTGTCTTCTAAAAAGCACGTGCAAAACGAAACGCGCATACTACAGGGCTAGAGGGAAAACAGAAGAGGCGGAAGTTGTCGAAAACTGTGTTGATTGTGACGGCGCTGCAGTCATGAAGGAAACGAAGAAAGCGAAATATTCAGCGGTTGCGACGTTATTTGTTACGTTTTCTGAAAAGCGACAATCCTGCATGGAAACATTTGGCCTACAGTGTCTTCTAAAAAGCATGTACAAAACAAAACGTGCATACAACAGGGCTAGAGGGAAAACAGAAGAGGCGGAAGTTGTCGAAAACTGTGTTGATTGTGACCACTGATCTCGATTGTAAAAGGCTGGATGGCGGATAGGGAGCGCGAGCGTGAAGAAACCGGCCGCCATCTTACTGTACCCACAACAGTCATGACAACAGTCGCCGCAGCGATCATGGCAACTTCTTGCAATTACGGTCGTACCAACCGTACTGGCAGGGTTACAGGGCCTAAATTTATACAGGTGAGTCACTCTTCATCAACGAATAAATAGGCGTCCATTCTGTATATTTACTTGACCATTATGAAGTGTTTTTTTGCCCAAAACGAACACTGGATGCAGGTTGCTTGATCGCTCTTCCGACGTTCAATCGAGCACACTTGCATTTTACCCGGCGGCAAATACAGTTTGAGTGCATAATATGCTTGAAAGAACATGTTACACTACACAGGTAGTGTTGTCATCAATATATGTGCGAGCACTCGAGCGCTTTTTTGCATGCATTGCTAGCATGGTACACGGTGTTCTTTGCGGAGGCAAGTGCCACATTCATTTCTTTGAATTACCTTCGCGCACAAGTTCGGTATTACGTCATAATGAGACCACGATTGTCACAATTTTTCATCTATTGGTATTGTTTTGTGCCTTGGTTTGATTTGTGACAAAGAATCCTACGTAACGGTGGTGTGGCGCGACTTGAATAACGCCGTTGTGTCTGAGCTGTATCGTCAGCTTGTTACGATAGTAATAATTTGTAGCGTGTCGTGCTATTTGTAGCAGTTTTTAAGGCAAAAGTGGTCTCTCAATACAGGTTTCGTCATGGGGGCTACCTAGTGAATAATCTGTGCAGTGGGATACGGCTGGGTGTACAGGTAAGTATCACGTTCCTCATCCACTGGTTTCTACTTTACAGGAAGGAACAACTTCAGTGCACGCACTGTGGGTAGCCTCTCTCAGTTTTGCATATTTTCTTACATGTTCACATCAGAAACACACCTTACACTTTAGGCTCCTTCACATAGGAATATAATAATTAAAGATTATAATTCTTTTTAGAAGAGTTCCCCATGTTCTTTGTAGATAGTTTTTAATCTTTTTAATTTTTAGAAGATACTGGGATTGTAAACCATGTTTTAAACTGATGTTTTAACATTTGTCCAATGCATTTATTAAACAACATATTCATTTTTAACTGGTTGCACCCAAACCAATGTTCTGATGTATTATTTCCTTTGTTGTCGATGCACCATAAAAATTGGAATAATCATCATCAATGCAGGTTACTTCACAGCTGCCTCGACATACTCAAGAAATGGGTGCAGAACCTGCGTAATGCCCACAAACTCCACAGCACCTCCAGAAAGTAAAGGCATATGTGTCACATGGGATTTTTAAAGGCATTCACAGTATATAATACCTTGTATGAACTGTTGTAGATCTAAGCAGCCTCTACAGTACACTCTGAGAAATTAAAACTTGTCAGGGAACAGTGATAATTATTCCAGTTAATAGGCATGCACATGTACACTATAACAAGAAAATTATTTATTGAGAATGCCCTACTGTTGATCACACTCATGCAGCTGTAGGTTTACCTTCGGCCTCTTGGAACTCTTTGTAGTTGCCTTAGCTGCAGGGGGAGTGTCATCCAGCATGTCAACTACTTGCAGAAATATTGACGTATTTAAGATTATGACACAGTTTGGAGGGTTTCAATTCAGGAAATTTGCAGTGGCAGGGCCTGCCAGAGTGAAACCTACTGAATATTTTATGGTGTCGAAGCGGCAGTTCCTCCAGGATAGGAATATCTTAGATGGGAGCAAAAAGCTTGAAATTAACAAAGTGTTGTTTGCATTAAGCAATTTGTAATACACTGAACACATAGGCAGCAAAACAAAAATTTAAAATTCAGCATGTATGAAAATTGGGTGCAACAAATTTGCATAATGTACGTGTACATTGTCATTCCTGAGATATATATTGCCATTGTAGCAAGGTCACAAAACAATAAATGTAGCCTTTTGCGACCTCCCTGCACGTTCATTGTATCCTGAAACGCATAAGTGCAAGAAATAAATCTTCAACTTGAATAAACTTGATGTTGTATAAACTGGACATAAAATGTTGAATAATATAATGAATGATATAAAATATTGAATAAACTTGAACTCGTATATTATCTTTACTCATCATCAGTGATCTTCATTACAAAAGCATATTGTGTTAGACTTTTTTGTTTGCGTTTCACAGACTGAGTACACGAGGGCCAAAATGACAAAATCACAACTGTTTCAAGCTCCAAATAGTCCTGTTGCAATTTGAAGACCATACGTGGAGCTGCATTTTTTGGAACATGCTCCACATAACAAGCATGACAAAGTCGGCACTGGATAGCAGGACCCCGTCCCCAAGCAGCTTTTCTCACGCTGCAGTTGTATTCAACAAAAGCACGTGAGTGCTGGAGAAGGACATTCAGTTTGGCACAATCGCGCCTGCAAATAATCAGAACAAATAAAGGAAGAAGCAAACAAACATAAAGGGCTGTACTTCAAAAAGAGATAAGGCCTGTGTCTCAAGGAGGTGTTACCCCTTTCTAAGTAACTTAATTGATTCAGCTTACATCACTACCTGATTAACTGTCATAACCAGTGTGATCTAATTGCGTGAAGTAATTATTTGGGCTGCTTCAGTGTGTCCATATTTGCGAGGCAAAGCACCGCTGTCGTTTACTAAAAGACTCTTTCTAAGGCGATGCTTGATATAAATCATACTAAACGCATACACGGCTAAAACATTGCGGCTGTGATTCTACAGAACGATCTCTTTCTGCCATGCGAGTATATCTTTTCCCGGACCATTCTTTATGGAACAATTTTTGTCCAGAACGCAGTACGGGATATTATATACATGGTTGTTGTTAACCTCAAGTCGTTTCTTATTGAAATATTGGCTGGGAAACGTGCTGTAGTACAATCCCCAGCGCTGCACTGCGGTGACGGTCTAGTTTCGGAATGAAAAACATAACGTAATTAAGAATCGAACGGCAGGACACCTGTGAAACACTGTTAGGATACATCAGTATACTGGCACCTTACAAAATTGTGTGATGACAAACAACGACCAATGCTTGCAGCGCAATAAATACTCACAATCTCTGTTGCCTCCCATTGTTTTCTATGGGCACACACAGCACTTTAGGGCCCACCAACATGGCGGCCCGAAGGCACGCCTCTCCCCCATGAGCCCCTCTCCCATGCGCGATCCAGCCTTTATACATAGAGATCAGTGATTGTGACGGGGCTGTAGTCATGAAGGAAACGAAGAAAACGAAATATGACAGCGGCAGCGACGTTATTTGTTACGTTTTCTGAAAAGCGACAATCCTGCATGGAAACATTAGGCCTATAGTGTCTTCTAAAAAGCACGTGCAAAACGAAACGCGCATACTACAGGGCTAGAGGGAAAACAGAAGAGGCGGAAGTTGTCGAAAACTGTGTTGATTGTGACGGCGCTGCAGTCATGAAGGAAACGAAGAAAACGAAATATGACAGCGGCAGCGACGTTATTTGTTACGTTTTCTGAAAAGCGACAATCCTGCATGGAAACATTAGGCCTATAGTGTCTTCTAAAAAGCACGTGCAAAACGAAACGCGCATACTACAGGGCTAGAGGGAAAACAGAAGAGGCGGAAGTTGTCGAAAACTGTGTTGATTGTGACGGCTGTGCAGTCATGTAGGAAACGAAGAAAGCGAAATATGACAGCGGTAGCGACGTTATTTGTTACGTTTTCTGAAAAGCGACAATCCTGCATGGAAACATTTGGCATACAGTGTCTTCTAAAAAGCACGTGCAAAACGAAACGCGCATACTACAGGGCTAGAGGGAAAACAGAAGAGGCGGAAGTTGTCGAAAACTGTGTTGATTGTGACGGCGCTGCAGTCATGAAGGAAACGAAGAAAACGAAATATGACAGCGGCAGCGACGTTATTTGTTACGTTTTCTGAAAAGCGACAATCCTGCATGGAAACATTAGGCCTATAGTGTCTTCTAAAAAGCACGTGCAAAACGAAACGCGCATACTACAGGGCTAGAGGGAAAACAGAAGAGGCGGAAGTTGTCGAAAACTGTGTTGATTGTGACGGCTGTGCAGTCATGTAGGAAACGAAGAAAGCGAAATATGACAGCGGTAGCGACGTTATTTGTTACGTTTTCTGAAAAGCGACAATCCTGCATGGAAACATTTGGCATACAGTGTCTTCTAAAAAGCACGTGCAAAACGAAACACGCATACTACAGGGCTAGAGGGAAAACAGAAGAGGCGGAAGTTGTCGAAAACTGTGTTGATTGTGACGGCTGTGCAGTCATGTAGGAAACGAAGAAAGCGAAATATGACAGCGGTAGCGACGTTATTTGTTACGTTTTCTGAAAAGCGACAATCCTGCCCAGCAAACCACCAACATCCAAAAGATATCCCAGAAAGGTCGGATATGTCACAGATATCACACCTGTCACATGGACGTCACATGGACATCCAAAATTTTACGTTCGTGAATGACTTTTTCTTTATGCCTCATAGACGTCCCATGGATATCCTTGATGTGACATTTCCGAATGTCGTGTTTTCAATGTCTCATAGACGTAACACGGTGGACGTACTTAAGTGTTTGCAAAATGTGACTAAAAAAGTTGCATTTTCATTTTTTTTTAGAATTCCGGCTTAATATATGCCATTCGAGTACTATCAGGGTTCCCGAGCGAACAAAAAACAACAACTAATTTTGGCTGAATTGGAACAGAAGAAAAAACAAAATTGTGTGCTTCTTCCTTTTTTTTTTTTTTTTTCAAGATATGTTTGCAGTACGGGCATTAAAGTGCCTTCAGAGGCTGTTTCAAAGTTGCAGCTAATCTGAGAAAGACAAACAGCACTTTTTGTATTTTTGCCACTGCTAGACGTACTGCAGTGACTTCCTCGCTGTTGTAGGATATCTGATGGCATTATTATTATAATCCTTTTATGTTCATCATTCCTTTTTGCTTCTTTTTCTTATTTTTGTTTCTCCCCCCAGATAAGCAAAGAAACATAATGATTGGTACTGTGCAAAGCCCTTGGTCATCATTTCATTTCCCATGCGAGAGACATCATTAATGTCTGCCAAGAAAGACTGAGTGAGGAATGCCCAACCAGTTGTCGCATTTGAGGTCAGCGTATACCTCGCGAAGTGGGCCACGGTTAACATTTCATACAGCCTTATCTTACCTAATGTGCCACAACTCGAGGAATCTGCGGGTACCCCACCTTTGTTCGCGACCCAGACTAAGTGCATTCATGTAGCTGAAGCTGTGGCTAGTTGTCCAACAATAATCAGGCAATTTTGTCTTTGACCTTGTTGCATTTGTGGCACGTGATTTAGAGAGAACCACAAACTCGACAAGGTCAGAGACAAAATTTTTTTATCATTGTTGGACAACAGGTAACAGCTTCAACTACATGAATGAACTTAATTTGCGTCAGTGTTTGCGAACAAAGGTGGGGTCCCCGCACATTCAGAAAGATTAGACCCTATGCAATGTTAAGCGTAGCCCACTTCCCGAGGTATACACTGACCTTAACTGAGGCAACTGGGCATTCCTCACTCTGTCTTTCTTGGCGGACACTGATGATGTCCCCCCAGAAATTACATGTTTGAGTAAATTACTTTGTGTTGTTCAGTTAAGTCGGTGTGTAAACCTTTTTTTTATAATAGTCATTTACTGTGATGTGACGCAAGCACACACATTTGGAGGTTCCTGTTGTCTCTCTTGGTCTTCCTGGTCTTGATTTTGGAATAGGTTGTAGAGGCAAATAAGGCCTCTGGCAAGGACAAGAACGGCAGTTGCTTATCACAGCCTGTGACTAAAGCATATGGATGTCGTGCTTCAGTTTAGTAAATTTAGTAAATAGGAAGGACCATGTTCCTAATGGTCGTCATGTGTGGCCAACCCAGCCGAAAAAAAGGAAATGGTCCAGTTGGAATTTCTAATTGGTTCGAATGGGACCCAACAGGTCCCATGTCAAAACCTGTTGGATCGTTCAGTTCCAATTGGACTGTCCAGTTGGTAGTTGAGCACCAATTGGAAGGTCCATTTGGTTTCATGCACTCCAACTGGACACTCAATTGGACATAATGGGTCCAATAGGTCGTTCTGATAGGGAACTCCAGTTCCATTTGGTCTCTCGGTCTCCAACTGGTCCGCCCAATTAGCAGACAATTAGCAACTGTTGGCCCAACTGGCAACTGATTCCAATGTAGAGTTGTAAAGTAAGTGATGTTACTCAGTATTCTCAATACAATTAGTCAGTGCATGTGTACCTAAACTATTAATGCTATCAATAAGCAACAGTAATTTATTACAGCATATACAGTTTACAGTACAACAGTTTATACAGTATTTTATATTTTAAGGATTAGTTCGTCCCCCGGAGAGCGAGATTTTTCGATACAGCAGAAAATGCGTAAATTAGGTTTCATAGCCACAGCTGGATAGAATATAAAATGACAGCGCCAAAGAAAGTTCGTGGTTCTACATCGCACGAGTAAAGCTTTCGCTGTCTTCACTTCAGTTTGAAATCGAAACTTTGATGCTCTCATCGTCATGTCTGACGCAGCGCATCGGCATCACCCCAGAATCTGTTTGAACAAGTTTCCGTTGGCGTCGGTCGCGTCGATTGTGTAGCTCCGTGAATGAAGCGTTTCGTCTGGTTTTTCAAACTGTGTAAGAACGCGAACATAATTGTATCTGTGTCGTGAGCTGCTGTGTTATGCGTAGAATTTTCTCTTCGCACCCGTGCACCAGCTGAGTTACGAGAAAGGACAAGCGGCCCGTGTATGACAGTTGTGAATTTCCTGAACTCTCAAATCCGAACTAAGGTGGGTGATAGTAACTCGATAGATATGTATGTTTATCTGAACCTCCCTTGTGTGATCACGTCCCACGTGTCATCGCCTTGCGCCAGATAGCTAATAGCTTTTTAATAAAAACCTGGTGTATTGTTTTCGTTTCGAAATGACCATTGTAAGGTACTTTGTTCTGAGCAGTTCTAGTCAACAAGACTAGTCCCAACGTACAATAAACAAGTTGTTACCTCCTGCATATGTTCGTGTGTGATATTCACTGATGAAACCGTAGCTGTAGCCCTATGTGGCAGACCCGGTAGGGCTACTTGTTTCCAATTGGAGACCCTACTGAGTTCACCTGGACCATTTGGAGGGACCAATTGATTTCAACTGGTTTCAGTCCAACGGGTGACAAAAACACAACTGGAATACGAATTGATTTGAATGCGAAAATGTCCAATTGGACCAATTCCTTTTTTTTTTCGACTGGGAATCTCATGGACAGATAGAATTTGTTGTAATGCTTGCTTTTACTTAAACTGTATTGTGTTAAGAACTTCGTTTTACCATACCATGATACACTTTTCTACGCTGTACTGTGTACATTTTGCAATGCCGCACAGTAGTACATTTTGATACTGAGAAGTTTTGACATGCTCTTGTTCAGTAAAGTGTTACATTGCACTGTGATAAACATTACACTGCCATAAATTTAGTCATGTGAAACTGTGATAAAAACACTTGTGTAGTGTGTTGTGATATGTTTTTCTATGCTGCACGTGGTAAACTTTGTAATGCCACAATCTGCAATACATTTTGCGATAAATTGTATACCATAGTCGTAAATAAACAAGATTATATACCTTACTAGAACACTTGAGATGTTGCTGGTTAGTATAGTGCATTGCCTCTGCAGAAGCTGCTATCATGGTGATGAAAACAAGTACAACATTAACACAATGCAGGGATTTAAACAACATCCTGGGAACATCCTGCGGTGACATCTGTGCAACATCTCTGCAATGTCGAAAAATGTGGACAAATCAAGTCTCCTGGATGTACATGTGACATCTACAAGCTCTCTGAAATAATCCCTGGGATATCCAAATATCTTGTGGTGACATCTGTGGGACGTTCCTCAAATGTGGAAAACCGTGGAACAAATTAAGTCTCCTGGACGTACATGTGACGTCTACAGGCTCTCTACGAAAATCCCTGGGATATCCAAACATCCAGGTTGGGATATTACCCGGACGTCACTTGTACATCTATGGTTTACTGGGTGCATGGAAACATGCCTGCAGTGTCTTCTAAAAAGCACGTGCAAAACGAAACGCGCATACTACAGGGCTAGAGGGAAAACAGAAGAGGCGGAAGTTGTCGAAAACTGTGTTGATTGTGACGGGGCTGTAGTCATGAAGGAAACGAAGAAAACGAAATATGACAGCGGCAGCGACGTTATTTGTTACGTTTTCTGAAAAGCGACAATCCTGCATGGAAACATGCCTGCAGTGTCTTCTAAAAAGCACGTGCAAAACGAAACGCGCATACTACAGGGCTAGAGGGAAAACAGAAGAGGCGGAAGTTGTCGAAAACTGTGTTGATTGTGACGGCGCTGCAGTCATGAAGGAAACGAAGAAAGCGAAATATTCAGCGGTTGCGACGTTATTTGTTACGTTTTCTGAAAAGCGACAATCCTGCATGGAAACATTTGGCCTACAGTGTCTTCTAAAAAGCATGTACAAAACAAAACGTGCATACAACAGGGCTAGAGGGAAAACAGAAGAGGCGGAAGTTGTCGAAAACTGTGTTGATTGTGACGGCGCTGCAGTCATGAAGGAAACGAAGAAAGCGAAATATCACAGCGGCAGCGACGTTATTTGTTTCGTTTTCTGAAAAGCGAAATCCTGCATGGAAACATTTGGCCTACAGTGTGTACAGTGTCTTCTAAAAAGCACGTGCAAAACGAAACGCGCATACTACAGGGCTAGAGGGAAAACAGAAGAGGCGGAAGTTGTCGAAAACTGTGTTGATTGTGACGGCGCTGCAGTCATGTAGGAAACGAAGAAAGCGAAATATCACAGCGGCAGCGACGTTGTTTGTTACGTTTTCTGAAAAGCGATAATCCTGCATGGAAACATTTGGCCCGCAGTGTCTTCTAAAAAGCACGTGCAAAACGAAACGCGCATACTACGGGGCTAGAGGGAAAACAGATGAGGCTGAAATTGTCGAAAACTGTGTTGATTGTGACGGCGCTGCAGTCATGTAGGAAACGAAGAAAGCGAAATATCACAGCGGCAGCGACGTTATTTGTTTCGTTTTCTGAAAAGCGAAATCCTGCATGGAAACATTTGGCCTACAGTGTGTACAGTGTCTTCTAAAAAGCACGTGCAAAACGAAACGCGCATACTACAGGGCTAGAGGGAAAACAGAAGAGGCGGAAGTTGTCGAAAACTGTGTTGATTGTGACGGCGCTGCAGTCATGTAGGAAACGAAGAAAGCGAAATATCACAGCGGCAGCGACGTTGTTTGTTACGTTTTCTGAAAAGCGATAATCCTGCATGGAAACATTTGGCCCGCAGTGTCTTCTAAAAAGCACGTGCAAAACGAAACGCGCATACTACGGGGCTAGAGGGAAAACAGAAGAGGCGGAAGTTGTCGAAAACTGTGTTGATTGTGACGGCGCTGCAGTCATGAAGGAAACGAAGAAAACGAAATATGACAGCAGCAGCGACGTTATTTGTTACGTTTTCTGAAAAGCGACAATCCTGCATGGAAACATTTGGCCTGCAGTGTCTTCTAAAAAGCACGTGCAAAACGAAACGCGCATACAACAGGGCTAGAGGGAAAACAGAAGAGGCGGAAGTTGTCGAAAACTGTGTTGATTGTGACGGCGCTGCAGTCATGAAGGAAACGAAGAAAACGAAATATGACAGCAGCAGCGACGTTATTTGTTACGTTTTCTGAAAAGCGACAATCCTGCATGGAAACATTTGGCCTGCAGTGTCTTCTAAAAAGCACGTGCAAAACGAAACGCGCATACTACAGGGCTAGAGGGAAAACAGAAGAGGCGGAAGTTGTCGAAAACTGTGTTGAATGTGACGGCGCTGCAGTCATGAAGGAAACGAAGAAAACGAAATATGACAGCAGCAGCGACGTTATTTGTTACGTTTTCTGAAAAGCGACAATCCTGCATGGAAACATTTGGCCTGCAGTGTCTTCTAAAAAGCACGTGCAAAACGAAACGCGCATACTACAGGGCTAGAGGGAAAACAGAAGAGGCGGAAGTTGTCGAAAACTGTGTTGAATGTGACGGCGCTGCAGTCATGTAGGAAACGAAGAAAACGAAATATGACAGCAGCAGCGACGTTATTTGTTACGTTTTCTGAAAAGCGACAATCCTGCATGGAAACATTTGGCCTGCAGTGTCTTCTAAAAAGCACGTGCAAAACGAAACGCGCATACTACAGGGCTAGAGGGAAAACAGAAGAGGCGGAAGTTGTCGAAAACTGTGTTGATTGTGACGGCGCTGCAGTCATGTAGGAAACGAAGAAAACGAAATATGACAGCAGCAGCGACGTTATTTGTTACGTTTTCTGAAAAGCGACAATCCTGCATGGAAACATTTGGCCTGCAGTGTCTTCTAAAAAGCACGTGCAAAACGAAACGCGCATACTACAGGGCTAGAGGGAAAACAGAAGAGGCGGAAGTTGTCGAAAACTGTGTTGAATGTGACGGCGCTGCAGTCATGAAGGAAACGAAGAAAACGAAATATGACAGCAGCAGCGACGTTATTTGTTACGTTTTCTGAAAAGCGACAATCCTGCATGGAAACATTTGGCCTGCAGTGTCTTCTAAAAAGCACGTGCAAAACGAAACGCGCATACAACAGGGCTAGAGGGAAAACAGAAGAGGCGGAAGTTGTCGAAAACTGTGTTGATTGTGACGGCTGTGCAGTCATGTAGGAAACGAAGAAAGCGAAATATGACAGCGGTAGCGACGTTATTTGTTACGTTTTCTGAAAAGCGACAATCCTGCATGGAAACATTTGGCCTGCAGTGTCTTCTAAAAAGCACGTGCAAAACGAAACGCGCATACTACAGGGCTAGAGGGAAAACAGAAGAGGCGGAAGTTGTCGAAAACTGTGTTGAATGTGACGGCGCTGCAGTCATGAAGGAAACGAAGAAAACGAAATATGACAGCAGCAGCGACGTTATTTGTTACGTTTTCTGAAAAGCGACAATCCTGCATGGAAACATTTGGCCTGCAGTGTCTTCTAAAAAGCACGTGCAAAACGAAACGCGCATACTACAGGGCTAGAGGGAAAACAGAAAGGCGGAAGTTGTCGAAAACTGTGTTGATTGTGACGGCGCTGCAGTCATGTAGGAAACGAAGAAAACGAAATATGACAGCAGCAGCGACGTTATTTGTTACGTTTTCTGAAAAGCGACAATCCTGCATGGAAACATTTGGCCTGCAGTGTCTTCTAAAAAGCACGTGCAAAACGAAACGCGCATACTACAGGGCTAGAGGGAAAACAGAAGAGGCGGAAGTTGTCGAAAACTGTGTTGAATGTGACGGCGCTGCAGTCATGAAGGAAACGAAGAAAACGAAATATGACAGCAGCAGCGACGTTATTTGTTACGTTTTCTGAAAAGCGACAATCCTGCATGGAAACATTTGGCCTGCAGTGTCTTCTAAAAAGCACGTGCAAAACGAAACGCGCATACTACAGGGCTAGAGGGAAAACAGAAGAGGCGGAAGTTGTCGAAAACTGTGTTGAATGTGACGGCGCTGCAGTCATGAAGGAAACGAAGAAAACGAAATATGACAGCAGCAGCGACGTTATTTGTTACGTTTTCTGAAAAGCGACAATCCTGCATGGAAACATTTGGCCTGCAGTGTCTTCTAAAAAGCACGTGCAAAACGAAACGCGCATACTACAGGGCTAGAGGGAAAACAGAAGAGGCGGAAGTTGTCGAAAACTGTGTTGATTGTGACGGCTGTGCAGTCATGTAGGAAACGAAGAAAGCGAAATATGACAGCGGTAGCGACGTTATTTGTTACGTTTTCTGAAAAGCGACAATCCTGCATGGAAACATTTGGCCTGCAGTGTCTTCTAAAAAGCACGTGCAAAACAAAACGCGCATACTACAGGGCTAGAGGGAAAACAGAAGAGGCGGAAGTTGTCGAAAACTGTGTTGAATGTGACGGCGCTGCAGTCATGAAGGAAACGAAGAAAACGAAATATGACAGCAGCAGCGACGTTATTTGTTACGTTTTCTGAAAAGCGACAATCCTGCATGGAAACATTTGGCCTGCAGTGTTTTCTAAAAAGCACGTGCAAAACAAAACGCGCATACTACAGGGCTAGAGGGAAAACAGAAGAGGCGGAAGTTGTCGAAAACTGTGTTGAATGTGACGGCGCTGCAGTCATGAAGGAAACGAAGAAAACGAAATATGACAGCAGCAGCGACGTTATTTGTTACGTTTTCTGAAAAGCGACAATCCTGCATGGAAACATTTGGCCTGCAGTGTCTTCTAAAAAGCACGTGCAAAACGAAACGCGCATACTACAGGGCTAGAGGGAAAACAGAAGAGGCGGAAGTTGTCGAAAACTGTGTTGATTGTGACGGCGCTGCAGTCATGTAGGAAACGAAGAAAACGAAATATGACAGCAGCAGCGACGTTATTTGTTACGTTTTCTGAAAAGCGACAATCCTGCATGGAAACATTTGGCCTGCAGTGTCTTCTAAAAAGCACGTGCAAAACGAAACGCGCATACTACAGGGCTAGAGGGAAAACAGAAGAGGCGGAAGTTGTCGAAAACTGTGTTGAATGTGACGGCGCTGCAGTCATGAAGGAAACGAAGAAAACGAAATATGACAGCAGCAGCGACGTTATTTGTTACGTTTTCTGAAAAGCGACAATCCTGCATGGAAACATTTGGCCTGCAGTGTCTTCTAAAAAGCACGTGCAAAACGAAATGCTCATACTACAGGGCTAGAGGGAAAACAGAAGAGGCGGAAGTTGTCGAAAACTGTGTGGATTGTGACGGCGCTGCAGTCATGTAGGAAACGAAGAAAGCGAAATAGGCGAAATATGACAGCGGTAGCGACGTTATTTGTTTTCTGAAAAGCGACAAACCTGCATGGAAACATTTGGCCTGCAGTGCACTGCAGTGTCTTCTAAAAAGCACGTGCAAAACGTAACGCGCATACTACAGGGCTAGAGGAAAAACAGAAGAGGCGGAAGTTGTCGAAAACTGTGTTGATTGTGACGGCGCTGCAGTCATCTAGGAAAGGAAGAAAGCGAAATATGACAGCAGCAGCGACGTTATTTTATAGCTCACCATAGTTATTTGTTACGTTTTGTCTCAGTCAAGTTGGAGTCTGCGTTGCGTTATCCATCTACTTTATCATGCGTGCTGTGTCGTTCTTGGATAAAATAGAATACGAATTCGTCGGGAATATTTTACAAGATGCCATTTGTTTAGGAGATGTTGACAACGACGAGGTGCATCTGTTCTTTCGTCAGGCTACCAATTTGCATGAGCTAGTTTGTGTTTGCAGAAGGTCGTTTGAACTTAAGATGTGCGCCAGCGTCAGGCACACCCCTTGGGGATAACACGAACACCCATAACTCCAAGCGCGCAAGAACGTACGAGATTCAATGTTGCCCTTAAAATCCCTAGCACACCAGCCAAATCTGAAGGCATGAATTTGCCTGAGCAGCTCGTGCTACTTAGAGAATGTAGCTACATTATAACAAAAAAAGTTGACACAGACATATCTGATCACAAACTTACTTGTTCACACGATCATCTTTGTCCACACAACAAAGAAGCAGGACGAGAATTGACGTGGGAAGAGCCAATGAAAATGGCACATAACTTTTGCCTACAGATTTGTTGCAAAGAAAGGCAAAAAATTGGGAATGACGAGGTTTAGATATCACAATTTGCTGATGACTCAATAGCAGATCTTCAAGATTTGCCTCTACTGCCAGTTTCTGTCTCCGCAAATGAGGTTACATTGCAGTTTTGTTAATATTATTGGAATACATTCATCTGAACCTTGAGCCAGAGGGTGAGGTCCCGAACTTGTTTGGTGCTGTCGATGAGGGTTCCTTAGAAAGTAATTATGCCGCACATTTTTTTCTTGGAAAGTATTCATTCAGAATTCATTCGCATAACTCTATGCTCTCTTAACCAATCTTAAGTTTTGCCGTAACCTCCATCCACTTTTAATGCCTCACACCAGTGCAAAACAAGTGCATACATGCCTTCCCCGTACTAACTGGTGTCGACTGTGTTCACACTGGATGGATCATGCTCCACGTCATCTTCAAATCTTGTCCCGTGCATTGCACCCTTCAGTAGCCCCAAAAGATGAAAATGGGATGGTTGTGGGGCCTCACAGGGGTCCAGCAGACATTTTTATCCAGCACGACAATGTGCACCCTTAGACAAGCCTGAAAACCCAGGAGGCAATCGCCAACCTGGAAAACCGGGAATTGTCAGGGAATTTTGATGCGACTGGAAAAGTGTGTGGGAATTAGCAGTGGAAGTCTGGGAAAATCACAGACTAGTGCTGCGGCGATGCGCAGGAAATCACAAATGCCGATCAGTGGTTGAGCGGCCACGCCACAGCGAGGTTGCTGCGATTATAGCGGCTCGCCAATACGACAAGCTCAGAGGCAGAAAAGTAGGGCGGCCTCATTGATACTCAATATATGGTCCATATCAAAATGTAGCAGCAGGCATCAAGTTCCCTTTTGTTTTGGTCAGGGACTTCGCTTGAAATAGTCAGTGAAAACCTGGAAAAGTCAGGGAATTTGAAGGCTGCAATTTGGTAGACATCCTGCAATCACCAAACTGCACTTGGCTCTGCTCCCCCCTCCCCCATGATCTGGCACACTTCAATTCTTTTTGGTTCACTGTACTGCCTTTTGAGCTGATTGTTGTACATCTAAGAGACACGCTATCACTACAAACAAAAAAGAAAGAAAAAAAAATTCGAGTGAGGCTGGTGTGAAGGCACCGAAGATTGCATTCTCCAGATTTGAGTTTGGGAAGGATGTAGATTCAGGATTTGCGTGGGGTTTTCATCTCAAGGGGTGTTGGAATTGTGTAGGGCTGTGTGACACCCGTATCTGCTGACTTTTCAGGCTGAGTGGTGGTCTTAGAGGTGGGGTGTGGTGGGGGTTGCTCAGAAAATTCCTCATTGTAGACAGTGATATCAATTTCGTACAATGTGCTTTGGTCGTGCACTGCAGAACTATGATGTGTTGATGATTTTCTTCCTGCAGAATATTGAGCTGGTTGCAGCCAGCCTCAATGGGGACATAGCTGTGTTCAAGTTTCAACAGCAGCGACCCTGGGCAACTGCTTCTGACTTGGGCGCAGTGAGTACCCTGTGCTAGGCCAACAAAATGCACTCTCCTATTTGCAGTAAACGTATATTCTATAACGCAGAATATGCATTCCAGGTGGCATCTGTCGTCGTTGGCGATATTGTAAACGACTCTAGAGTAAGTTTCAGATTTTTTATATATTTGTTTTCGAACATTTTGAATCTGATGTGTAGTAAGTACATTACATTCTTTATCTGTTGTGTCATAACCAAAAATGTATCAAGTGCAACTTTCAGGTACACAATACTATCCATTATTCAACTTTGATGATCCTTCTTTGTACAGGTAGCCAAAGGTGTGACCGAAGTACTTTTTTGGTAACATCTTGGTTATGCGAATATATTCCAAAAGCCGGGAATCATAATGCAAGATGGAAAAAACTAACATGGACTTAACATAACAAAATAACCAATTTAATCGGACGTTTCGTCTCCCATACGGGAGACATCAGTGCACCCTCGGGAGGGAATGAGTGACCGATAACCAGTTAAGTCTTTGTATACGTCGGGAAGTGGGCCATGGTTGGCGTTGCAGGCGGTAGGCTCTCTTTGTATGTGCCACGATTCTAGGTATTTTCATGGCCCCCACTGTTATTCTCGTGCCAAGGCCTCAGCGTTGTCAAAGTTGAAAGCGTGTCCCGTTCTCCAGCAGTGGTCAACGAGTTCAGTCTTTAGCCTTGTTGCGTTCGTCGCTTTCGACGTCTTGCTGTGTTCCTGCTGCATTTACGGCCGGTCTCCCCAATGTACGTTATGTCCTTCGTACATTTTGTCTTTGGGTTTGGTTAGGAGGTCATGCAATCTGACGTGGGGTTTAAAGGTGGTCCAAATTCCCAATGGGAGAAGAGCTCGGCGGATGCTTTCGGACACACCGCTGACATATGGAATTGTAACAACCCCTTGTTTGGAAGTGCCTGCTCTCGGTTGCTTTTTCTCTTCTATTCGTTTCCGTGTGTTTTTAATAAAATGTGGTGGATAACCGCGTTTTGTGAGTAACTGTTGGACAGTTTTTTCTTCTGAGGCGCGAAGTTCAGGGGTCGAAGCGAGGTGCTTCGCGCGGTCGAGTAACGTGTTTATCATGCTGCGTTTACGTTCGCGGGGATGGTGGGAAGTGAAGTGCAAGAAATTGCCTGTGTCACAGGGTCTACGATGTACTGTTGTCTCGATGTGTCCAGCTTCAGCTCGGTGCACACTAACATCCAGAAAAGGAAGCACATTGTTCTGTTCCACCTCATACGTGAAACGTATTGAAGGCTCCACGCTGTTCAATACAGAGTGGAGGTCCTGTACGTGATTCTGGTTTAAAATGACAAAGATGTCGTCCACGTACTGCCGGTAGAACTTGACCGGGAAAGACGTCTTTTGTAGCGCTTTTTCTTCCACGTGTTCCATGATCAAATTAGCCATGGTCACTGACACTGGACTGCCCATCGGGCAGCCTTCGATCTATTGGTATACCTGTCCTTTGGACGTGAAGTATGATTGTTTCAGACAAAAACGTAGTAAGATGATGATGTCCTCCACCGCCAATGATGTACGTCATGGGAGCGAGGAGTCATTACGCAATCGTGTTTCGGCTACTTCAACCACGGTCGCAACAGGAACATCAGTGAAAAGCGAAACGACGTCAAAAGACACCATGATGTCTTCTTCACTGATAACTTGATCACGTACTAGTTGTATGAACTCACGGGAATTACGGACGGTCATGTTGTTATTGCCGGTTACAGGTGATATCAGTTCAAGAAAGTACTTTGAAAGGTTGTAAGTTGGTGATCCAATGAATGACACAATCGGACGTAGCGGGCATTCGGGCTTGTGCACTTTAGGGAGGGCTTTATGAGGGAGGGCTTTATTAGGGCTTGTGCACATTCTTGCAACACCTGTAGATTTCAGACAGGAGAAAATGCAAGCTGTCGATTCCAGACAAGTATGTCGCAAGCTGCATGTACAAGCTCAGCGAGTTTGGGGTGAGATTTACCCATCACATCGCCAAGTATGAAGGCTCACTAGACAAAATACTTTTGCGTCAAAGTATTTCATGTGAGCACTTGGTAGTAACATGCAAATAAATATGCAAAAAAAGAAGAAGAAGAAAATAATGGCACAGGGTATAGGTGAAATACAAAGAGCTTGGTTTGATGACTGACAAGCCCCCCCCCCCCCCCCCCCCCCCCTTGAAGTGTGTATCAGCAACTTGGCCAGCCAAACGTATATCTGCGAAGTTGAACACTTGTTGAACAGTGTGTCACCCTTCTTCCTATGCCCCACTCTCTTGTAGCTTACCAACTCCCAGATTATAGTTGCTGTTCTCTTCAGAATTGCAGTTCCTGTTCCTGCGTGTTTCTTTAGCACAGTTGAGATGTTTACTGCCCAACTAGTGCAGTTTTCAACGTTATTGCAGTTCATTTTGGCCAAAAAGAAACATATGAATTACCAAGAACATTCAGTTTGACTGTCAGTCAGTACTAGCGTACGCAAACCTAATGTTCATATACAAATGTCCAAACACTCCCTTGATTCTTTAAGAGGTGGTGCCTAAATGTTTTTCTTTTCCTCCGCAGAATAAAGTTCTGAGCATAAGCTGTGATGGTTGGTGTCACATTTTTGACTTGCAACAGTCGCCAGTAAGTTAAAAACGTTGGCTCAGATAAGGACAAATTATACCACAGTAAGGATAATTTTATTCACCTTTAGGAGGAGGGCTGCAGGAAGATGTCATCCTTCCACAGTCAACGGCTGCCTGCAAACACCAAGATGGCTTTGCTAGCAGACATTAGTGAGTTGAAACAATGGCTCTGTAAGACAAAGAACTTTAATGCGGCGTTATGCAAATACCTCATGCGATGCCGAACTGACCAAGATGTGCTGTAGTTTATATCCCATAGTTTGGCAGTTCTTGGCAAAATTCACTTGTTAGTTTCCATAATTAGGGTCTGACTATCTCGGGCTAAACCTGATTCCTCCCAGTTATTTTCCCTAAATCAGTTTAGGACCAAATTCCCAAATTCCAAGCACGTAACTTTACTGTATAATGTATGATGTACACTTATTTAGTAGCAATCTACACTTTTCATCCCATTTCACCCGCATTTCACGAACTAGAGATTTAAAAATAACACCCAACACCCCCCAAATTTGAGAAAGGCATTTAACCTGAAAAAGTTAGTCCCTATTCATAATGCAGGGATTTTCCTAGCACCTCGCCACACACCCCTACGACCCCCTCCCAAAATACCTGCCAAAAAAGCCTGAAAAACCCTCAGGTACAGGTACACACACACCTTACGGAATTCCAACATCCCGCTGAGATGAAAATCCTGCTCAAATCTCTCACATAATGCGTGGGATTATGAAGTAGAGAACTCCACTTAAAGCACGAGGTCAGACTCTTGGCATTCCTTCGTCTTTCTTACCCTCCTGTGTAAGTATTGTGTATTATTGCCTAGTGAAAATTAAATATTGTTTGACAGAATCGGCACCCTTGTCATCACAATCATCATAATTATATCCCATAAAGGTACCTCCTGCTATCATATTTCAAAAACTTAACAATATCTATATATACTAAGTTGAATTCAGACCATACACTTCTTAAGAAAGTCTATGGGGAATTTTTGTTCGCAGGGTTCCCATAAACCTCGCTAAATTTCTACACGAAACAAGTACAGGCGTGTTCTCCTCGAGCTTCTCTAGGGAATAACACATTTTTGAAGGCCTGACGCGATCCACTGATTTTTGGCGAATTAAAGTTCCTCAAATTTTCAATCCATGGGAGTCTATGGGAGATGTAACAAAATTGCTCCTTTCGGCCCTCTTGCCCGTGACATTTGGGCCAAGATGATGTCATTCCCTTCAGTTGCAGTCTGGGAATTGATTGCAATCAACAAATTTGACAAGCTTACTCCAGTTTTCCAGATCCCTGCGAATGAAAATAATGGATTTGGCGTTTGGTAGCATGTTCCGCGTTGTTCCGATTATATCACTTCCTTAGAACGCGCGAGAAAAGCAAAGCGAAGAAAACAATTTTGGGACGGTGCAGCCAACTCTTTCCGGAAGTGAACGTTACCTAGATCGCATGAGTCTGCCTTAAATAGGTTGCGAAATCATTTCCAAACTTTTAAAAGAATTCATGTTGGAAATATTGACTTATGTGTGCTACACATGCACATCGATACGCTATATAACTGCGATACCACATTACGGAGGTATTGCACTCCAAAGATCACATGCTGTGGGAGCTCCTCCATCACTCTCTTAACCTCCTCGCCCGTTTTTCTTGTGATGCTTCATCGTACAGAAAGGAAGTGCACAATTTTTATGTCTCCACGGCAATGCAGAGGCTTGTAAAGAGGGAGTTGGTTATAGGAGAACCGCCTTCAGGCAAGCGTCCACGAATAAACATCAATTCCTGTCACTATCGATGGTGGATCGAAAAATCTGCATTTTAAAAACACAACAGTAGAAAAACAAGTCATATGAGGAATATGTGATGCGTACTGAGTCCAATGGGCTACAATGTATGAAACAGAGCCATACATATTAGTGCATTAAGGTAGCAAGCAAACAACTGCAGTAGCTATATACACATCAGCCTAATATTAGATATAAATGCATGCACAATCCATAATAATGTGTACAGGGGACAATCCAATACAGGAAAAAGGAAATATGTGTGCACAATCCTTTGTCCAGGACTCTGCTAACTTTTTGTCACATATACAAAAATTTAATATTTAATTAAAAAATCATAACATTTTGCTCGAATAAGTTTCACAGGGCTCACATACTGAGTATGGGGTAAATTCTAAAAGCGATAAAACCCCAGTGCAGGGACACGGACAGACAAAACACAGATAAACAGTGTCTGTGTTTCGTCTGTCTGTATCCCCTGCACTGGGGTTTTATCGCTTTTAGAATGTACCACCAAACAGCCCGGTTTTTATCGCTTTTTATGGGGTAAATACTGGCAAGCTGTTTTCACCCAAATCTTGGTTGAAATAGGGTATACATTTCAGATCTTTGGGAATAGTACGAGGGGTGTTCAAGTCAAACCGGGACTTTTCATTTTTCGCAAAAGTAAAATGAACTTACAGGCGAGAAATTAGTTTTATTTTTCGAAGTAATCTCCAGCTGCACTAATGCACTTGTCCCAGCATTTCACGAGGGCTTGGATGCCAGCAGCCTAGAAATCCTTACCGGCACGTACCAGCCATGATCGGACCGCAGTCTTGACCTCGTCGTCGCAGCTGAAGTGGCGGCCCCCCAGGAACGCCTTCAGTGGCCCGAAGAGATAGAAATCGCTGGGGGCGAAGCCTGGACTATAAGGGGGATGTGGCAGCAACTCCAAGTTGCAGCCAAGTTCCTGTAAGGTGCGTGTCGTGAGATGCGTGGTATGCGGGCGTGCATTGTCCTGTAGGAAGAGGACTTTTTTGGTTATGAGGCCCGGCCGCTTTTGCTTCAGCGCCTTATGCACATTCCTGAGAACCTGGCAGTAATATGCACTATTGATGGTGGTACCACTAGGCAGAAAATCAACATGAACAACGCCAGCCTTGTCCCAGAAAACCGTGGCCATGACCTTACCCGCAGACGGGGTGCTTCGAAACTTCTTGGGAGCTGGCGAGCCCGGATGCTTCCACTGTTTTGATGTGCGTTTAGACCCAGGAGTGAAATGGTGCACCCACGTTTCATCGCACGTGATGATCCGATCAAGGAACGGCTGTCCTTCAGTGTCGAAACGGTACCTTAGCTCTTGGGAGATTTCCAGTCTTCTCTGCCGGTCAAACACGGAGAGCTGCCTCGGGACCCAACGTGCACTAACTTTCCGAAACTGTAGGTGTTCATGAATGATAGTGTTCAACGTTCCCACAGAAAGGTCCGTCTTTCGAGCCAGTTGGAGACATGTTATCCGTCGGTCCTTGAGGATCAGGCGCTCCACAAGTTGGATGTTCTCAGGAACTCTGACACTGGGCTCTGAGCCGCCCCGGCCGGGATCGTCCTGCACTGATGTACGCCCGTCTCGGAACCGTTTGCACCACTCAAACGGTTTGCTGCGGCTAAGTGTATCGTGGTCATACTGAGCCTGAAGTCTTCTGTGAATTTCAGATGACTTTACGCCTTCATTTACGAGAAAGTTCATGACACTTCACTGTTTGATGTGCGCGCTCACCTCGTTGTCGGCCATCTTGTCCAGCACGTGTCTTCTGTTTTGCACAAACTTTGGACCAACACGTGGTGAACGCGGAGGCCTGTCGCGTGTGAAAATGGCAAAGAAGTAGCGCGAGCCATTTGTACTCTCAGGAGATAGAAAGTCCCGGTTTGACTTGAACACCCCTCGTATACCAGTTGAGCCTGTTTATGGGGGATGCAAACTACTCCACACAATGTGCAAGGGATTTCCGATGGCATAATTTTAGGAACATGCTTTTGCAGCAAGGGAAAGTGCTAACTATAGTAACACTCCGCTGTATAATGGCTGTCTCTGTCCTGAATTCGATGCATAGCAGGTGTCTTTGTGACAAGGCTAATGGCTAGATTCCCCCTCCCCAGAAATTTTTTGAAGAACACACACCCACACTTGTGCTAATGCTGTGCCATGTGTATACGCATTATGAATGTACCTTAAAACTTGTCTCTTTGCAGACGACGACGGCAAGACAGAATTAATTCTATGCCTGACAGATCGTGTTGTGCGGACCTACCATTGGGTTTCCTTTCCAGAGGTTTGTAGATACAGCTGTTGCTTGTGACTTTTTAGTGCATCATGGTCTATGACATGCAGGAGGGGGATTGCCAGGGGAAGCTGGTAGGACTTCAGAAATGGGAGTTTGCCAATCAGGTAGGCTGCTTCACTTGCTCGATTTTCCACCGCACATTGTATATTGGGACATTGTTTTCAGATTGGAACAATATCATTAAACCCTGTGGAGGACAATGGAATGGCACTTCTTGTAGCGCAACCAGGGGGAACTTATACTCGACTAGACTTCAAGTCACAGAAAGATGTTCCAGATGGAAGTCCCCATGGGTCAGTTCCGTATTACACTGTGGGTTGGCAGGTGCTCCGAGCTGCCCAGTTCTGAGAAAGCCTGACCGTGCTTCTAGGGGGTAGGTTTTGGTATGCATGTCAAGTATCACATAAGGGAGTCCTGCTCAGGTCGGAATTGTTTGATCCGCATCCGTACCCATATTCTATTACGAAATGCAACCGGCATCCGCCCACAACATGCACTTTTTTTTTTTTTTTCAAAATCCCAACCAGATCCGCACTGGTGCCCGCGACAGGAATGAACAGAGTCATGAGCTTACTAAGGGCCTTGTGTTTTAAGGTTAAAGCCAGTAAAACCTGTTGTACCCCCCTGATTCGCTTCATTGTCACTAGAGCTCGGAATCCCGGGCCATTTTTACAATACCAAGTTTTCTGGATTTCTAAATATGGATCTCGGAACAGAATCAGGATTTTTTTGCATCTATTCCCAGGGTGCCATATAGAAATGTATAACCTGCACATCCATCATACTATCATAAATTGCGATACCGTGCGCGTTCCCTGTCATCCCTGGGGAACATTCTAGTGGAACAAAATGCACATACATGAAAGAAAAAGAAAGAAAGAAAAAACTGCTCACCGGGCAAAAGTTATGCTGCGTATTATATTTAGGGACTGACTTTTTCAGGTAATACCCGATTATGTCCAATATTTACCCCCCGAGCTAATTTCCCAATGTACAGGTTTAACCCGGTTTCTCCCCAAAAATGTTTTGGATCAAGCAGGTTTTCTCATTGCGGAACTGGCAGCGTGTACTTACAGTGTTGTACTAAAATACTTGATGCTACGAGCTTAGAAATATAGTAGCATCTAGATGGCGAATCTCACGGGGTAGCACAAAAAGTTTGTGCTATCATCCAAAATTCATATCAAAAGAATTAAAACCAAAATAGAAATTGAGGCAAGAGAATAGACAGTGACTGTTCATTTACCATGAATCAGTGAAAGACGTCAGTCGTAACGCTTTGTGTCTCCGTTTGTGGTCAATGCTGCCCAAATTCGCGAGATGATTCAAAAGGCCTGGCACATGCTTTCCACCTGCGAGTCGCGCGACAGTGTTCTCAAGCGAGCTTCTCCTAAAATGCGCAGGCGTTAGGTGAAGCCGATTTGCGGAATGGTGACACGTAATGTTGCCAGAAGTTGTCCTGATATCTTCCCTCCACGTGTTCTGGTCACTGTTTTCTCAAGCCAGTGCAATGTCACACGGCTTCGTGGTTTATTGTTGCGAGGGGGTAAAAAGGGGTAAAACAGAGTAAAGGTGATAACATTCCAGGCTGCGCCACATTATATTTCCCACGGTATAGCAGTGCACGAGAAGACACGACGTTCGGCACTTATATATACTACAGCGGCTGCTAAATGCAATGACAGTTTTCGCATCTTCCGCTGGAGTATTCTGAGTACTTGTGTGTTTTCCTCTTCTCCCCTTTTACTCATTCACAGTAATTGTTGTGTTCTGCTCTGGAGCATCCCAGTCCAGTTTTCTCAAAAAGCTGTCTCAGTTTTTTCTTCTCACTTTCAAACATATATATGTGTTCATGGAGATTAAAAGAACTAAAGTGAGAGATTCTGCAATACTTTGTGTGGCCTTATGGATCGGATGACTCACGATTTCGTAGGAGTTTTAATGCAAGTTGAGGGCTGTTCTTGGCTATAGCTTGCATAGTTCACATAAGTCCGCATGTAACATCTTTGTCATGTGTCATGGATGATGGGATTCGTTCGGTTTCGGATTGTAAATGATAGTTTTAGGGGAAGGCTGCTTGAAACCAAGAGTTGGTAAGAGATCGTTCTTTCCTTTTTACTCGTACGACCACATATTCGTTGTCCAGAAAGCCGAAATTTATTATCTCGAAATCCCGGAATTTCGGGACATGAAATTATGCGGAACATTTCCCAAAATCCCAGAATTTTGGGATCCCCGGATCAGAACCCCAATTGTCACTTTGGGTAAAACTCGAAAACCCCCGAAAATCAACTTGCAAAAGTCCAAAGTTAGCCACCAATACAGACGCTGAAGAACTCTAAGCACTGCACAATCAGCACATCTGCTGTGTACCTTGCCATTCGTCTGAAATGTGAGATGCGCGCTCTATTTATTTTCCGATGGAAAATTTTGCTTTTCCACCCGACGTACAGGATGTTTCACCTAAAGTGATAAAAATTGTATTAGAAAACCTACTCTCTCTTATTTCAATATTCTCGCTCTTATTTCAGATAATTTTGCATTGCAGCCAGGCTGCCATTATTATCAGATGATTGGAAAAGTGAAGGGACAGGTACATTGCCTCCTCGCATCGCTTCTTTCGGAGACCTATGCACGACCTGCAATTTGCGCGCTTCGAAACAATGGTTTTTGCAATTTTCTTTTTTTTTGGCTATTACCATTGTAGTAGTGAATATATTTAGCAATAGAATGGGGTAAATCTGCCATGCACATTCGGTTTCTGTCAAAAAATTGTTGGGTTGACTTTGTAAAATTTTTGAGAGTTCAGTTGGGAAAATTCAATTTCTCGCAAATTAAATTCGATAAAAGTGCTCAGAAGTCATGGCAAAATCTCCACTGGGATAAATAGCATTGATCCCATAATGTTCAGAAAAGTAAATTTTTAATACAATTTTCTATTACATTAAATGAAACACCCTGTATATTCATATAGCCCAATTTCACCTTATCTTACAGCTCCTGAAATAAAACCTGGTTTTTACCCCCAATTTGTAAAAAAAACAGAAAACTCGAAAACACAAGGGCCTATAGGTAGTGTATTTCCCATGGCTGTGCCTGATGGTCATGATGGAAAGGAATTGTTCTGTGGCAGGAACATACAAAGGGACAAACACAACACAAACCTCAAGTTGCCTGGGGACAGTTGAAAACCTGATGGGTTATGAGCTGCTTAGCTTAGCAAATTGGCTGTTAGCTTTCGGCTAAGCTATTTGGGTTTTCTAAGTACAGTCAGATGATCTACCATCTTAATTTGAGGAAGAGTCGTACTGCAGTATTTCTTGTTTGTCAACTTGAATCTCACAATCTAGCAACACCACCTGCATTGCTTGTCGCATATTTGTACACATGCAGCCAGAACAAAAACAGAACCTTCCTGCAAGTGCTACGCAGACAGCTGGTGATATTCTGACAGCAGCTGGTGACAGCAGTGTATCTGCTTGGAGTGTCTGCATTCATAATTTCTGGTTTTGTCTCTGGTTGATCAGTGTGACGGACCCGTGTGGACAGACACTGCAGCACCACAAGTTGGGTTCCTCGCACATGCGCAATCCCAATGTATCTTCCAGCATTTTGGGGGGCATCCGAGGAACGCAGGGCACATCTCTCATGGCCCTTGCCACCCTTGATGGTAAGCTTAGTTTGCTTTAACTGTCAGAGTGTCAAGCAGTTGACGTCTGTCAGCACTGAACTAGAAATCAAAATTAAACATTATTTCCTTACATTATGTCTGTATTCAGCAGGTCCCAAGGACTGCAACTGTCTTAGAACTGAACCCATGCCCTCATTCTAACCCTGTAGCCAGAGTGAATAGTGCGCAAAAAAACACACACCACAATGCAGAGCTAAGATTCTTTCCACCTGCTCAGACGTCCAGAACTCACAGCTCCCTTATAAGTGCATAACGTTGAAGCTGAATTTCCACAGGGACCTTGATGTTGGTGGACGGAGACAGTATTTTGTGGTCTCTTCAGGTGGACCACCAGCTCTTTGCGCTCACCAAGCTTGACATAGTGGTATGTATATTCATGCACCAAAGTTCTGAAATAACAGCAAGTGGGATTGTTTTCTTCAGGGTGATGGTCGAGATGAGGTTGTGGCATGTGCCTGGGATGGACAGACATACATTGTGAATGAGGAACGTCAATCTGTACGTTTTCAGTTTGATGAGGCAGTCTCCACTTTCACTGCAGGTGAACTTTTAATCTTTTGTCAGTTCTCACTTCAAAATGACTGCAGAGAGCCTATGAAAATCACATCATATGTCACCTCTTTGGTTTTCTTTACGGAGCACATACCACCGTGTTGTCACACGAAAACTAAATCTATGCTGCTCTCATTTCTTTTAATCGGTTGTAGATATTGAAAAAAAATTCTCCCTGCATAATTTTGATGTACTGCTCGCGACACGGTTGTCTGAAATTAGCATCTCACTGTTTATCCCATCCTAAATACCCAGGTGCTGCAAGACCATTTGTTTCAAGTAATAAAGATGTGCAGCATGTGGTCTAACTTTAAATACAATATTGACACAACATTTCAGAGGGCAACCGAGGCAGTGAGGGCAGCGGATCCACTGATCGGCGATTTCAGACAACCATGTCATGAGCTGTACAACTTTATTATTCTTCCCTGAGGAATGCAATACATATGTGAAAATATTTATTGAAAGGACAAGTGAAATGACCGATGGAGTATGATGACCATACCGTACTTCTTTCTGCTTAGCAGAAACAAAATGTATGCTTGAACTGATCGAGGCTGCAAAAGTATCACAGAAATTTGGTGAGCACCCTATTGGAGCTATGAGGTGATACTTAACATTGCTCAAAATCCTGACTCGTCTGTCAAGCTGTTCACCAGGGGTCACCATGCAACATATTTTTGCTCTGTGGTGCGTTACAGCTGTGCAATCGAATTTACAAAAAAGCATCTGGAGAAAGCAGCCGCTGATGGCCGGCACGATCCTCCCTTGACGGGGACAGAGCCTTTCTCTCTGTTTTTCTCAGCTCATGCGCCGCTTATACATGCTTGAGCTGTGCTGCCGTACATCACTGGTCACTTGAGGGTTAGTAGCACACATCACGCGTCCTCTCGTTCTGCGATGCGCTCTTTGCACAAGGAGAAGGATTTTTCGAAGGCGTGCGGAACAGAGCCCTCGCACTCGCTCTGTAGGTCACCTACGCTCGTCGTTATTTTGCAGGAACTCATTTTATTCGTTGGAGAACACTCTGTACCGAAAAACGAAAAAAAATTTTGGGGTCACCTCAGTGCTCCTTTAAAGGGGCCGTAAACAGGTACAAAAGGTGCACATTTCTTTGTGTTATATTATTGGAACTTAGTCAGTGAAAACTTCTTGCAATTACTAACGCTTAAAAACAAAAGGCGCTTGTATACTGATGAAATATCCACTGCACTCTTTCGCATTTTAGCTCCGCCCCGCGCTCTAAATTTACGTCATTTTGACGTAGCGCTCTCCCCACCAATTACGATTGAGTGTTCCACGTATGATTTTATTTCAAATGCGAAATTGGACTAGATGAACGTGAATCCTCTTCTATTCAAAATCTAAACAGCTACAGCCTCAAACTGAGAAAGAAATGCGTTTAATTTAGGTATCATACGCGCACTACGTTTTCTGGGTAGTAGCACGCAGCACACCACGAGCGCGAATGAATATCCGGGACTACAGTTCCGGAATCTTAGGTAGGTGCGCGATGGAACATCTTCGTCATCTTCGAATGGTTCCGACAACTGGGCTGCCGTACTTTGGTTTGATCCACGCGGCATCGCGTCACCAGCTCGCGTGGTACAGTGGATAGCGTGCTGGCCATGTCACGTCGTGACTGGGAGGAACCCGGGTTCGAATCGCGTCATGTGATAGCAGCCCAGCTGTTGACGTTTGCGCCAGCCGGAGATGTTGAAGATGTCATGACGTTGAATTTCGCAACCACGGAGCGCAAAACGTCGTTTCACACAAACAAACTGAGCGCTCCGACTCACAGCTGATAACGAAATATGTTTATTGGCTGGTAATTTGAAACGTCATGAGCGCAGCTGGGCCGCCCGATTGGACGGCAAAACGCTACGTAGCCATGTGACGTATGCGTGGTGGAGAGAGGCTCGCTGGTTACTCATCTTTGATAGCAGTTATATGGGTCAATCAGCTGGCACGACCCGAACGAAATGTATATTTGGGTATTATGAGCTGCGTTCTTTCATGGGGTATCATTATTTCAGAAATGTTTGGTGGCCTGTTTACGGCCCCTTTAAAGATGCCAGAAATCACTTTTTGCATGCAAAGTGCATGCAATCTCTGCATTACAAATCACTTGCAAAACTAACTAGACTATGGTTAGTCACATAATATCGACACTAATCCTGGAAGTAGCTAATTTACTGGGAATATAATTACAGTAATTTATCTATTTGTAATTAATTACTTTGCCGACTTTGTACCTGTTTGACCTGGAACAGCATTAATAGGTATTCTGTAATAGGTGAGCTGACTTTAAGCCCTGGAGTGACATTGCCGTGCCTGGTGTATGCCACGTTTGGCAACCGCATTGTTGTCTACTACAACGTCACCTTTCCCACACTGGGCACCCACACACTCCTGGAAGAGACACAGCTGCTGTCCATGCTCAAGGAAGTTGCCCCAGGTTACACTCTCACATTTCCTACCTGCCTCAGCTGACACATTTTCTCTTTGCAGATGCATCCCTCACACATTTTCTTGACTGGGTCATGTATGGCAGCAGTGCTTATCTCAACAGTAAGCAGAATTACCTTATTTATGTCACTGACAGCAATACAGCCACGGGGTACTGACGAGAGTACACGCAGAAGTAATTCGTACCATAGGCTAATAGGAAACTAACAGGCAAAAGTGGGAAAAGTCTAGCACTCGCGAGTGAATAAGATGAGTATTGAAAGAAATTGAAATATTCAAATAATTTATTTTACTAAAAAATGGAGTCCGTCCTTCATCAGGGAACAATTTCTATTCTATGTCACAAGGCAACACTGTGCAATGAGCTGTTTGTATTACACCTGCATCTGCAGGACTACAAATGCCAAAGAGGGCTACTTGAGGATGTATGTGGTTTGCGGGCTCATTGCTTGCAAAAAATAAGTTTGGTGGTGTACACAACGAAGTGGTGTATGCAGAGGGTGAAAAGAAAATGCTCGGACAGGGCTTGGAGGACCCAGGAATCTCCAGGCTTCAGCTCAGTGTGCATGAGCAACTTTATCAGCAAGATGTCAATGGAGACATGAGTGCAAAAATAGCAACACCAGAGTTGGTTGAATGCGCATGACCACCTAAGCCTTACATCACACCTTCTTGCACATGCCCCGCTGTTCACATTCTGTCCACTCGCCACAGAATATTCCTTCTTCCACTGTTAGTTTGCTTGTGTTATCTGTTAGCAGCATCGCTTTGAATGCCCTTTCTCACGTTTTCTAAGAAATTTTCCATCGTTCCTTCCACCGTTGTTCCCATGTTTTTGACATTTCTTCTGATATTATGCATGCTTTTCTCCTGACCCTCTTCCGCCAGCATCTCGCTCGATAAAGTATCTTGTGCAGATACCCAGTTACAGAATACAGTCCTCGGTCTGTCACTGAGCTGCTTCACTTCTAGAATGCCACTTGTTCTTCAACGCTTCCAGGATCAACCGCAACCCTGATGAATCGTTTTTAATAGAGATGGGACGAATCCAAAATTTTTTGAATCCGAATCTGAATCTAAATCCAAGGAAGGCTCTACGAATCCACGAATCTTACGAATCTCGAATCTTTCGAATCCTTTCTTTCAAAAGAGTTTAAACAGCCAAGGAAAAAAAAAAACACTTCTAGTGAAAAGTGTTTTGAAGCAGAATATGATACCCTTGTTTAACGAAAAACAAATTAAATAATGCTTCAGTTTCAGGAGAAAATATACCCATATAGTTCTTAAACGTAATTTATTTAACATGTTCTTCATCGACTGCAAGAAATGCATAAATTCTCGAGTCTGAATTATTTCCATAAAACTAAGCAACAATCACAAGCAAAACCAGGTTACTTGTAAACTTGTAATGTAATAGCTCCTACCTGAACCCTTTCAGTCCAGAGCAATGTAAACAAACGAACAAGAAAACACCTGTCAGCCAATGAGGCTTTCGGTGGACTCCGGAGGCACCAATTTGAAAAAGAAACAAACAAACGTGGTTGGTGGATTCGAAATATTCGATTCGCCGTTTTGGGCACTGGGATTCGGATTCGCGAATCACAAATCCCTGCCACAAATCACAAATTCGAGGATCCGTGGATTCGCGGATTCGGTTGGCACATCCCTAGTTTTTAATAAATGGGCCAGCACTAAAAGCCAGGTTTTCCAGCACTGCATAGATTAATCAGGATAACAGCCCAGATTGAGAAATATATGCACCATACTACCTAGCATTTATGCTAAAGTCGTTCAGGTCTATTCATGTTCAACCAATCACCAACAAGTACTAGGCAGTCAGCCCCAGAACACTTTCATGGGCCGATACCTTCCACCAAGCTAGTGCATACACTGCATGTCAGGCGCACTTTCGAAAGATGGTAAATGTTGCAGAAGTAGCATCCCTACCTCAACAGTGACAAGTGTGGGAACCATGGGGACATATCTGAGAGAAGGGTGGAGAAGGGGGAAGTTAGCATGAACTCATGCCGACCTTTTGCTTTCTGAAAGCACACGTTAATTTGTTTGAGACGTAACATGGCACAATGAGACACAACGTACAAAGGAGGCTAAATGTGAAGAATGCTAATGTTATATCTTGGTACAGGCATCTTGTTGCCTGTAGTGTGATCTCTTGGTAGATCAGACATGCATATTTCTCACAGGAAAATGAAAAGTACATCTCCATATAATACAAGTGCGTAGAGTATGTATCGTAACAGCATGTATAGCAAATGGATGGGCGGCAGGCACATTGGCTATATCAAACATCCAGTGCTGGAAGTGCTGCGCCATTTGCGCTAAACTGCGCCAATCATGGGGTGCTGTGTCGTCCTGCGCCATAGAGTGTGTGCACCCTGCACCCTTTCTCTTGTTTCAGACACACCAGCGTTTGACAAAATATAACCGTGAGAGGGAGCTGTCACAGCCTCTTTTCGATTCGTAAGGGTTGCTTTGCGTGTCTCTAAAGATATGGTTGCCTATTGTTGTCGGTCACTGTAATTTGCTACTTTCGAGAATCGCTAGGCTTATGTACAGTGAAACACGTTGCATGGACACGCAGTTCACACCCGCTCTGTACTGACTCCTCGGATGCGGCTGCGCTAGGTTAGCCTCGCGGCTCCCCGATCTCGCACCTCTAAATTGAGTGGAAAATTGCCCCAGACACAATGAAACTGAAACTTAATGTAGAAAGCGTTCATTCCACATCATAAATGAGTGACATACAACGCCGGAGGCCATTTGTCGGCAGATCGCGAAGCTGCGCCAAAAGTTGATTTTTCTCGCGCCAGTGCTTGCGCCAGAACATTTCGAGGCACTTCCATCAGTGAACACCATCACATTGCTGTGCACACTGGTTGGGATACACATGCAGTCGTATGTACATGCATCCACACTGCTGCTCACATTTTGGTTACAATCGTGTGTGTGTGGGAGCCGGCAACCCTGCATGACTAAAAATAATTTTATGTCCCTATCTTGGCGTGGGGAACCTTCTCTATGAAGGTTCCCTCATACGTTATCCTCTTCCTCTGTAGAACAAACAAAATCTTATGAGTCTCATCTTTCACCCCCATCCCTTCAGCATCCCCACCATCATCAGGTCTGGTAATTAGAGCAAAGTTGCGTGCACATCAAGTACATAGACGGAGTAAAGAATGGTCCCTGTCCATTAATCGTTCACATGTTCATAAAACTTATATATTGATTCCTTTCACAGCCCCTCATTATATAAATACTGCGGAATCCAACAGCAGTGGTGAAATTGAAGAGCCCTCTTGACCACTTGTGGAGACTTGGCATTGGAGAAGAAGCCATGCACACTGCAAACTTACGAAATTGCAGCAACCTCACTATTGTGCCAAAGTTGAATTGACAGAGCTTTGAACATGAACTTGAGCAAAAGGCTCCAATACTTGGTCACATGTGCGACAGCATGCCCTACAGTGCGGGAGAGAACCACGACACATAATGACAAATAAACTGTCACTTTGTTTCTGTTGTTTGTGTATAGTTTCAACAATGTATCACCTTGATTTACTCATCCAAAGGAGTAACCAAAATCAGTAGTGGTGAGCAGCATTTATCAATCGCAAGAGCCTATACTTATTTCAATGAGGTGAATCAGTGGTATGACAGTGTAGTTGCTCCTGCCATTCTTTCTCGCCCTGAGAAAATAGCAAATGCCCTGGCATTTTAGCGTACCTGCTACACTTTGTGACTTTGCATCTGTGGACAGTTGGTGAAAGTCTGTTGTTGTAGGGAACATAGACATCCACAAGAACACCCACTTGGAGCTTGTTTTCACCCACTCAGTACTAAGTGATGGGTTGCCCGCGAATGCACTATTTACACTGAATGTATCACAAACGAGAACTCATCTGTGCTAGAAAGATTCATTCACATTTCACCATGGCCAGGAAAGTAAGCAGTGACAAACATTACGTTGTGCGTTCACACATTTTTTTCCTTCAGTCTGGCCGTGGCTTAGACACAAATAAGTCACCTAGTCTAGCGTGTTAGTTTAAGCCGTGATTGCACATGTATATACTGCCAGGGGAGGAGGTGCGAGATAAAGAATGGATGGAGCGGGGGTGGATAAACAAGAAGAACTAAAGGGCCAGAAATCTGACTGGGCATCAGACTCTGCACGACCGTGTGGAGGAGCAGTTTACTAGATAGATTTTTTCTGATGTGCTCCGTTCTTTTGATGCAGTGAGTCTGTGAATGACTTGCTGCTCTAGGAGGTGGGTCATTCCCTCTCCAGTTTGACTTGTTCACCAAAGATTCATTCGTTTGATTTATAGAATGATTTGTTATCCTTGCTTCATTTGCTCACTCCTCAGTTTGTCTTATGGGTACGATAAGCTGTTTGGTCACTGTGATGATGTTTGTTTGACCTTTTATTTTGCTCATTCAGAAAATGACCTGTTGTTACATACGAGGGTGGTTCCATAAGTTTCCGGCCCGACCAACTTTTAATAGTCATAGAGACGAAACAAGTGTATCACTTTTCGACATAATCACCCTTAACTTCGATACACTTTTGACACCTTTCAGCCAGCATTCTTATACCCTTGAAAAAATAGCCCAAAGTTTTGTCCGCAAAATGCTGGAAAACTGCCTCTTGCACCTCACTATCGTTTTGTAATCTCCGTCCTCTGAGATCCCTCTTCAAGTCTGAGAACAGGAAGTGGTCACTCGGTGCCAAGTCTGGACTGTAGGGTGGGTGGTGGATTTCTTCGAAGTCGCACTCCTTCAGTGCAGCCTTGGCAACAGAAGCCGTGTGGACAGGGGCATTGTCCTGGAGCAACCGGACACCTCGACTCAACCTGCCGCGCCTCTTTTCCTTGATGGCGTCTCGCAGTCGGTGCAGGAGTGAAGCATAATAAGTCGCATTCATAATAAGTCGCATGTGGTGTTCCTCACTTTGAAGTTGATGAGGAGGATCCCGTGGCAATCCCAAAATATTGTTGCCATGATCTTCTTTGTGGATTGTGTGACCTCGGCTTTTCTTGGGGGTGCTTCTCCTGGTTTGTGCCATTCCATCGACTCCTTTTTCGAAAGGAGATCATAGTAGAGCACCATAGTCTCATCCCCTGTGACAATTGACTTCAATATTTCTTCTTCGTTCTCTTGACAGAGCTCCAAAAACTCTTTGGCACAGACGACGCGCTGTTGCTTTTGAACTGACGAGAGAAGTCGTGGCACCCATCTTGCACTGACCTTTTTCATGTGGAGGCCCTTGCCGATGATGCGAAAAACGGTTGTTTTGGAAAGCCCCAGCCTTTCTGAGATTTCCTTCACCTTCAGAGGCCTGTCGCTCAGCACTTCCTCCTCGACAAGAGACAAATTTTCTTGTGTCACCACTTCCACTGGACGACCATCGCGTGGATCATCCTCAATGGACTCTCGCCCCAGTCGAAACTGCTTAGCCCAGTCTTTCACCATTGTGTACGACGGAGAGGCTTCCCTGTACACGTTGTCCAGTCGCGCTTTAATTTCTGTAGGCGAAAGTCCCTCTTTTGTCAAGAATTTTATCACAGCGCGGTACTCGATTTTTTCCATTTTAACTGAAGAGTCCACCCTGACTGTTTGAAATGCCGCAAAACCGACAAAAGCATGGAGAGGGTTGAGGGGTTGAGGGTGGTGCACCAGCCCAGATGGTGCCACGCGTCCTTAATCGCATTTTCAAATTCGCGCGCATTTTCTACCTCGGGCCGGAAACTTATGGAACCACCTTCGTATGTGTTTGTTCACTTGCCGATTGTTGGCCAATTCGTATTTCTCATGTTATGCGCATGATTGTAAGAAGCAACTTGCTGTAGCATCTGGCATTTGTTCACATCTTGGTTTGTTATGTTCGTCAATGCTCCGATGGTTTTCACACCATGTTTTTTGGGTTTCAACAATTGCAGGCAGTTTGTCGTTCATTTGCTGACTTTTGTTTGCTGCATCCGTAGATGTCAGGCAGTGGATGCAGCAGTGCGCTGCTTTTTTCTGTGTTCATGGGAGAGGAAAGAATTCCATATTCATGTTAGAGCTATAGTTTTGAAAAGCTCTCATCCTAGAATATAATACCCTTTCTTGGATACCAGCTGACGGCACAGCCGCACGTGTGGTCAGAGGACTGCTATATTGCTATGCATGGTCGCTGGTGTTGTTACACAGCTATAGACGATAGCATGTGTCATTATCCTTTTGCTGTCGGCATTACATATGCTTTTGCTTCGGAAGTATTTGTGAGGACTACATCTGCGTGAAGGAGGATGCTAGCCCCCTTGTCTAGAACAACATGAGCTTATCAATAGAACACAGATTTTCATGCAAATGCATGTCTTTTTCTCGACTGGTTTCATATCTACACGATGCAAAAATGCTTTTGGTCTTGGTTCGGGGCCGACTAGAAGGTTCTATGGTATATTTAAATGCATGTTTGGCACATTATGGCATATTTGACAGGAAATGAGTGCATTGCTGCGAAATAAACCCGAGACAAGGAGTACAGACAAATTCTCGTTGTACTCCTTGTCTCGGGTTTATTTCGCAGTCATGCACCACCTTGTCAGCACCATTTCGCTTTTGTCAAACGCGTGCACATTGCATATTTTGAGTGCACATTGCATATTTTGCCAAATTTTCATAAGGCCAGGTGCGAAAGCTTTCGTCTTTTTTCTTCTTTCATAGAATGTATTGTTGGTTTTGGGAAGGCTTTGGGTCACCTTTTGCAAAAATTCTGGTCAGAATAGAATATTTTCCATGTTTCAAATGGGTGTGGTGTCTGACCTCCACCCTGGCTGCTCCAACTGCACGAAATACATAGGTTCAGCATCAAAGCAGTGCTGAGAGCACGATGTTCACAAATGTTCGAGGTCTCTTCTTACAGCTAGGCACTCAAGGCTCGTGCCCTTGCTTTCCACTGGAGTATGTTCATTGTTCGTGCATTGTCGATGGGCAATACTTCACCTTCGCCACTTTCTTTACCGTTATGAAGACGGGCACCATTTGCGTTTTAACAGGGTGGTCAGAACTTTTCTGATATTTTGAAGTTTTTACTGTATATCTCGAAGATTTTTCGTGCATAGTTGCATGCATATTTCAGTTAGTGCATGTTTATCTGCACTCTACTTATCAACAAGTATTTTCATGAATACCTGAACTCTTATGTTAATTTATTTCACAATATCCTAAGGGCCTCATGGGTACTACATGGGAGGTAAAGGTACAAAATACTCGCAATTTGAACCCACGCGGCGTAGGTATTGACAACAGAGCCTGACAATGTAATCATGAAATATGTGCGCAGATTTGTTCGCAGAACGACTCAATCATTTACGACTGCAAGTGAGTTAGGAAGTCCATACCAATCAACGACAGTAATACAGGAGAATGTCAAATGAGCTACTATTGCAACTGAAGCAATTAACCTCATTAGAATGACCAAGATGTAGAAACACGACATTGGACAGTTTTGCACTGCTCATAGGCATAGTATGAAAGATGAATGAGAAGGAATAGCTGAATCAATAAAACATTGGGTTTTGGATGTGGAGGACTCTGGGCCCACTAGTTAGAGCACTGCACGGGCCGCATTCTTAGGCCCAGGCCCGGCCTTCCTTTGATTTACTTGCCCGGGCCCGGTCTGACGGCTCCGTGCCTTGCCTGGGCCCGACCCAAGCCTGAAGAATTTATAGGTTTCCCAACCCGGACCCTACCTGAGCCTGAAAAATTTATAGGCTACCCGGCCTATGTAGCGGGCCGTAAAAGTTTACCGTGACTAACTAACAGTGGCGTAACCATGACCTACTAGATTATAACGACCACATCATACTCGGCAACCACTATGAGGAGCCCATCTGCACGATCCGCTAGAGGCACTACTCATCGGCCTGCGAGATCTACATAATGATTGCACAACTGAAATTTGAACGCGTAGAAGCAGACGTAGCAGACGACGGCAACAGCTCCTATAAAACACGTAGACTGATGATGATAATCAACTTTAGAAAGAAGCATCTCTCGTGGGACATCCACCATTTGTACAAAAATACTAAGGTAAGGTAAAGTACACAGTATTGTAGAAATTGAGGAAGCAGTAACCAGGTCGATGAGTAGCACCACCGCTAGCCTCCAAACGCAGCGCTGGGAAGTATGACATGGTCGCTATAATCAAGTAGGTCGTAGGCGTAACACAGGCTCGAGCCCGACCTAGGCACGCAAAAAGAAGGCCTTACCCGACCTGGCCGGGTTTTCGGGTAGGCCCCAGCCCATGCAGTGCTCTACCACTATAGTTCTCTTCCCTGCACCTTGTTTCTTCACGACAGCCTTTTTAATTTGTCTCTGTGTACGTCATGGGTGTGTCAATCACGTTTCCTCCAAGAAAAGCAAAAGATGATGCTTACTGATTCTATTGCATTCTTACACACTGTCTCCCCGTTCTTCTCTCTTTCCTTTGGCTGTCTGTTTCGGATGTGCTGAACCCATGTACCTGTGAAGTAGCTCTGCTGTGCATTATTAGTGGACATAATTACCACTAGCTGTCGTAAGGGCCAAGCTGCAGGATGGAAACAAGTTAAAGGAACTGGCATACAGCTGCTTGGCACAACTGTATTTCATTGATCTACTACCGGTGCAATAGCTGGGATGAACGTTGTCGTATGCAGAGCTTTATCCATCGATGAAGGAATCTTGTATCTTCTACCCAGTCTAAATATGCAAGCACATATACATGTATTATGGATTCTTTTTTACAAGTGAATACGAGAGAGAAAAGTAAAGCACATTTATTTTACTTTGTAGAAGCTGTTCACAGACTGCCTTCATATTCAATGGGTACTGCCTAATAGGTGCATATTTTCTGTTCTCCCATGTATCGTGTTACGAGATCTATTCCAAGATCGACAATTTAAAAAGTACCCGGCTGTATTAGCTGATAACTTATTTGCTCGTGTAGTTGCCACAGTACAGTTAAATCTGGCTGTGGCCATGAACCAGTATTTTACGGGGGCTCAAATCAAAATAAAACTAGGTCACAACCCTATTTCTTTTGTGCAAGTTTTGTCATGGCATCAACAATAATTCGGATGGAGCAATTATTTGATTCTTTAGTGCTCTCCTGTTTTGCTCCAGAGTGCTCCAGAACGAAGATGCCTGATTCCGAGAATTCTCCCATGTGCTCAGTGCATGCCTCCCATGATAGCTTGTCTCCTTCTGCATTGCTTACATTTATATACAGGGTGTCCACGGTAACTATGGAAGTAATTTTTTTAAATAGAAAAATCACTTTTTCCCAGTTTTAACCAATGGCAATGTACTCTACGCCTAAAGGCCCAGGCAAGCTTCTGTAACGATGCATTAATTATCAACGATAGAAGATTGACCTAATGAGAACATCGGATCCCTTGGGGTCACTGGTAACTGGCGCGAGGAAAGGGCCTGGAAATAAGGTGCTCTGGTGGTCATTTTTCGACGCTCAAGTAGAAGCGCTCCCGTTTTCATTTCCTGTGTATGCGGGGGTGGGAAATGGCTGTTGCACCAATCTGTCTCCCCTGCGACAGTGTTTTCCTTCCCCCGCATACTGAGGAAAGGAAAACGGGAGCGCTTCTACTTGAGCATCGAAAAACGACCACCAGATCGCCTTATTTCCAGGCCCTTTCCTCTCGCTATAACTCTCTCGATTTTTGTTCTGAAAACGGTAATGTTACCAGTGACTCCAAGGGATTCGATGTTCTCATTGGGTCAATCTTCTATCACTGATAATTAAAAAGGTTAATTAATGCATCGACACAGAAGCTTGCCTGTGCCCTGTTAGGGTGGGCATTTAGGCATAGAGTACATCGCCATTGGTTAAAACTGGGAAAAGGTGATTTTTCTATTTTTAAAAATTACTTCTATAGTTACGGTGGACACCCTGTATGCCCTGTCGTTCTGGGTAGCGTTGTCCATCAAGAGTAATGATCATCATCTGCTACTAGATTCGCCCAAGCTTGCTTCCTGACATATGAGACCACACTGTGTAGATAAAGTAGGCACTACAGAACACGCTGTCACCTTAGTTCAACTCCAAGCTGTTGTTCTGCAGCTGTACGGACGACCTCATGCACACACTTTGCCGCCTCTCTGGTGAGTGCACGATTTAATGACCTGTAACAAAACCTGTAGCACATGCTGGTACGTCCACTTTTCGCATCTTTGTACCTGTCTAAGAGGAAAAGGGTGTGTAAGGAGTCCCCAGCAGCTAGCCGTGCAACTTTTAAAAATCTAGTTTCACTAAATTCCTCTGGTATCCAGAAGCTGGAGTCCATCCAGTGTTCTTCAGGGTAGAGGCTCTCTTCACAGTCTAAGGGCAGCAATTGGTGCCAGTCAACCATGTTCAACTGTGCCATGGCTGTTTGTTCAAGTTTTATGGACAACACCTGACAGGCATCAACTATGGTGATAGTTCCAACACATAGATTGCCGCACAAAAGGTGTACTGTGGAGTCCATGTCTTTACACTCACACATGGCTTGACAACACTTGTCTGTCAGAACAGTTGCAAAGTTCAATGCTTTGCTGAGAAAGTCCTTGGCATCATTTAATTCTCTAAGTTCGACCACGTGGTTAAAGGGTGGATCTAGAGGTGACGTCGATTTCCTTAGAACAAACATGCAACGACACTTGATGTTTGCTTTGCAGTGGAACACCTCACTGATCCCCCAGTCTCTTCCACTGATAATGGAGATAGAATCTTGCTCATCGTTGATCAAATCTTCAATTTGGCGGCCAACCATATGGAGTGGATGAGAATCCTTCGAAAATGCAGCCCTGCAAATGTAGACATTGTTTCATGTACTGCATGCTACGTGAAAGGTTCCAGCAAAGACCTTCTGTCACTGAGGCCGTCTTACACGTGCCCCCGAGCACCGCGATACCTAACTAGCTGCATGACCACTTCCCACCTTTTGCTTCAGCCAATGTTTTGCATCAAACGGGAATGATTATCCCCTGTGGGCTCAGCACCCGTCCATGCAATGGTGAAAATCTTATGCAAATTAGCAGACTATGCCCAGCAACAATGACTTTACAATTATATTCTTAACATCCAGAAATGATGGAGAATATGTGTGTGTACTTTCTTGACTCACACTTTGCAACGGCAAAACTTAGAAAACTTCAATATAAGTGGTCAGATTGCCACATTACATACCCGTAGAAAGTGCACAGGACACATAACTTTGACATTACAGGTGGTGTTCTGTGCCACACCACTCCTAAACAATGGGCACGTTAAGTGGCTGCTCCGGAGCGCGAGTGTTTGGCACTTCTACCGTTATGTGGTTACGCTCGTACTCCGAGTTTCATACGCGAGTGCGCTCTTCACAACACAGCTTTTGGAAGGTGTACGAAAAAGGGGTATCATGCTCCGTCACGTAACCTCTTCCGTCCTCTCCACGGAAGCGAAGAAAGAGGACGTGGGGCAGCAGCAGAGCAGAGAGCAGAAAAAAGAGAAAGGGAGAAACGGCAGCACAGAGAGCGTGTTCAAGCGTCCAAGTGCCATTTAATAGCTGCTCCAGGAACACGAAACTCTGAGCGCCCGAGAAGGAGTAACAGAGCAGCTACTAAACAAACCCATTCAAACACTGCAACACCCTTGTGCGTTTCGACGGGCTGCTTTGAGTGGTGGACCACGCTTGATGGTTAGAGAGCTTGATACACCTTGGCAGTTTCCGAAGCAGAACAATTAATTGCTTCTCTGTGGTGTTGTTGTCCACTAAAGTTCCTCCTATGTCATCTTGACAACAGAGTATGCTAAGGAACCTATCCAGGTACAAATCTGTCACAGGCTTTGGAGAATTTGAGCCACATTGCCTGTTCTTGCAAGCACATTACATACTTCAATCGAATGATGTGTTGTGTTTGTCCCTCTATGTTTATCTGCCTCATCTCACTACAACGTTGCATTACATACGTTAGTCATTTTTTCTATTGCTCCTATATGTTACACTGTTTTTACACTGGTTTTGCATATGTCTATTGGTGAAATTGTTTAAGAGAGGCTCGCACATTTGCATAGAGCTACTCAGTGTTTGCCTGAAAAAAGCCATCGTAGTTGCATGGACTTGCCAAATAAATATGCTGCAACAGACGCCTTTTGTGTGATATAACAAAGTTTTAGCCTTCATTCTGATGTTGTAATTAGCCTTGGAGGACATGTTTTACCATGGTGAGAAAGGAGAGCACACCTTTAGATGCACGTGATTCTTAAGCACACACAATTCTCACTTACACGTAGTTACATTGTATAACATGAACGTAAGGGGACTCTATGCACAGGTCAAATGTTACATCATGGCAAAGCTTCACTCCAGATTTTATTTCAGATAAAAGCTATTGTACATCCTGAAAAAATTGGTCAAAAGACCATCATTTCAAAAGACCAGTGGTGAATAGACCAGAAAAGTAGTAAATATATGCCATAGAATGACTTTGCAACCACTTTAAGTGGTATAAACCGGACAATAGGTCGAGTCTTGTCCTGTCCCCCCCCCAAAAAAAAGAGAGAAAACTGGGCATGAAGAACTGCCGTCACCCTGTAAGCCGGTCAATGGGCTTTTTCCCCCGTAGTTTTCTCTTCAGAAGAATGGGTTCTACATCAGACCGACCTATAATCCGGTTTATACAGTATGTCTTTCTGCTGATTTTCATTCTGACGCACACATTCGAGGAATAACTGAAATTCACATTCTGAGTCTTTCACAAGGTCACACATAATTCTCTGCGTTTTTCCCCAGCTTAGTGCAAGATTGTGTCTGGCATGTACCATATACGAAGATTTACATTGCGAGCTTCAATTTAATTTACTGCTCTGGCACAAGGAGTAACATTTCCTAATGCAGCAGCACAGAACTTACAATGCACTTGACAGTTTCATCATCCGCAGCTTAGTAATGGCTCCGTATTTGATTAGTCTGCTGCTGCACAAGGAAGTAGTGCATTCAACAAGCTAAGGCAATGGTGAAAGACAGACATGCAGAGCCGTAAAAACTACGCTGAACACACAGCTTTGAACACGGTTGGAAGCACTCACAAACAGAGAGAGTTTGCAGAGTTCTGTTTTAAATTCTGTGTTAGCACTGCAAAGCAACTGTAACTGTGAATGGTGTACAGAAGAGAAAGGACAACAGGAAGGAGTTGGGGATGGGGTTTAGTATGCATCCCGGGCCAACTTCAGGGGGAACTATGCCGAAGTCTGCCGGAAAACCAAGAGAAAACCTCAGACACCATAGTCAGTGGTAGGATTCGAACCCACCACCTTCCAGCCTTCAGCACAACCTTGGCTACCACCAACGAGCAGACGCTTTAATCCGCTCGGCCATGCCACTGGTCCCTGATATGCTACCATAACAAAAAATATATTGTTGCCTTTACCTGATACATTCTACCATGTAGTCGTGTTGATGGCCAAGATCATGGACAATAGGGAATCCACGCCATTCAAATATGTGTGTCAATGCACCTTCAATGCTAAATGGCTTTGCTCCACTTCTGCAATGAGCCGCACGTTTAACCATGAGCAACACGTGTCAGAGTATGCACAAAAATACGGGCTAACCTGTACCCAATTGGATTATAACCAGCATACTCTGCGGCCTTGAAGGACCGAACAGCAGTGAGCACCAGTCCGCCGTAAGCAGCCATTTCCACCACCTTCCAAGTGTCGTCCTTTCGCCTGTGCAGACTGTCAGCGGGTGTTCCTCCCTGGCCCTTGCACAGTGTCATCCAGATCTCTCCCTTAGGTGCCAACAGTTGGCTGGCACTGCAAGGTTTTATCGTTGTCATGTTGTATAGCAGCCTTTGCGACGTGCTTAGAAGGGTACCTGGTGAAGAAATCTTTCACAAGTTTTCTGTTTCTACAGATTTTCATCTTTCCTCCGACGTGGGGAAAATTGAAGATGATACAATCAAACTTGTCGGTATATATGTTCGGATGTAAATGTAGACAACGTGCGTCCACATTCGTCAGTACACGCGCTCCTGAAAATGCCAACAGGGAAGTTATTCGCATATATGACTTCGAGAAAAACGCATTTTTAGCTGTGCTTCTCGATTCAATGCCTCTTACCCATTGCATCTGCCTGCGACATGTATTTCTGTTGCTCTGTACTGTATGGGTTCTGTTCCTGCGAGCAGGTTGCTATGATTTCCGTATGTTCGAGTTTTCCCAATAAGGCTACTGTAAACGAGAAATTGCCTTCTCCAACAAGCAAAATGCGCCACTTTCTTGGCTTCATCCTGCGAAGGGCTTTTCTTGTCCCTGGTAGCAGACGAAAGAACTACAGCGCAGGCGCCGCCATTTTGGTTTTGTCCTAAAGCTGCCCGCTGGCCGACGATGCAACACATGAGCTGGTAACACGTTGGGTGCAAATTATTTGGTAAATCTGATGTCTAGTTATAGTCTTCGCACTCCCAGTCAGCAGAAAAACTATCGTCAAATGGCACAAATGGTGGACGCGATCGTGACACAGAGGGTTGCGAGGTTGCGTGATCGTTGCAAACCTCCCATCGCTGAAGATATATATGATGAAATTGTAGCGTTAATGGAAGAGAAGTTGGATAGTGGTAAAGTTGCGAGTCTTCTGACAGTGACAGAAAAAGCCAGAAAGTACTGGAGGACACATGGGAGAGAATTTGTGGGTGAGTGACGTTTACGGTCTTTCAAAAGTTTAGGCCTTATACCTGTACGGCGCCGTAGCGTCGTCTGCTTTGATCAAGTGGCTTTGATATGCAACCTGCATGCAATAATTGTTTATTTTAGGTGTGTTGCTAGCATATAAATGTTGCTAGAGCAGAGAACAACACGCTGTTCTATTTTGCATACTACCAAGCTTAGTGCGCACACAGTGCTTTAATCTTTGTAGGACTCAGGGGTTTGCGCGCACTGTTACACACACTGTAAGGTTACACTTTTAGCGTAGCTTTACCATGCTGTAATCTGGGTCATTCCATGCCAAACGTACCAGACACTGCATGCGCTTGACCATCCCTGATTTCTTTCAGATACTGTAAATTGTGGTTCATTGTTCCTATGCAGCCAAAGCCTTCCCGGCTTATTTTATACGCCTTTTTTCTTTTTTTCGCTTCGTGGGCGCCTCTTGAACATTGCGCGATGTAACGTGTGACCTACCTGGTGCAAAGAAAGAAAGAAAAAAAAGAAAAAGGAATCTAACGAAAAATAGCTTTTTCGCAAATTCCAACCAAACCTCTTCTGAGTGAAGGCAAAGAATAACACTTTCGTGCGAATGCCCGTTGAAGGTTGACCGACACTTTTTATCGAGATTTGATGTCCTGAGAAAACTGTAAAAATTCGAGAGCTTTTGTAATTTTTCACGGAACTGTGCATTTTTTTCAGAGCCATTTACACTGTTTAGCGCTGTTGTCTAGGGGGCATAGAACAGTTAAAAATATTTTTAGGCGTGCAGACTTGGAAGACTACGCAGAAAAAATAAAAGAAAAGAACTATAAATTTCGGAAATATTGGGCTGGGGTGACGCAAAAAGTTGTTGCACCGGGTGACGCGTACCGCCATTGCTCATCACACCGCAATCATTTTCCTTCGCAGGGGAACCCCCAATCAATACATGCAGGAGAGAAGGCTACGTCAAAAGTATGCAAATAAGCAGCGATTGGGCCGCGAAACTTTACAAGGGGGTCTAGCCTTGACTGCGGAAATAAGTAGCACACCGCCTGCGAAAGCAGGAACCTTTCTCAATGCTCTGAAACAAACAAACAAAAGAAATCTGATCTCCTTGTGCAGGGGCGGATCTAGGATTTTTCCGAGGGGGGGGGGGGGGGGGGGGTCCGCTCTGAACAAGTGTCAGGTGCATGCTGGGATTAGTCCATTGAACCCTATGTTCAAGACTGGAATTGAGGGCCCTGGACCCCCCCCCCCCCCCCCCCCCTAGATCCGCGCCTGACCTTGTGCATATTTCCGTTATTCAGGTATCAGGTATTCCATTCCAAGAATTAGACGTATGTCATCTTTGCCATTGAGATTTCACCTCAACTCATTATTTCTTGTGGAAATTTCCTCACCTCACCGTCTGTGGTACCCTCATCTACCCTCGTGAGGATGCCGACCTCTAGGTATGAACATACACCGTAGCCTAGAGCACTGCGCGGGCCTCATTCTTAGACCCGGCCTGAGCTCGGCCTTCCTTTGATTTACCCGCCCGGCTCCCTACCGGGCCCTGCCCGAAGAATTTCTAGATACATGGCCCGGACTGAGAAATATATAGGCTACCCTGCCCAGAGTAGCGGGCTGTAAAAGTTGACCGTGGCTAACAGTGGGGTAACACAGGCTCGAGCCCGACCCGACCTAGACCCAAATGGTCAAACCCTTGCCCAGGCCCGTAAAAAGAAGGCGGGTGATTTCACGTCGGGGCAGACAGGTTGGTCCGGGTCACACCTTCGACTTGTGTAGAAAAAATATATATTGTAGCCCAATGTCTGTGTAGAAAAATCACGCAAAAATTAAGTCCGTATGTTGTTTGGTTACGATTTTAAAAATCGCTAAAGCTGACAATGTGCGCTCCCCGTTTTTGCGTCGCGGCGTTTTTTGCCTTGTTCAAAGCGTCGTAGCTCCGGAGTTTTTTAAGGTATCCAACAGAATCTCCGTCGTGAAATGCACAGCACCCGGTACTCACCGCCTACGAACTTTGGCGGTTCTGGATGCCACCATTAATTTAAAAAAAAATCGCAAACTTTGCAAAAAGTCCAACACTTGTTTGAATTCGTCGCTCTATTTCTTAGGCAGATTTACGAATTGAGCAATGAAATTTACATCACCGTACTCGGCAAGGCAAGCTCTTTCGATTGGTGCAGGTCTCACTTTTCTGGGTTAGATAGTTCTTGTCGTACAGGCGCTGTTGTAGAAGACACTCACTGAAAATTCAACAAGTTTAGACCCTCAGTTCCCAAAAACACCAGCTTTAATTTCGTCCAAATTTCTTTCAGTGCTAGACAAATGTGTCGTGATTAACCGCCAATAATCAAATTTTGTCTCAAAAGACCGGCCGAAGAAGCGCGCTCGTTTACACTGACGTCCATTCGCGGGGCCTTGCAGCCTAGTCTTTCAAGCCGAATGAAAGGATTAGAAGTACGCTTCCTGTTCGGATACCTCATTTTGTTGCTTCCACGAGGGCTGAGATAAAGGAGGGGTCCTAACATGAATATAAGAACACTGTATTATATTTGTGGGTGACGGGAGTACGATACTCCCAGGCGTTGCTTTATTGTTACCACAGTGGCTTTGGCCCACACACCACGACTCCCATCTGGGCGTGTCAAGGACGGTACCAATTGTTTTCAGTTGAATTAGTATGCCCTGTTTACGTTTTGTGCCATCTATTCAAAATGTCTCAGAGTTAAACAACATTGATGGAGTTACGGTGAGCCTTACGCAATTCTCACGAATTCCGCTAATCTTGATTGGAAAGAACAAACAAGAATGAAACAAAAAAAGAAAGAAAGCTTGTTTTATTCTCGCAAAGTCGATTGATAACTGTGGGTAGTGCCAGCTGTAATTCTGGAGACTTGTGACTTGTGAATAAAAATAGCCTTTACTGATATCAACCAGTTTATTCCGAGTAACATTACTTGCAGCCGATATGTTCCACGGGGTTACAGAGACACGTTCTTAAGCTTGCTCTTTCCTGTCCTGGCAATGTACAGTTCACGTGTCCCGTTGTTGGTTTTGCTCAGCCATACGTGCGATGATTGTATCCCACGAAAAATTTTCACAGACGCCCATTCTTCGTTCTTGGCTGTGCGCAATTCTGAAATGAGTTCAGAGGGCAAATGGAGTAAGTGCACCCCCTTTAGCTTGGATGAGAGAGAGTGGATTAGGTCACGTGGCGTCAAGATCGCTTCCCGTGCAGGACATCTCAAATTGTGAAGTGTTGCGTAATGCTTGACAATCCCGCCTACGCCATCACATGCACTTTTTCCGTGACCGGTGGCTGTAAACATCCATCTCGCTTCATGAAAATCCGTCTTCCCTAGCTCAGACAACATAAAGCGGTTCATAAAATGACTTGCTGCACCATCCGAAATGTACACGACATTTTTAGCAATTGGCAGATTTTCGTCCAGACAGTCCTCTACAGCTTTCCTTGCGAACAAAGCGTGCGCAGAGTCGTGAGAGAGGTCTTGGCTTACCGCAGCAAAGCTTTCTGTCTGATGCTGTGTTTTCACAACACACGTGAAAATAGACAGCTGTTGCTTGCTCCAGTGGTAGGACTGGACCTCATCTGGCAGAACGACAGTCCAGTTTTCGGCGAAGTCGTAATGCAGGATGTACGTCGCGTCGGGGACAGATGTTTTGCAATCGTGAATGAGTGTGCTCTGAATGCCCCTGATGTAACCGTGAGCGATATTGGCCGCGGTCCACTTTCGCACTTCGTTGAGAAATTCTGTAGCGTCCAATTCCTTTTTTACCAGCTGTCCACCCTCCCACGTCGCCACTCGGATATCCTCGTCTTCATCAATTCTAAGCTTTTCCAGAGTTATTCCTTCCTCACGTGGGCAATTTTGGCACTGCTGCAAGTAGCACTGTTCTGTGGGATCGTTGCAGAGGTAAAAGCACTTCACCATGTCAGCGTCAACTATTCCCTGACAGCTGCTCCGTACTGCAGAAATGCACAAGTGAAAATTTGCGCAGTATACACACACACACACTTCATGCTGGGGCTGTATTTTTACCCATTTTGGGCGCAAGGAATAAAATTTTGTGAGTCCAATTTTAGAGGTTGAGTGCTGCTCTTTGAATATGCGATAAGTTTCCCTAATGGAGCGCTTCATGTATCGCTTAGCCACTTTGACTTTCTCGTCGTCAACAGTTGCGGTAACCACATCCTTTCGATTGGGGCTCTGTAGTGTGCATTGCGGGTCATCATCCGTGTAGTACTTGCTTGCAGCGGCCACCATCTTCATGCTTCAGTTTTCTTCCTTCGTACCTGTCTGGTTCAGCCCATACACCTCTTCTGCTTTTTATCTTGCGGGCCTTCAAAATCAGGTGCTTAGTAGCTTCTGGTATGACCCTTCTGATATCTCGAGTAGACATTGAGCTTGGGAGTAAAGTGAAAAGGCGGCAACGCTCTCGATAGGTATCGCAAGCTGAAAGCGCCTCGCGAAAGTTGCTTGCCCATTCCGTACAAACTTGACAGGTATCAGCCTCGTCACCCGACGCCTCACTTTCATAGGCTGCACTGACTTTTTTTGACATCTCTCGTTGGAGTTCACGCTTCTTCCGTCTGGTGTACGCTCCGCGCAAGCGCCTTTTAATTGCACCGGGCGGTTTTAACGGCGAAACGTCAACGTTTGCCACAGACAGGTTCTCATTTACACTGTCGATGATGTCATCCCTTGAAACAAACTCAAAGTCAGATGGCGAAGAGGCACTCTTGCTTTCTTTTCCGGCCGTGATCTTTTCTTGGAAATGCCTGAAGCAATGATGACAGAGGTAGTCCTCATCGCTTACCTGTGACGCTTGATTGACTGTCAAAATCAGCTTTAGGGATGCCAAATCCAAGTCCGCCACAGCTTTCCGTCGTCTCTGGTCCAGACGAATCTTCTTCTTGTTGTAGCTCCGTAGTCCGCACAGAACGTCCGGTCAGAGCTATATGCTCGATACATTGCGAAGGTGGAGACGGGTCTACCAGAGAGAAGCTACTTGTGCAGAAGCTCCAAGTGTACATATGGCAAGTCCACTCATGAGCACGTCACAAATTTATTGTCACCTTGGATACCGACGGCGCAGCAAAGCAATTATAAGGCAAACACCGCCAAAGAGTATAGACTTCCACCCCCCATGAAGCTCAGCTTCCACCCCACATGAGCTCCCAGAGGTGAAATCAGCAGAGCGCTCTGAGCACCTTGACAAATTACCACAAAGGAATAATTCAAAGAAACAAAAACAAATTTAGATGTCATGGTGCTAGCAGCAACTGACATGCCCGCTAATTTGCTTCTTTGGACGCACATTACATTAGCAGCAGAACCGCACTAAAACTGATATTGGAGTGCACATTCTCCTCATACCTATTCCACTGTAGTTGGCGTGAAATTCGTGTCCGGGTTCGAGTTTCTTGTGGCTTTCTGCATTCCGGCTGCGAGTGACACCATGTTTATGAAACGGGCGTCGGGCGAAGCGTAGACTGATTGCTGCCGTCTCCGGGCCTTTTGCGTCGACATTTCACTCCTCGAAAGCAAACGCCAAACACAAGCGTTATCCACTTGACTAGAAAAACAACCACTGCATTGTACTAACATTTGGGCAGTTCGTACATAGCAGACAAGTTTTGCGGCGCGAGAACAGCACAAACAAACAAGACGCACAAAACTGCGCCGATCATGATTTCACGATAACCCGGTGACGCCGATATCGGCGTCGTGCTGTTCTTGCGACGCAAAACTTAGCTCGATGAGTTGAAGCACTGATAGTAAACAGGTACTCACCTTCTGCGAAATGTATTTCACGCTAATCGCCCACCAAAGTCGACAGATCGGAGGAGGTCGGCGAAAATCCACACCGAAAGAACTCGCAATTTTCAATGATGCCCAATGTTGTTGACACTCAAACACGTAAAAAGCAACATATTCTTTGATGAATATCAAGAAATATATTTGATTTCTCCAAAATCCCATGAGCTGTTTTTCGACAGTGTCCAAATACACGTTCAAGTGTTTGAAAACAAGCTTTCAAACACAACCGAAGCGCACTTTTGTATCACGGCACGGTCACACTGGTTATACACGCGTGTCTTTGAACATGTTCTGACGGCGTTTTCGCAGTGTGACCACAACTGTTGAGCCATACATGTATGGGGGATGTTTGTCAGGCATTTTCGTCAAACATGTTTGAGGGAATGTTCGTGTTTGGTGTTTTATGTTTAACCAGTGTGACTGCAGCCTTAGTCTCTTACTCATGTTAGGACCCCTCCTTTATCTCAGCCATCGTGGAAGCAACAAAATGAGGTATCCGAACAGGAAGCGAACTTCTAATCCTTTCATTCGGCTTGAAGGACTAGGCTGCAAGGCGCCGCGAAGGGACGTCAGTGTAAACGAGCGCGCTTCTTCGGCCGGTCTTTTGAGACAAAATTTGGTTATTGGCGGTTAATGACGACACATTTGTCTAGCACTGAAAGAAATTTCGTCGAAATTAAAGCTGGTGTTTTTGGGAACCGAGGGTCTAAACTTGTTAAATTTTCAGTGAGTGTCTTCTACAACAGCGCCTGTACGACAAGAACTATCTAACCCAAAAAAGTGAGACCTGCACCAATCGAAAGAGCTTGCCTTGCCGAGTACGGTGATGTAAATTTCATTGCTCAGTTCGTAAATCTGCCTAAGAAATAGAGCGACGAATTCAAACAAGTGTTGCACTTTTTGCAAAGTTTGCGATTTTTTTAAAAATTAACGGTGGCATCCGGAGCCGCCAAAGTTCGTAGGCGTAGAGTACCGGGTGCTGTGCATTCCACGACGGAGATTCTGTCGGATACCTTAAAAAAGTCCGGAGCTACGACGCTTTGAACAAGGCAAAAAACGCCGCGACGCAAAAACGGGGAGCGCACATTGTCAGCTTTAGCGATTTTTAAAATCGTAACCAAACAACATACGGACTTAATTTTTGCGTGATTTTTCTACACAGACATTGGTCTACAATATATATTTTTTCTGGACAAGTCGAAGGTATGACCCGGACCAACCTGTCTGCCCCGACGTGAAATCACCCAGGCTTTGGCTGGACCGGGCTCGGGCTTTCGGCTAAGCCCCGTGCAGTGCTCTAGTAGACGTATTTCAGTTATGCTGTATGGCTCCACCAAGTCTATCGCATATTATTTCCACTGGTTCTTGTAATCTGAGCTTTCCTGCTTGCTTGGGAATTTCCTTTTTTTTTTCTTTTTTTTGTTACTTCGCAATTTTACTTGGAGCATGAATTGATTATGAAATCATCTAACAATGTTCCTGTGGAGGGTTATAAAGTACCGACTGCCCGTAAGAATGTCAACTCTTCATTGATTTCTTGACAAGACCTGGTGGACCTTCACGAGCAACTGGGACGACCGTCAAAGGGAATTCTGCTCAGTAATGGCAGGGCACTGCTATCGGAGTCACTGGCAGAAGAAATCATTCTCAAGTATGTGTATGAACACGGCAGGGATTCTCCGCAGACCATACAGAAGGACATGCAGTCAGTGTTCGAGCTGCCCTTACCATTGATCCAACACGTTGTCAAACGAAGCTTCAACGTCAAAGTGGGAAAGGACCGAAAATACATACGGCAAAAGTTCGAAGAACGAATGAACCAAGTTTGCAACCAGGCAGTGGCCGAAACTAGCGCTCAGAAGGTGAAGTTGCTGCAAGTGGGACAAGAAGTGGCCACCAACGAGGCGTCCGAAATGCCCGTGCTACTCATTAAACCGACGCCCAAGAGGAAAGCAAAGCCCAAAAGCTTGGAGCAGAAGTTGAAGGATCAAGAACAGCCCTCGAGTCAAAAGGGACCACAAATTGTTTCTTGGCAGGTGAGAAATATTTTTGATGGGCACATCGCGCTATCATGGTTTCGTTTTATACGTATGTGTTTACTCTAAATGAGACAGAGACAAAAATATGCCAGGTGAAGTAGAAATTAGGATTACAAGCCCTTGGGAGCAGGGCCGGCGATAGGGGGGGGGGGGCGAGTATAGCTTGCGCTCCCGCGCACGAAGCCCTCAACCAGGGATTACTTTTTTTAAATATCAAGTATGCACTTAATCATGTGAAACAGGCCCCGCGATATGCTTTGCCTCAGGCCCCGCACACCCCTAGCACCGGCCCTGCTTGGGATACATATGCGCAGGAAAGAACGAGGGCAGCACGCAATCCCAATCTCGCGGGTCAATAGTTGCCCAGTGGTGAGATGCGCGCCATCTTTTTATTTTCATTTTTTCGTTTGTAGTATTTGGTTCCGCCTGTTCCGTGAAGTCGACCGGTGGCGTTACTAGCAGACGATTCTCGGCAGCCAATAAAAAGTCCTCGGCTGACATGACGTCACAACACGCGAGGAGTAGCTGGGGGCATACCTCGGCAAAACCCACTCATGAGCAAAGATTTCCCTGGACCCCCCCCCCCCCCCCCTGAAATTTCTGAGATTGTCCAATACAGCTCGGCTGCCAATGCATATACAGTCAACCCTCGATTTATGAACACCCTTCGTTTCTCGAAGAAAAATCGTTCATAGATCGGGGTTTAAGGTTTCGCGGCAGGGAAATGGGCTGAAATACGACGGGAAGTGCACTAGATTACGATTATTTGTGAAAATACTCCGTGACTGTGCTCTGCAGTCTGTACCATATATTCGACTGTATTTGTCTTCTTCGGAAGAGGCGATCGAAGTCTGGCACTTGACTCGTCCGCCTGGTCCTCGAAGCACTGTATCGTACTGTGAATGTGATTCCAAGCTGAGCGAGCTGTCACAGCTTCGGAACAGTCCTGCTAGTTATCTCCACTGTCACTATGATCACCCTCGTCACCATCATTTGACAACTGCACTAAAGCACCATTATCAAGCGGCTCACCTGTGTGTTCACCGTCAGCACAGGAAATCCACTCCTCTGTTCTCTGTCTCTCATTCTTGTGGCTGCGGGACACTGGACGATTGTTTTACCTTTATGCTTTGTTTATCTTTATTGACGTGATCCCAGTACTTCCCCGTGTGTTAAAAACAGGGTGTCGAACCGAACCCGAACCGAAAACCGTACCCGAACCGGTATTTTTGCCGGAACCGAACCCGAACCCGAACCGAAATTTTCGGAACACTGCTGAACCCGAACCGGAGCAGAACCATAAAAAATAATAGCGGTAACCGGTTCGCAACAAAACGGTTCGGACATAGAAGTCAGCACAAGAGTTCCTCTCTATCCCCGAACGAACACACATCGGTATCATCATCACGCGCCTATATCATGGATTTCAGAAATTTTCACCTAGCAGTCAGACGACGACGTATAGTAAGTATACTTTCAGCAGCTTTTTAACATGTTGAAGCGCAGTTGCCCTTGTGAGCGCCGCGGCTGGCGCCCCACGCACGCGGTGATGCGGCGTCTACTCTTCAGAGACGAGGTGCCACGCGGACGAGTGCAACAGGAATGGAGTAGGCCAGTTATGTAGCTCTACACGACGAATATGTGATCAAATAAGCGCCCAAGATTTCTTTTTACACGTGAGCAGTAAAAATTAAACAAGTCAGAAACATGAGAAGTGGAGAAGGAGCGTACGCAGAACGGTGCCTGTTCGATTGATCGTGGTTTGAAAAGTAAATGTGGTTCTGCTTATTGGTAGTGCAATTGTGTCGTGATACATTGCCTTTGTAAGGTGGATTAACTAGTACACTGCTGTGAGCTCGGACAGAGTAAGGCTGGCAGGCTTATTTTCGACATGCTTCAGTACGGTTTCAGATCGATTCACGCTGCGAAGGCAGTGTGCCGGCAAGTACTGTCGTCTATCTTACGCTGTCCGTCTTATTAGGCTTCCTTTAAGTTTATCTTGCTGGCACTGTGCGTGTGAAAAAGAGATTTTGGGAACAGAAAGTAGCGGGACAACACCGCTTCATCAGCGTGGACTCTATTTGCAATAAGTGTTCATCCATTTCTTATTTCTCTCGCTCAAGAGCTACCTCACCGCTAAAGACGTCAATGCAGACAACAGCAGTAAGCTATTAGCCACGCATTTCCTGATAAAAGCAGTTTTATGGAACATATAAAACGGAAGCGTTGAACCGGTTCGCGAACCGGTTCGAGGCTGCGAACCGGTTTGCGAACCGGTTCGGTTTTTGGCGTGGCCGAACCGGAACTGAACCGGAACGAAATCAAAACAACGCGAACCCGAACCCGAACCGAACCCGTATTTTTTGCGGTTCGACACCCTGGTTAAAAACCCCGTTCATAAATCGAGGTCAGAACACACATGTTTTTGCGGTTCGTTCCCTGAAAATCCGTTCACAGTTCGGATATCGAGTGTTCATAAACCGAGGGAGAAATACATGGAAAAAGTTTGGTTCCTTGTGACGCCGTTCATAAACCGAGGGAATTCGTAAATCGGAGGTTCATAAAACGAGGGTTGACTGTACTCATAAACATGTGTATCCATATACGTATATCCCCCACCTAACGGAAGCTCGGTACCCCCCAGAGGCCGATTTCTCGGGAACTTACTGCTCATAAGCATACACATTCGTGCTCATTCATGCTTACTGTGGCGAATGAGCTGAACATGAACGAGCAAACGAAACTATGAGCATGAGCAAAACTCACTTGCAAGCATGAATGAACAAACGAGGAGACGAGCAAAATTCACTCATGAACATGAGTGAGCAAATGAGCAAAACATGAGCATGAGAGGAGATGAGCATGAGCGAATCTCACTCATGAGAATGCTCATTCTTGCTCAGTGTGACGAATGAGCTGAACATGAGTGAGCCGAGCGGGTTAAGGTGTCCCGCTCGTTGGCGGTAGCCAAGGTCGTGCTGAAGACTGGAAGGTGGTGGGTTCGAATCCTGTCACTGGCTGTGCTGTCTGAGGTTTTCCTTGGGTTTTCCGAAGACTTTACGGACGAATGTCGGCACAGTTCCCCTTGAAGCCGGTCCAGGACGCATACTAACCCCCTGTCCCCCACTCCTTCCTGCTGTCCTCTCTCTATCTGTCCACATCTGTACAACTCCGACCGCGCGAGCGTCAGCACCCAGAGAACTCAGCCAGAGAGGGGAAGCCGGATGAGTGAGCAAGCAGAGAACTGAGCAGCTAGTGAGTGAGCAAGCGGAGAGCTGAGCACGAAGTGAGTGAGCATGACTGAGCGGCAGTCACGGGCAGAGGTGGGCGTTTGTCCTCACTAGCCTCGCCCTCACCTCAATTTTCTGGGAGAAAATTTTTCCTCACCTCACCTCAATTTTTTTAAATTTTCCTCACCTCACCTCAATTTTTTTTCCTCACCTCAATTTTTTTTTAAAATTCCTCACCTCATTTTTTATTGAAAATTTTTCCTCACCTCAAATGAATTTTTTAGACTTTTCCTCACCTCACCTCAATTTTTTTCGAAGTTTTCCTCACCTCACCTCAAAAATTTGTTTCGAAATTTTCCTCACCTCGCCTCGCTTAATTTTTTTTTTCGAAATTTCCTCACATCACCTCACCTCAATTTTTTAAAGCTATTTGTGTATTTGATGTGAAGATTGTGTATTCGATGCGCGTTGGCTTTGAGTGACTGCCAATGTAAATGCATATACCTCAAGCGTGAGTGCATACAGGGTGCGGCACGAAACGTGTCATTTGACCATTATAAGAAAACGGCTTAACGGAAAAATATAGGGTAAACAACTTTCTTCTGGACATTTAGTTTGTCACCAAATACAAATAGGTTCATCAATTTGCCATTGAAATACATTTTCGAAATTGAACTCATGAAATTGCTTAGTCAATGTAACGTCATTCTTTTTTATTTTTTTCTTGCTGGAGGATTTGGCCTAGTCAGTCATAGAAAACGCTTCGTGGAACGATTGCTATACCCGTAAAAGTTGCGCGGTAATTGAGGTTCAGTTGCGGGTATGCGAATGACGCGCAAAGTCGGGCGTCAGATCAGCGGCGAGAGAGGAGGGCAGTCCCCGCCCAGATGAGAGACAGAAGCTGCGGAAAGAAGGAAAGATATCCCGTGTACGCGCGGGAAAAGTTTTCATAAAATGCGCGTTCATAAATTTTTCCTCGCCTCACCTCAAAAAATTTTCCCATAGTTTTCCTCACCTCACCTAAAAAATGAAAATTTCCTCACCTCACCTCAAAATTTTTTAAAAAAGATTTTCCTCATTCACCTCAACATTTTTTTTGAAAATTTTCCTCACCTCACCTCAAGTATCGTGAGGTGAGGGTGAGGAAACCCTCACCCTCGCGCGCCCTCGTGAGGATGCCCACCTCTGGTCACGGGTGCCCACCTCTAGCTGCGGGGAAATCGCCGCCGCTGCGCGCATTCTTGTGACCTTATTTTCTTAGGAAATTCGCGCTTCCCAAAGGAAATAGTTTGTGTGAACTGTCCCTGAAGATAGTATGTCCATATCACGGATTTAAAAAAAAATGTCCGAAGTGCCTTCCATGCTCGTTTAAAGGGACGGTAGCATCCAGAGACCCATCTATGAAACTGACGCAACTGTGTTCGGCATCGACCGATAATGTATTTGGCCAATTTTTTCGTCAGGAACATGCCTAGATATTAAATAAACAGATTTTGAAGATCCGCGCTGCTTCCGCAACTGCAGAGGCTCCGGCGGCGTGATGTCACTCTCTAAGCGGTGGAGCGAGAGGGCGGCACTGCCTCAGAGGAGAAAGGCGCCGAACCCTATGACGGCCGCGGCATTCCCTTTGTCGGGGTCGCGCCCTCATTGGTTCTCAGGGAGTGACGTTTTCTCGTTTCTCCAGAGAGGGAATTCCGGAATACCCTCAAGATCCGTCGTTCGCTCTTGTCATGTATTCCAAACTACGCCACTATCTCGCGTGGGGTTTCGGCTACCGTGGCACGATGAATAAAATAACACTATAGTTTCGAAATCGAATGGAACGGATACGACCGTCCCTTTAAAGAAGTTGGGATGTCCCAAGTTATGCCAAATAAATGTAGAAGACGGATGGATGTGGACCTGCATTCTAAGTTACATAGCGTAGGAAGCATCGGCACCGTGAAAACTCATCCAGCGACATCATCACAGCCAGTGAGGCAGCCGCTGCGAGCTCACGTGCTTTCGAGAACCAATGGGAATAAGAGGCGAACAACATATCCCTGAGCTTGAGGACGGGAGGAGAGACAGCGGAAAACAAGAGGACACGGAGTCTCACAAACTCAAGATTCACTCGGAGGCTCATTTGTTGTCCGCTGTCCCTCCTCCCATCCTCAAACCCAAAGATATGTTGTTCGCCTCGTCCGCGCGCCAGCTTGCCTTATACCTATATACAGGGTGTCCCAGAAACGTCTAATTAAATTATAATAAAAACAAACTATTCCCCCTAAAATCACGCGGTCAACAGCATTTGTTTTTACTAGGTTTTTGCCAACTGAACTCGGAAATATGCCAAGTAAATGTCTCTTTTTTACCCCAGCAATGTGAAGCGCGCGCCGAATTTACTCAAGTTCAGGGGCGGTGGAAGGGGGGGGGGGGGTGGCTGTTGAAAAAAACCGTAGAGCCGTCTGTATGAGCAATCACATGGAGCTCATATATGTGTTTATTATATCAGCAATATATGAGCTTCTATGAGCATGTATGAGCTGTATGAGCATGTATGTGCTATATGAACATGTATGAGCTATGTGAGCACTCTCAAACAGCGTATTCATGCACATGAACCCTCTGCCCAAACGTGCAACATGCGTGACTAAGCTAAAATGACAACACGTGATTACAAAATACCGGTTTATTCAGGTACTGGCGCGACGTAGGTCCCTCGGAAAGATTTCCAAATGCTTTTTGATGAGCTGTTTCCGTTTCTGTACAGGCACCTTTGATGTCGATGGTTTACTTTCTTCTGCATATATGACGAAGGTATCAGCCGAAAAAAAAAAGAAGAGACCAAAATTAGAACTAGCTGCGCTAAATTTCTGCGCCTAGAAGTATTCCAGTTCCCACAACTTATACAACCGTATGAGTTCATGCTGAAATGGAAATGATTAGGGCCTGTTTCTCATCCCAACGCATAGATCACACCCCCCCTTCAAAGCATTAAGTTGTATTTAGTCAGTCAGAATAACGCACGAGGTCATTTTGCCGATTAAAATTGAACGTAATCTTCCTCTAATGCTGGTGACGTCCAATGAACGCGGTTCTGAAACACCTCAGTATGTTTGCGCAGTGCTTGCAAAACTGAGTGCATGTACTTGTTCGCTGGCCACTACAGCAACAGGTTAGTGACACAGAGTGTTTGTGGCTTGCTTGACTTTGGGGCATCCAAACATACACTTTTTAGAGCATGCTAACGTGCGATTTCGGTGCAGCACGTAGCCACAAAATTTTGGTACAAGAATGTAGTGCGCGACTTTTTTTAAACACTTTATACACACATGTAAAGGCTATCAGCGAACGCCTTCCACAAAGAGTCACAAAAAGCAAGAATATGGTAGTTGCAGACAGCTAACCCGACAGACATAACGAACGATAACGGAAAAACGGGACTGCAACGTACCTGTAATGCGCACACGCCTCTCACGGCTTCCGTAGGCTGATTCCAAGGTACACACACAAAACACCTTCAGTGATCACTGAAACGGCACAAAGACACTGTCACAGCATGGAGACGGCGACGAAAATATGAGTCCCACGCAGAGCGGAGCGAAATACGTCCAGACGGCTCCGAGAAGCAGGGTAGAATAAGCAAGTAAGCGCCCAAGCACTGAGATGGCACTCGCAACGGCTTCGATGAGAATCCAGGAGCCAAATAGAATGTTGTAGGACACGGAACGGGAAACATGCACCTAAAATTTGAACAGAATCGGGCGAAGGGAAATGGAGTTCCGGCCGTTACGGTGGACGACAGTGACGAGCGTCTCTTGAAAGGCCATCACCAGACGCTGTGGCTCCAGCACTTTGTGCTATGATATCATTTTCACCCTGCTCATAAGCTGCTCACACGGTCAATATGATTTCAGGTTCCGCCCATTGCACATCTCACAGCGCTCATTCGTTTGCTCATAGCTGCTCATAGCTGCTCGTAACGCTCACTGCTGTGCACAACCCCCCGCTCGCCCTTTCCTCTTGCTCATTGACTTGCTCACAGTGCTCGTAACGCTGCTCACAGCGCTCATAGCCGTGCTCACAGCGCTCATAGCCATGTTCACAGTGCTCATTCCTTTTCTCGCAGTGCTCATAATTTCTCATACATGAGAGCTTATGACGTTTTTCAGCTGGGGGGTTACAGAGGTTACTGTAGACCCCCTGAATTTGTGGAGAGGACGCAAAATTCACATGGAGGTGAGGCGCCAAAGTGTTATCTCTCGTGCAGCATGCGAATATACCATAAACCCTTTTTCTGAATTGGTCAACTTGCCAGCATAGTCAAGGCTTTGTCGATTGATGTGGTAGAACTCACGGCGGCATGACCTGAAAATGTTCGCGGGTTCCAGGGTGCTTTACACAACTCCCAGTCTCATGTGTGCCATGAGCTGTGGAATCGAAGGCTGCACCCCGGGCATGAAGTGGTGGTGGGGGATGGAAGGGGGCGCTGGTTGGGATCTGGGGTCCCCCTGGATTCAGGACGTTGCGCCGGCCCTGCTCAAGTTGATGATAATTGACACGGATATTGGAGACCTATCCCATCGCAAAAGATAGCTGGACATGATGCGTTTCGGAGCGCCTACAACCTAGCGCTCGACCACTTTTTGCGCGCCTTCGCTCTCAATCCAACGAAGGGAGGTTGCTAAACCCAGCCCACACAGGGATAATAGAAAAAAGTGAAAGTTCATGAAATGGGGAGGAAGAATGCATGATCCCAGCGGAAGACGGATGCGATAAGCCATGCCTCTCTTATCCCCCCTGTCCCTCACTCCTTCCTGCTGTCCTCTCTCCATCTGTCCACGTCTGTACTGCCGCTCATAGCCACAATTGCTTCGCGGCGCTAACACGCAATTAAAAAAATGCCTCTCTCATCTGGTACCGAAGCAAGGCTTCCGAGGGGATCATGCATTCCTTCTCCCCATTTCAAGAACTTTCACTTTTTCTACTATCCCTGTGTGGGCTGGGTTTGGCGACCTCGTTTCGTCGGACTGAGCGAGTGCGCGCAGAAAGTGGTCGAGCGCTAGGTTGTGGGCGCTCCGAAACACACGATGTTATAGAAAATTTGGGGTGGTCATTTCGTGGCAACGTTTTTTGCCAGATCCCGCCTGTTCTTTTTGCCAGACCACGCATTTTCGCGTGGCGCCTTCCGAGCACCAGGAATTTGCCAGCTAACACTTTTTTTCGCCCGATTTCGATACAACCGGGCAGCGGACTGGCCAACGATATCCAGTGTCGTCACATCGCACTGCGAGGGTCCCCATTGGCCCGCACGTCGAAGTTCACGTGGGTTAGCAGACGACGAAACCCGAAGGCGAGCGACCGCGACGCCCTAGCGTGATCCAAGCGGCTGAAACCACTAGATTCCTGGCACTCCTGTTCAGGTGGCAACGGTCACGTGATCCAGCGCTAGGCCGTGTTGCTATGAAATGACCACCTGAATTCGCCATTACACTATTTTTTCCGATGGGATAGCTCCTCAGTATCCGTGTCAATTATCGTGAACTTGAGTAAATTCAGCACGCGCTTCACATTGACAGGGTAAAAAGCGACCTTGGCAAATTTCCGAGTTCAGTTCGTAAAAACTGATATAATAAAACCTAAGTTAGATCACATTCACATCAGGTGGCAAAAACCTAGTAAGAACAAATGCCCTTGACCGCGCGATTCTAGGCAGCGTACTTTTTTTTAATTATAATTTAGTCGAAAGAAGTGAGAGGGCGCTGACAAGCTGGTGCATGATGAGAGAGGCGGAACCCGAAACGAGGAGGGAAGAATCGAGAATTCTTGTTGTGTCGGCCTTCTTCCCTCCTCGTCTCGGGTTCCGCCTCTCTCATAATTTAATGAAACGTTTTTTGGGACACCCTGTTCTTCAAGGGGAATGGCTGAGGATCTACCTCCTCTGACGCGGAAGTTTGTTCGATGTTCGAGGGTGCCTATCTCGCGAACTACGACAACACAACAGCCGGTGTCTTCCTAGTTTTTTCTAATAAAAGCGTTTTTGCCCACTTTTAACTTGTGACTGTAAAAACAGAAAACAGTTTACTGGTCTGAATACATGAATACTGAATGTATTCAAAAAAGAAAGAAGAATCTCGCAAGGTAAATGGACGTCCTGTGGCAAGAGGTGCAGTGGGGCAACTAACGACTTTTCTCCCAGGGATTACCCAGCGGTGTTTCTGTTTAATTGACTGAGTTGTTTGAGTTTAATTGACTGAGTACACAGGAACATATATAATTTCCATTACGGGAGTCGGCGCGCGACTGGCGCGTTGAGCGCTTTGTTACCTTGTTACATTGTATTGCGCAATAGCACACGGTTGCCAGGGGCGATCATTCATGTGCTGATATCAGCCGAACACGACATCGGCGGAACCCGACGCGGGAGAGCGTATTTCCAAAACACTACCCAGTACAACGGATTGCGGCATTGGGAGCAGCTGTTTGCTGTAGCGTGCTGGGTTTCAGTTTCAGTTTCGGTTCCCGAAACCACGTCAACGTGCGCGCAAACACACGTGATTGACTTGGAAACAAGGTTATGTTAGGTTGAACCGCACTGATCTCTATTAGCGAATTCGGGTGGTCATTTCGTAGCAACACGGCCGAGTGCTCGGAAATTGCTAGGTCGGCGACCGAGCTGGATCACGTGACCGTTGCCACCCGAACATGATTGCTAGGAATCTAGCGGTTTTAGCTTGGATCACGCTAGGGGCGTCGCGGTCGCAAGTCTCCCCCCCCCCCCCTCTGCATCGACGGCAGCGAGCATAGAGTTAATATAGGAAGACTCTAGAGAACCACGTACTTGGCGCGGAGTAAATGGGATTCTCCTATCCCCGAGCGTGACCGCCCAGGCGCAGCCATCCGTTGGTCATGCACAGTGTTAGTGGACGAATTTCAGCCCCCTAACTACAGCGGGGCTGCTCCGTTTGTTGCCAACCCTGTGCAGTCACGTGGGATGACAAACGGGGGGGGGGGGGGAACGCGCAGACAGAGGCAACGGCGTCCACCGTTGGAAGCGAGGTCAGCCGTGTAATTGCGTTCAGTACGCACGAAGCTTCTGGATACATGCAGAATTGAGTAGTGCTATCGGAATCACAAGGTGAACGTTGCCATATCAAACGTGAATCATATATTATTTATGAGATTACCTGCGACACCGCCAACCCTTTGCATTCCGCCGACGCGGATGAAGATGTTTACCGCTTATGACGTGTTGAAATGGCGTTTGTATGCTGTGCGAGCGAAATCAATAAAACGTTACCTATCGTAACAAATGTAGGCATGTATTTCCGAAGACGACAGAATTCCAAAGATGAATACGCCATTTTCATGCTGCTCTGCTCTATGCGAACCAACGGGAACCGGAAATGGCAAAAACGAAACCACCCGCCATTCCATGCCACTGATCTCTATAGGCCTGATGCGCTCAAGTTTGCCAGGCGACGCGAGCGCCAATCGGGACCCAAGCGGGAGCGGGAGCAGTGGCTGGTCCGCACAGCCAGGCAGCCAAGCATGTATCGTGGTTAAATATGCCGCCTTTCAGATTGCCAACGCACGGCAAACCACAACACAAATCGGGAACACAGTACTGTTGCGTCGTTGGCTACCATAACAGATTCCAAAACGTCAAAAAATAAGGTTTTATCGCTTCCTCGGAGAACCTTGGGAGACAGAAAGGTGGAAAGCGTTAACTGCGTCTGTACACCGTAAAAACGCCGCGAAGTTTCCGCTCTGCATTCCACCTGGAGATAATGTAGGGTTATACCCAAACAACTTGCGGTAGACATTATTTACTTGGATATGTCACAAATTCTGCCAAACAGTTATTACTTTCTAACATACCGCATGCAGATTAGAGGAAATATGAAAGGCTTACTGTGGGCATCGACTCGCGCCGGTTCTTCTTATGGCTATGTTCGAGGGTCTTCGTGCAGTGTGATGTTTACTTACGAAAAAAAGCAATGACCTTACTTACTTATTACTTACTTACTTATGTTATCCAAGAGACCCGCTATGAAGCTACCCCCTGGTATTTTTGTTGGAATGCTATAATGGAACACCGTGCGTGTCCCTCTCATGGCCCTTAGGAGATCAAATAGATTCTCCGTTTGCTCTCCCGTTACTACATTGTCGAAAATGCCGTTCAGAACCTCTTTACAGTCCCACTGTAAGGCCCCCCTCTGTTCAGACTCCAGGCGGTTTTCTTTTTGCAGCGGGCAGACATTTGGTTGATATACCTGTTCAGGTAAACACTACACAAACAAGGAGAAATATATCCAGATGCAAGCTGTTTATTACCAAGAGCAATAAAGCATTGCTTTGAGGCACCGTACTGGGTACACGGTACAATACTGGTTGATGAAACATATAAAATGCTGAAGAGTGAAGAATTACCATTAACAGAATAGCCAACGATCAACGATGCAGCCGGGTACAGCAGCAGCATTCAGTAGAGAAAGATCATTGGCAAATGATCAACGATGCAGCAGAGATGACTGTAGCCTCATCAGTTCTAAAAATATACAATATGAAAGGTCTGCACCCAAGCTCCTGTCTAAAGGAAAGCACGCTGTCCACATTATACATATACGTGCTCGGAAATAAGTCGGCGATACCCTTTGTCATGTCACGCTTGCGGCTTTGAGCTTGGCTTGCCCCTGTTTTGTGGTTGTCCCGTACATGTCGCGTCTTCTTCCTTGTTCAGGTAGCAGCACACTGCTGCCGCGTGCTTACATTTTCCCGCAATTCCCGCTTTACAGGTATACACGACGCAACATAAACTGTTCACGGGCACTTGGACACCTGTGATGGAGAGGTACCAAAATCGAGTTAAATCAACTTTCAGTGAGGGTAAAATGTGCATTCCATGTTTTTCTGATCAGGTATATCATTTTGATGTACAGTGAACAAATATTACGTACGATCACGCCGACTCACCTCGAACCGGACGTTATAAACCAGGCTGTCCTTCACTTATTCCGAAATTCACTTCGCTTTAACGACGATTTCGTTACCGTCCGATGCTTCGTCGACGCCGAAAACATTGACTAGTAACTGGCCCTTCGAAAGGTGTGATTCTCTGAAAAAATCGTCAATGGCGTCCAGCTTTTCAAACCCACGCAGGATGCGATACATTGCTTGCTTGCGCCAGAGCGAAACCCGCGAAACCGAAACACTCTTGAGTGCGGACCATTGTTTCGATTTGCTTCCACATGCGGCGCTGTCGTTCGCTGATCGCAATGCCGCCTGGCAGAGAGCTATACGCACACAGTACGCCGAATTTAGATAGCAAGTGATGAATTCAGGAAAACGAGCACGTCAAGTTTAGCGGAATGAAGCAGCCAACGGAAGGCAACGCCTTCCATGACCAACGGATGGCAGCTCCCGTGTGGTCACGCTTTTTTGAGCGAGTCCGCGGCGCGGCGGCGCACACGTCTACAACCTTGTCTACAACCTACAACTCATGCTACAACTGCTACAACCTCCTCTACCCTCGCCTCGTTGAACCTCGCTCGGTTGATACTCTCGCGGGCTCTCGCTCAAGAAAATGGAACAGACGACAGGGCGACAAGTAGCAAACCATGCAAACGGACAGTGATCTGCCAATTTCGTTGGCGATGTCCTGCTGCTGGGGCAATCGGAGATAAGACAGCGGGCATTGTATGATAGCTGGTTCTGGCAGGCGTCGTGCAGTCAATAGAACTGTGAAACATGTCTGGCGAAGCGGAGCGTGAAGGCACCTCATCAGACCGTGTACTGCAAGTTTACGTCCTTACGATTTTGATTCATAGATGCGTAGTGACAAACTGACTACTATCTCAGTGCTGAATACCTAATTTTCGTTGTCGAATAAAATTCCCTGTGTACCTTTCTTTTGGCACAATACACGATATTACATGCAGTTCGACCGAGTAACGTGTAGGAAGCTCAACACAATTCTTCATATTATATATGTTTCTCTTTTCCAGGAGCACCCAAGGAACCTGATTCCAGAGTTGTGCAAGCTTTTCTATAATATCGGCTGGGTGACGGGCACTGGAGGTGGAGTCAGTATCAGGCATGGGTAAGGGTGGTCTTTCCCGCCTGGTTCCCATATTACTGTGCTCACATTTGTGCCATAGGTGCTTTTGGTAGAGCCATCAACCTTTGGCACATACACTGTGAATACTGTTTAAAGTATATGAGATATTGATATATTATCGTATCACATAATCTGACAATTTAAACAGTATTCATCCCAGCATTACTTGGGAACAAGAGTCTTGGAGAAAAAGGATATTGTTCCACAATGTCACAATATGTTTATAAAAGCGATAAAAATACACACAGCGTACACAACGAACAAAAATTAACAACAGACATTGACATTTCGGAGCCTATGCAGATCTCTCATCGGAATGAAGCTTCCCGGTTACCCGGTACTATTTATGTAGCAAGGGGGCGTAGCAGTCGGGTAGTGGTCCGAGGTGCTTGTTCAAAACATTATTAGTTCTTTTGATGAACCTGGATTCAAGTTGTTTGTGCACTCCCCAACGACTTTCACGTGCCAAAATAACAGGGTTGTCTAAATCCACGTGGTGGCCTGTCTTATGGGCACGTTCACACAGTTCGGTGTGTTTATCTGTGCTCTTGTAGATATCAACGTATTGTTCCTTCATCCTTGTGCCCGTCTTCCTCCCCGTCTCGCCTACATACACGTTCCAGCAATCGCTGCACGAGATCTGATATACGACGCCACGTTCGTCACCGGTTGTGGTCCTGTCTTTGAGGTGACATAAAAGATTTCTAATTGTAGACTGGGGGCGGAAGGCTGTTCGTATTCCAGCTTGCATCAAGGCCCGCCTGATCTGTTCCGAGATACCTTTGATGTACGGAAGTGTCACAAACGCTTGATTCTGATATCCTGGAGTCTCTTGTTTCTTCGTCCTCATACGGCAGCACGTGTCATCAATAAAATTCTGCGGATACGACCTGGCCATCAGACGCTTCCTGGTAATATCCATCTCCTTCTGTCTCGAGCTGGGGCTTGAGGGAATGTTAAGCGAACGTGACGCTAAGGAACGAACCACTGCCCTTTTGTGCTCCGAAGAGTGCGCTGAGTCGAAATGCAGCACCTGTCCAGTTTCGCAGGGCTTCGTATAGACCGATGTCGATACGACTCCACTGGCGTCCCTCTTGACCAGAATGTCGAGAAATGGGATTTCACCGCAGGACTCTTCTTCCGATGTGAAGCGGTTGTTCTGATGGACACTGTTTAGGATATCTGAGAAAGTCTCTGCACAATCCCTCCTTATAACCACAAAGGTATCATCGACATATCTTCTGTAGAAAGATACAGGTGATCCGATTCGTTGAAGGGCTTGGTCTTCTACGTACTCCATTACCAAATTGGCTACGGCCATGGAGATTGGACTGCCCATCGGACAACCATCGATCTGTTTGTACACCTTTTCCTTGAATAGAAAGAAAGATTGCTCTAAACACATTTTGAGTAGGCTAATAATGTTGTCCACGGAAAGAGCAGTACGTTCTTCAAGAGTGCAGTCTTCTTCAAGTTTCTTTCGGGCGATGGTCAAAGCGAGTTCGATAGGCACATTGGTAAATAGGGACACCACGTTACAAGTGTATGATACCATAATTTCGTTGTCTGATAACTTCAGATTGCAGACCAAATTGCTGAACTCGAAAGAATTCTTAACAGAAAGTCCATTCCTGTACATGACAGCTGTTAAGATGTCAGCAAGATGTCACAATAATAAAAAGGGACACGTATGGCACCATTACCATTTCAGTTTCTTGGATATGTGGTGAGATGTGTAAAATATTGCGTGTACCCCATTGACGTATTGGTTAAATTCAAAGGGGGCCACTGTGCCTCTTCCTGCTGAAGCCAAACATGTCCTGACCACCATAGAGTACTCTGTGTTGGTCACTCTGCTCGTGAGTAGGGTTTTTGTCTCCTAGACAGTGTCGCCATTGATTGGACAAATTTCACTCACTTGATTTTGCCATGAAAGGAGTCCACTTGCTCGGGGACGACTTTATCTAGTGAAGCAGGATCATGGTAGCTGACCAAGCATGACACACAGGAGCTTCTAAAGGGGGAACTGTCATTGCATACTTTACAAGACGGGATGCCAGGAGTGCTGCAAACAGTTTGAGTTTAGGTAGCATTTGTATGTTCTAGGAAGCTGCACAAGTTTTTGACAGTACAAATTTTATGTGTCCAGTGCTCCCTGCGTCTGTTCGAAGATAAACGATGGCCACATAAGCATGCATTTGCATCACCAAGACATGTACGTAATGTGAAATTATCGGGATTGAGATACCGGCCTGCATGATTGACACGAGGCAGTGCATGCTGACCAGGGCTGGTGTGCTAGCACACCAGGATATTCACTTAGAGGGTTGTCCAGGCTGAAGCAGTTCATCCCATCCAAAATGATCTACCCACAGCTGTTGAAAGAAGGTCTTTGCTGTCACAACAAAGGGAGATATGTGAGGCTGTGCGAATATTTCAATTTTTTTAGCACAAACCAAAAAATTGTATTTGATGCAAATTCTGAATTCAAATTCTTCTTTAAACTGGATATGTTCGAATAGTTTCGAAGCTTTCAAGAGAGAGGTACAAAACAAAGTGAGTGCTCGAACATAATGAAAAAGATCACAAAACACGGACAGATACGAAGTAGACTACTAGACAGTACTAGACAGTGCTAGACTACTACCTTAAGGTTTATTACAAGCGAAGAGACCAAGAAACAAGAAGGAAGATCTGTTTAACAATCACATTCTTGGGCCACACTTATCAAGGAACACATACTCCTGGTCATACAAAGCGAATGACTCACATAAAGCGACCCTAATTTTCTAATATGAAAGGCCTCGATTATTTCTTTTATATCAGAAAATTAAGGCCACCTTTTAGCCTTCGCTAGCTTTGTATGGTCAGGAGTAGGTGGTCATTGAATTACAATAAAAGGACAACTCCACCTAGAATCATGCGGTCAGCGGCACTTGCTCTTACTAGGTTTTTGCCACCTCCTGATGTAAATGTCATCTAACTTAAGTTTTATTATGTCAGTTTTTATAAACTGAACTCGAAAATTTGTCAAGTAAAGGTTGCTTTTTTACCCCATCAATGTGAAGTGTGTGCCGACTTTACTGAAGTTCGCACTTGTTGTCAGTCCGACGAAAGGAGGTTGCTAAACTCAGCCCACACAGGGATGGTAGAAAGAGATAAGACCGGCATGGCTTATGGCATCTGGCTTCGCTGGGATCATGCCTTCCCTTTCCCAATTTCAAGAACTGCCACTTTTTTTACTATCCCTCGACTATCTCCTTTTTTCAACTGAGAACGGGTGCTCAAAAAGTCATGGAGCGATAGGCGCTAGGCTAATGACAACATAGCTGGTGGATGGACCCCATAATGTAAAAGCCTGAGTCCGGGGACACGGGGACGACATGAACACACAACTCAAGTCCTGTGTCAAGTCAAGTTGAGTCGTGTGTTCGTGCCGTCTCTCTGTGTGCCCAGACTCGGGCTTTTACATTATGGAGTAGGCTCTTGGCCAGGGGTGCCGAACTCATTCGTGTCCGCAGGCCGCATTGAGCCACGGTGGAACTACGCAGGCCGCATGCCACGGCTTTGGGTAGCCCGTTTCTGATATGACACGACACAGAAATTAAAACGCCATAAAACATATATATTTAGGTTACTTAGCCTTGCTCTGTCACAGGGTCAGGAACCCTTTTTATTTGCTGTATCATGAGGAAACTTGGCACATCTTGTTTTTAACTATTGCATCAACATCTGTGAAAGTGATTTGCACAATTCCTATCTGCTGAGGTGTTCGTTTGTTGTTTGTGAGCGTAATCGCAGAAAATGCCTGCTCGCAGAGGTATGTTGGCACAGTTCAGAGCCGTCACGAGGAGAGTTTGCGCCCGGGGCAGGGAAAATCTGAAGCGCCCCCCCTCCCTCACTGCCGTCAGAAGCCTTGTAAACAAAGAAAAGAAAATGCCCATTTACACTGCCGAGACCGTAAATTCAAATTCTGTACATTCCTACTTTATACTGTCCAACCAACCTGCCAGGGCTTGCCGTTCGGCGTCCTCTCTAGCGAGGGCGCCCGGGGCGTCTGCCCCTCTCGCACTCCCGTCGCTACGGCTCTGGCACAGTTGTCTCGCGACGTAAAGCTGCGAATTATTATTATTAGACGTATGTCGTACCGAACATTGACAGATTTTTCCATGACATTATATGTATCTTCAGTTATTTTCGTCCAACGGCACTGCAGGTCAATCAGTTTCACTTGTTAATTATCAGGAACGTTGTCAACAACTGCTGAAAACGGTGAGCCAAAAAGGTCAGCTTCGAGTCTCCTGCACTCGAATAATCTTTGCTCGAATTCACTCGGGAGATCACCAAGCCTGCAACTGAATCGATCCGTTTCTTTTGGCATTGAAGGTGTACCAATACATACTACAAATCGGCCATGTAGGGTATGCTCGGAAATTGTGCCAGGAATGTAATATCAATCAACAAAAAATCAGACGCAGGGACAGGTTTAGAGGCTCATCAGCAAAGATGATGAAAGCAACATAGGGACAGACAGGGAACGTTAAACTTTCAACCTTTTATCATATGGTTAAAGGTTCGACGTTCCCTGGCTGTCTTTGTGTTACTTTTCCCGTCTTCGCTCTTGTCATGTGCCAAAGGGTCCCGCTTGTCTCTTAGTGTCACTGGCTGTTACAGGTCAGTTTAAACAGTTTTCTATCACTAATTAACGTATGATAAACTGCTCGAGTACAGCGCCTGATGATAACGGCACAACCGTTCATGATGCTTGGGCTGAGTATTTTCAATTTCATTTGTTGCTCGGGGGCCATGCGGGCCGCCACTTCGGCACCTCTGATCTAGGCGCTCTGGAAAGCATGATGTTCGGCTATTTTTTCCGACGGGGTAACTCCTTAATATCCATGTCAATTATAATGAACTTGACTAAATTCGACATGAGCTTCACATTGGTGGGGTAAAAACGCAACCTTTACTTGGAAAATTCTTTAGTTCAGCTTGTAAAAATTGACATAATAAAACTTAAGGTAGATGTCATTCACACCAGGAGGTGGCAAAAACTTAGTAAGAATATATGCCGTTGCCCGCGTGATTCTAGGTGGCGTAGTTTTTTTATTATAATTCAGCGACACATTTTCTGGGACACCCTGTATATCTGTTCATGTGCTGTGTATGTGTTCGGTTCAGATATATCTATTTGCTTCAGATGTCACAGATTAATACAGAAACGCTACACCTGGACTTACGGTATCATTTCTTACATACAGGCAGGAGATCTACATTGCCCCCTCTGGAGTCCAGAAAGAACGCATCCAACCGGAAGACCTGTTTGTACAAGACCTGGATGAGCGGTTCTTGAGTGGTCCACCGCCCCACAAGAAGCTGAAGAAAAGCGAGTGTACACCTCTCTTTATGAATGCCTACACTCTACGAGGAGCAGGTGCAGTCATCCACACTCACTCCAAGGCAGCAGTCCTTGCCACTCTCCTTTACCCAGGCCCTGAATTCTGCATCACGCACCAGGAAATGATTAAGGTCTTGTAGTGATAATTCTGGTGACTCTCGTGTTTATATGGGAGATACTAGTGGAATGTATGGTGCAGGACTTTTGTGCTTCCATTGAACATTAGTAGTACCTTCTTTGACATTAAATTCAAGTCTATACACTTGTGCTTGTAAGCATAATGCTGTACATACTTGACTACAAACATATTTGTTTTAGAGTGAGAACATGAAACAATAACTACAAAACAATGGACCAAAAGTATGACGCCTTTGTATTATTACTCACATATTATCTGGTCATCATTGCACTGGTAGTGCTCCCTCAATCAACCAATTTGCCTTTGGAAGTTGTCCCTCTGTTCAATGGAAATGGCCACAAGTGTTATCTCATCTTACCTGATGCAGGGCATCAAGAAGGGTCGCACTGGAGTGAGCTATCGCTATGATGAAGAATTGGTGGTGCCCATCATAGAAAATGTGCCTTTTGAAAGAGATCTCAAGGCAAGGAGTGTTTTCCAAGATAGTGTACCGTAAAGTTTGGCCGTAAGATACAGTATGCAACAAAAATTTATCTGTAATTTCTGGTGCATTAAATGGCACAATGTGGCTTCAGAGCCCCTCACGCTCACTATACGAAGGTGCGCGTTATATGTGGTATTTTCTGTCGCAGTAGCAAGCTTTGATTCATAGGTTGTAGGTTTGAACCCTGCCAAGGAGGCCAACAACTTGGTGTCGAGGAACAAAGTCCATAGATACGCAGTCTTTCATGACAGACGTTAAACACAGTGCGGCCTATGATGAGATTTCGGCGCACGATAGACTGTGTTGTCAGTCATAATCATAGTTGTCTCGCGACGTAAAGCCACAAATTATTATTGCGTGATAATTCATCTCAATGTGATGCTTCCTTATGTACTGGTGCACACTATGTGCACGATTTTTATTTTAAAAGTATAAAATTATTGGTTGCTGTGCGTTATATGCAGTGCACATTATTGGCCAGAAATTACTGTACACATGTAGCATGACCGTGGGTGCTTTGAAGAAATGTTTTATCAAAATGGTGGCTTTTCCAGGAGAGCATGAAGGAAGCCATGGAGCAGTACCCAGATACGTGTGCTGTACTAGTGCGGAGACACGGTGTCTATGTATGGGGTGACACCTGGGAACGAGCTAAGACCACGTGAGTGAAAAGTTTCACTTTTCACTACAGGGAGTAAATTTCGGGGGGTCATTAGCTTATGAAGTGTAGCAGTCCTGTTGCAATGGTTTCGGCGGTTCAAGTGGACAGCGAGCACAGTATCATATTGACACACCATTATGTTTCTAGAGGTGAAGAATAGGACGTAAAATGATCAAGTTTCAAAAGCGTGTAATGAATAGTGCCCCTGATCTTTAGGCATTCGCCCATAAATGCCTAAATGTACCTAAAGGCAACATTTTCCAGTTTGCCTTCCTTTTTCTCAATCTCATTTCATAATGCCAGGCCCTGTTTGTCCACTTCTTTGCACTTGTAATGTATATCTACGCACAAAAACTAACAACGCGGGTGCTAACTATGCTCCATTTCTTCGTGTGACACGCTGCACGTGCAGCAAGGCTTGATTTTGGCCCATGACGACCATGGTAGAAGTGTCGTGCGGGAGTGCCATATTAGATCCGTGCGCCATGATATGTATACAAGGTTTTTTTTATTCGTTACAGATTTTTTATAAAAAAGCTATGAGATCATCAGCGATGCTGTTTTCGCAGTTGAGTTAGGCAGACGTCCTCCCGCAGACAGTATGTAACTTCTAGATGTCTCATTAACTAAAATTAACTAATTAACTTTTTAATGACGGGACTTAGAGCAAAAGCGAGCGTTCAGTGTGACAGACAATCCTCGATGAAAGCCATTCTAAAAAAATTAAAAACTTTCAAGTGAAGCGTATGCGTTAAAATATCCATCGCCGAGCATTGCTATGCAAATGAGCCGAAGACAAAACTGCTCGCCTGAGGGGTGCGTGTCCTTGGCCCTCGCTGCCTTATCTGGGCCGCAAAGCGGTTGATCTCGCCAGCAGATCAGCACCTTCTCCAATCATCTCCATCGCTCCAAAGCACATGACCCTCCGGCGTGGATTGAACCCTCCTTCCCTCGCACATCTGGTTTGCGTGCTTTCACTTTCTCCCCATTTGCATAGCAATATTTGGCAATTGATATTTCAACTTTCGCTTCAGGGTTTTTAGAAGGTGGAATGACTTTCACCGAGGATTTTCTCTCACTCTGAATGCTCGATTTTATCCTAAGTCCCCTAATTAAAGAGTTAGTTATAGAATGCAAATCGCAAAATTTCCATTGCAAATCAAATCTGAATAATTTTTTCAGAAGGTGAATCGAATCCAAATAATTTCTTCAGAAGGCAAATTGAATTTGAATACTAATCAGAAAAGGCCTAATTCGAATAATTTCGAATACCTCATGGTGAAATATTTTGTGGTGGTGTGCTCATTCGATGATGTTCTGCTCCAAACTTGTGAGCCTTTTCATGCAGCATAACATATCGTGAGAGAAGGGTCCCTCTGTGTTGTGTATGGTAGGACCGCATTAGTGGGATGAACTGCATTGAGAGATAGTAGTCAACATTATCCATGCAGCCTGCTTTGTGTGCATCTCATTTAGATGTTTACATTGTGAATTTCCTGTACTTTTTTTAGAAACTGCACATATTTCCATCTGCTACTGCACATAACTCTGAAAGTTGGGAGTACATTTACTGGAACATGCAGTGCCCAGAGTACAAGTGCTGACCATGAGGTCACAGAAGTTGTAGACTTTGGTGACAGAGTACTGTAAGCTGCGTAAAGCGGCTTCACCTAACACTTGAGTGTAATGATGTGAAGCCGACTTGCAGAACGGAGCAAAAAAAAAAAATGGCGGTAACGTGAAGTGGGCTGCACCTAACTGTTTTTAACTGTGAAGCCCACTAGCAGAATGGCGATGGAGATACCTCGCTTCAGTACTATTTGAAAAATATTCGAAAATTTCGAATACTGAAAATAGGTTGCGAATAGCATTCAAATAGCATCAGATATTCGATTTGTATTCGACATTATTCGCACGGCCCTAGTTAATTAGCGAATTTTAGGTAATATAATCATTTAGTAATTACATACTGTCTTCGGGAGGACGTCTGCCTAGATGTGTAACTCATTTGAAAAAACTGCATCTGCGCTGATGTCATAGCTTTTTTATAAAAATATTTGTAACGAATAATAAAAAAACCTGTGTATTGTTATTCGTGGCTGTGGACTGCTTTCAGTCCGGTAGCTGGAGGCACTTTGGTGCTTTGGTTAGCTAGACCAACACATTGAAATATAAGAAGGAATTAAGACACACAGGTTTTCTTGGCATTCTTTCAAGGTGAGCTGGGATACTGAAAACATGATTCATTATAGTGTACTTTCAGAACAATGAGTGGCTAAATTTTTTCGTGCCTATTTTTTTCCTTTTACTGCCAAAATATCGGTACGTTCCCCAGTTTGGTCACTGACTGGATTAGCAAATGGAAGTGCGGTTTTCCCGAGTGCATGCTAATCTATGCAGTCACCCCAAGAGGAAGCCTACGATAGTGACTAATCTCGTACAAGGACCTTCCTGGCTTTTACACCTTATGTGAGGCTAGGGACTGTGCAGTATGTTGACTGGGTATCATAATGCAGTACTCATCTTGAGTACTTTATGTCAAAAGTGGGATGTGTGATTAGTAGGTACATATATTTGATTTTTTTTTTTGTCCACACACACACACAAAAGGAAAGGCTCCTACAGTATATTCTGCTGTAGCGGCTAATGGAACACTTAACACAGATCATCATTAAAGCAAGTTTTGCGCACCTTTATGTGCTGGGGAATACTTTGAGTATCCTCGTAATTGATGCTGTAGTCACTTATGAGCAAACTGGAAGCTGGGAAAATCTAGGGAGGTCACAGAAGTGTCTCTGTAACATATATGTAGGGAGTGACTTTTTCGCTTTAAACCCGATTCCGCCCGGTTATTCCCTCCCGAACTGACCTCCGACCAATTCGGGTTAAACCCGATTTCTCCCCGAATTCCAGTCACTATGAAATCCTCAGGTGACGCTTCCACTGAAGACGAACAAAGGTTACCACGTGTAACACATGCAAGAATGGGTCACTTACGTTCCCAGCAATACACCCATGTCTGTCAACACTCTCTATGTCTTCGGGGATTACCGCTGGAAGGTCACGATCACGCAAAAAAACAAAAAAGAGAGATTAGGGAAGGACTTAATAGACAAGAGGAGAAACAAAAACACCCAATAACATCTGAAGGCACAATTATTTCTCCCCGAATTACAGATTTAAAAATAGCGCCCGATTTTTACCCCCCGAATCTGAGAAAAGCATTTAACCCGAAAAAGTCACTCCCTACATAGTATATGTAAGCTTCTTCTGTCTTATCATAGACGTATATGGTCAAGATGTCAAAGAATGACATTGCGAGATTTTACGTGAAGACCGCAGAACCAACTGATGGGAGCTGCTGAAAATATGATCAGAGATACTGGATTCCATAAGACATCACAAAGACAAGATTCCAAGTTTTTAGAACAATTCTCTGCACTGAGTACCACAAAGAAATTTGATTATCTGAAAGCAGCACTGTTGCGTTATATTTCTGTAAGGCAAGTGTAATAAAATTAATTTTTGTACGTTCTATGCAATACATGCATAATGTCATACATGGAGGACTTCTTACAGTCATAGCCTATGATGCACAGGTGCGAGTGCTACGACTACCTGTTTGACATAGCAGTTCAAATGAAACAGCTGGGTCTGGACCCCACAGTGCCAGGTTCAGTACCACTAGTAGCGCAAGAAGAACAGCGACCTGACCAGCCCGAGACGATTCCTGTTGGGAATGTCCCACCAGAACCCCCACTGGTGGTGACAACAGATGAACAGCCCACGACGCTGGCAGAGGCTGTACAGGTGAGACTGAGCCACACCGTTAAAGTTGTTGTCTCCAAATCTGGAACTAACTTATTACAGGTTGCAACAGGTGCAGAAGATGCTGCTGTTCCCACACTATCTGGTGAGTGGGCACTACCTAGCTTGACTATGCACCATGACAGGTTTAGGGGTAGAGAATAGGTAAGGCCCCGGATTTGCCGTGATTCCGCGAAATTTCGCGGAATCTGGAATTCATCACAGAATCCTTCGTTTGGCACGGGATTTCTTATTTTTAGGGTTGCGCTGATAAATTCGAATCCAATATCAATCACTCGAAGTATTCAATTCGCGAATCGAATACCCAATATTCGGGTTTCTGAATATTCGACTATTCGCCGAGTATGAATGACAGCTCCCGAAAGCGGGCTTCACCTGACGCTTCCCTGCAGGAGGTGAAGCCTGCTTTACAAAATTGCACATGCTACAGGACCAACACAGACAGATTGTAGTTTAGCTTATGATAAACTTTAGTTAGATAAAATTAGTTTAGCTTAAAATAACGTTAGCCCAAGTTTGTTGTGCATACTTCACCTGAGGATGGGGTGGTGTCCTTCCCATGTGCAGTTTAGCAATGGCACGGGTTCATTTTGATTTGATGTCTGGGAGGTTGCCTTTAAAAAGTTCTCTTAAATAATGCCTACAGGAACAAAAAAGTTGTCCTAAAGATGTAACTTCCCCAGGGCATGTATTGTAAAATTCTTCCTATAAAGTTCCTATAAACTCTGTACATGCTGAAAGATCTATCAGCAGGCATAAAATGGTTGCAGGCGACAGACCGCATCAGAGGAGAACACAAGATATCATGTATGTAATGCTGAGCCATAACCATAACAGTGCTTTAAATCTGTAATTTTATAAAATATTTTTTGTTCCCGCATTATCCAAGAAAATGAAGTGTTTTCTGTTCCAAGCAGCCGTTGACTCCTTGCCGCGGAAAATCGCGGAATTTACAAGTCGGTGCCGCAGAATTTTGAGTTTGTCGCAGCAGAAAACCAAGGGCCTTAAGAATAATCATAATCAAATATTTTGTGGCTTAAAGAAATATAAAAAATTTTGTGATGACGATCTCCTAAATACGTACCTCTTATCCTCTCTGCCAGTATGTCTACAGGACTCTTCAGCACAGGGAGAAATTTTTTTAGTTGTGCCACAAAAATGCTGCTACACAAAGCAGTAATCAAGAGTCATGTATAGTCTCTCGAGTCTTATTTAATGCATATGCCACGCTTTTCAGTCTCAGTGTATTCAGAATGCGATGCAAAACATTGTGTGTGCCACCAAGATATCTGCCTTTTTCCAACGGAGATTTCAGTGTTAGACTTTAGTTCTAGGGTTAATATATTAAGGAGTTTAACAGATGTAGCATGAGAATGAATATTTGGTGGTGACCTGTTATCTCTCTCAGGAGAAAATAAGAAATGTGTGGGGACATCAGTGGCGTCTCTAACGGGGGTACAGTCTGCATCAGGTAATGTGATGAAGGGGGTGACACGCTGTACCAGTACCGCCACCTCATCTTTCTCTGCGTTGTGATAATGCTAAAAACATCACAAACCCTTTGTGAACCAGAGTTTCTTTTTTTGTCCTGCATTGCCTCTGAAAAAGGGATCCGTTATTGTGTGTGGACAGGTGGTGCAAAGAGCTCCCACACTGGGTGATGCGTACCCTAGTGATGCCACTGGGCAACAATGTTGCTGGACTTTCTATCACATGTACCTTATACCTCTATCACACGCACACTTTCGATCTGCATTGAGCTAATGCTCATTGAGCTCAATGCAGATTTGGGGAGCTAAGTTCGTTCAGTGTAGAGATAACCTGATAGGTCGACATAAGTAATTGGGACGCGCCTATTGGACAACCTTGCGCATGGTGCTCCCCAGTGTCCAATAGACACGTTCTGATTGTTTTTCTCGACGCATCAAGTTATCTCTACACTGAACGAACTTAGCCTCCCTGGCGCTGCTACACGGACACGTTCGAGCAGGATCAAACTCTGATCCTGCTTAACCCGATCATGTTCGTTAAACGGGATTGAGATTCTCAAGATGACTTGAAGACCACCATTGGCATCCTGGAACTCAGCGAATTTGTAGTACCGTAGTAAACAAAAACATTACATTAATTTGCAAATGTTCCTATACAAGCCCATGGAATTTCACGGTTACAGTTTTAGTCTAGGTATGACGGGCGACTACATTTTCTAATTTGTTTAATCTCGACCACTTTCGACACTGCACCCTCCGTAAAGGCTTCGTAAACAGCACAATGCAGAAACGGATTGGTTATTCTCAGCATACTGCCTCAGGGCATTTAGCACCACCTGTCGACAAGCCTACCTTTCAATACGCATTGGGTTGGACTGTGAAGCAGCATCGCACACCGAACGCTCTTGAGAAACTCGATGCAGATCGGATTCAATCCGCATTGAAAGTGCCGTGTGACAGGGATATTACATGTACGATGTGTGGATGACTGCTAAAGGTGCATTAATCTAGTAATGCATGGTATGACAAAAAAACCTCATGTATACTATACTATTAAATACTATTAAAATGACAAGATGTCAAAGACTGGCAGCCGAGGGAAGAAGCTTTTCTCACCCGCAAGATTGAAATCTCTCTTGTGCACCAGGACTGCACACTGCACTCTTACATTTTGTGCAGATGTGGCCCAGTGCTTGTGATCCAAATTTCTACTTCTATTCTCCTATAAAGGTACTTGCAACAGTGCAACAAGAATTATGTTGAATACAAAGCTGTTACCTTCATCAATGTGAACACACAGTCCAAGTTTTATAGCATAAAGGGGAGTATATGCATTGAATATCAGAACGATAATGCAGAGAGCATAGATAGTGCTACAACATTACAGCATTTTTCTCCAGCAGCTGGATCTCATGATATTGGGCTCTGAGAGCCAGTAAGCACTGCCCCTTGTTGTGGTGTCAGAGGAGTTATAACTGTCAGTATACAGCAGTGTTGCTTTCTGAAACTCTGCCACGTGTACCGGCACACGCACAGTTGTTTGTTGTTGATTGGAAAATATCACCCTGTGAGCTGCCACCCGAATTTTGTCCTAGACAAGAAAAATGGCCCTTTTTGTTTGCGAGCTCGCGCTTTATGTAAAACAATGATCGCATGCACGTTCTCTCCTTCCATTTGACGCAGCCATCAACGGCAACATCGTCGAGATGCCAGACCCATCGTTTCCTGTGACACTTAACAAGGGTTCATGTGTTACTGAAGGACAGACGACATACGTCGTCTACATGTGATCGCTCAACATCTCTGTGGGTCCTGTGCAGAAGCACTACATTGGTTCCACCAGTTTGTGCAAGACTGAAGCCCAATAGGTTATTGCCACTTGTTGTTTCTAACCTGTTTGTTATGATCATTGACTGGAAATACATGCAAAACAAGAGAATTTTATTAGGTCTCAGTTATTTTGTTGCACTCGGCATCTCATTTGACATGTGTTGTAAAAGGAGGTCTACATAGGAGCACTCTATGAAGTCTTTTGTGTCAACCCCCAGCTTCGAACGTAGGTCATTGGCAATCTGCTGCCCTTCTTCTGTTGTCTGGTTTTCCTTCAACGTAACCTAAAAGATGAATGTCTTTTTAGAATACTGCGAGTGATGCTGCTTTGCACTGTGTTATCCTGATCCAATCTCGTAACTGATTATCCTGATTGGTCAGGAAATGTTACTTTTCACTACTTGATCACTCATCTCAGCTGACGTCACAAAACATATCTTTTAAAATGCTTTCCTGCCAAAATACTGCCACTTTTCAGATTCTGCGTCCTGGGCACTGACCGTTATGGGAGAAGGAGAACATCTTCTGGGCCCACTTGCATGAACATTGAGGAAATTCCTCAGTGCCATCCTCAGTAGCTTTGGCAATGCACGAGCAGTGTTGAGGAATCTAGTGTGTGTCCGAAGCATTACTCAAGCTACTGAGGACACTGGTGAGGAATCTCCTCAACGTTTGTGCAATTGGGTCCTGTTCTTCTTTCTCAGCAATGCAAACGTGCTACACTTCAGAGCTTCCAGGCAACGTCTGTTGACTGTTCTTGCAGATATTTGTCGAACTGTCATATTAACAAACAGCGTATGATATGTACCAAAGACAGAAAGAGAACATCCTACCTGAAATCCTGAAAACCCTAAAGAAAAAGAAAAAATACAGCAAAACAGGAAGCATTTGTGATGAACATCTTACAGTTTATTTGCAGAAGACATTCGGTAAAAACGTGTGCTCAGTTACACTTTCAAGCTGCAGTTTTTCGAATGATACTGGGTCATTCGATGCCAAATGTCCCAGAGGTGACGCTCGACCCTCGTCGATTTTGTTATAAAACTTCATAAGAATTTATAACTTTGAGAAGACCACTAAAGCAAAAGTTTTAGCTGCCATCGCAAAATAGTTGTCCCTAAGTATCTGTTTAAAGTTACGGGGTTACCCTCTGACCAGCCCTGCAGTCTATGCATGCTGCCGCCAAAATTAGAGAGATACGTGTATATCGCAACTGTTTTCATGCTGCAGTAAGGCAGAAGTGTTCGTCTACCTATCTGAAAGTCGCAAATATTCTGGTTACTCGCCATATGTACCCTAAAGGGGTTGGAAAAAATGCTCCGAGAAGCAAAGTTTCGTATCTTTTCTGGGTGACATCGCTAGAGGCAAAGAGACAAAACAATTTTTAATGTTGAGATACGGATGGGTACTAAAAGCCAAAAAAGTATCGTTGAGATGTTGAACACAATAACAGGAGAAAAATTACACGAAGATGCGACTCTGGCGAAAATACGGCAACTTAAACCATAAAAAACAAAAATGGTGGAGCGCAGAAAGAAGTACAGTGAAAGCTGGAAGAAAGTATCATGCCCGAGGAACACAAGGGGTAAGTTTCAAAAAAGTATATTTTTTTATAGCGAAGAAAAGAATTTTTGAAGTTCGGATACGGCGTAGATAGCGCACGCAACAGTCAGTATATGCTCTCATGCTCTCCGCGGCACCACGCACCACATCGAAGGTGCACAAGGGGCGTTCTGACTTGGTTGACTTGACATAGACTTGTACCTTGTTACTCCAAAAAAGTAATTGATTACCATTACCTCTACGCAAAAAGTAATTGATTACAATTACCAATTATTGACTCCAAATGTAATTGAGTAATGAGTAGAAAAGTAATGCGTTATTCCCGTCCTTACTCTGCAGTCATGCAAATTATACCCGTCTTTGTGTGCCTCAGAGGAAAAAGAAGGTTCAACAGTGGAACAGCTAAATAACGCTCGTTGTGGACCTTCTCAGTCTGAAATGACCAGATTGCCCAGTGGATTACTTTTGTGTAACGTCCAAAGTCGGAAAGGGAGAAAATTAATTCTAGCAACACCGTCTTTGTGTCAGTAAAAAGAAGGCCACGACCGGGGTTCTCGACCTCAGTTGACTAGGCCAAGTGCCTTTCCTGGACAATGACTGGATAACTGAAGCTGATTGTTGGGTATTATTCAATTCTGTTCCATGGAATTCTCGTCCGAGTCCGGAAGCTGAAGTCTGGATAAACGAGGGCGAAATACATGGGGAGAAATCCGTCCCCACGCTTTTTTGTCCGGATAGCGCAGGATCCGGATAAATGAAGTCCAGATAAACGCGGGTCGACTGTACTAGTAACGCGTTACGCAAAAGTCTGACTTGACCTTATTGACCTGGTTTCACTTGCAATGTTTCTGTGACTTGACACCTCTTTGCAACTTTCCCCGGTATTCGGCCCTGTGACTGCATGAGAGTAACGGCGAAACTCCTAGCAGCAAAAGCAAGGTTGCAATGGTTCTTCGAATAGTTGATTCTGCGGCTGGGCCAACTGGAGTCTCGAAAGTGTATAAACAGTTTGGGTTTTGCAACACTTTGTAAGTCAGATGAGACAGTTCCTTGAAGAGAAGGTGTCAAAGTGCAGTGTCCGTGGCCGGCACACGCACCTGCCACTGCTTTGAATCAGTGAGCCCATTGGAGGCTTATGTGTTTGTGTCATTCATGTTGGTAGCCTCCCACGGCGAATTCTCGTTGTTTACGTCGTATACACAAGACGTCGCCCGTTGGAGGCTTACGTGTCTGTGTCGTCCATGCTTGTAGACTGCCTCGGCTAATTCTCATTGTTCATGTCGTATGCGAGCAAGTACACTGTCATTGCCGCACTTACGTCGTGCTCAAGAAAGCAGTCTTTTCTGACAGGTTTTCCCCCGAGTCTATGAAGCAATCAAATCATACTGCCTGCTCGTAGCAGACGACACCGCCACTGTACCTGGGGCCTGATGCTGAATTGAAGATACCGTTCATTATCGTTATTATTTGGAGTTGGCGCGCTCCAAACGCCACGTGGCAGCATGTTAAAACTGTTCCGCTAGGCTGTGATTTAAAAGAAATGACACGACTGCTCATCACGTGAGAGCTCGTGACAAATCACAGCGATTCCCATACATGCATTATCGCGCGGTATGCGGAATAACAAATAGTTGAGCATCGCACCCCTGGTGCACCTTCGATGGGCTGCCGCCAAGAGCATGAGAGCGTTGTTACGGTAGCGCGTGCTGTCTGGAAGGACCCCGAACTTCAAAAATAATTTTCTCCATTATAAAAAATATACTTTTTTAAAACTTGTTCCTTGTGTTCCTTGGGCATGATACTTTCTTCCAGCTTTCACTGTACTTCTTTCTGCGCTCCACCATTTTAGTTGTTTCAGGTTAAAGTTGCCGTATTTTCACCAAAGTTTCCTCTTCGCGTATTTTTTTCTCCTATTATTGTGTTTAACCTCTCAACGAAACCTTTTTGGCTCGTAATACCCATACGTATTTCAACGTTAAAAATAGTTTTTTCTCTTTACTTCTAGCGATGTAGTCCAGAAAAAAATGCGAAACTTTGCTTCTCGAAGCATTTTTCGCACCCCCTTTAGGATACATATGGCGAGTAACAAGAATATTTGCGACCCTCAGATAGGTAGACGAACACTTCTCCCTTACTGCGGCATGAAAACAGTTGCAATATCTTTCTAATTTTGGTGGCGGCAGTTGCAGGCGTGGCCAGAGGCTAACCCGTAACTTCAAAGACACTTAGGGACAGCTATTTTGCGATGGCAGCTAAAAAATTTGTTTTAGTGGTTTCCCCCAAGCAATGAATCAGTATGAATTTTTCTAACAAAATCGACGAGGGTCGAGCGTCGCTTCTGGGACGTTTGGCATAGAATGACCCTACTACTACCTGGTCAGTGGCAAACACATTCTGCATGTCTGCCTGTTGAAAGTTTTTCAAATGTAAGGATAGTTAAATAATAGCACCTCAAGCTCCATGAAGTTTCCCAAGTTCTGCACTGTGTCTACATGAACCCTGGTTTGTCCCACTATGAGCAGATGTCGTGTCTTTGTCACCACAGCCTTGATTCCCAAGGATGTTGCCAATACTTTCTATATGAAAAGGAAAAGAGTGTCACCAATACTCATAAAGCACTCTTATGTTGCTCTTTCATAATTTTAGCTCCTCAGCCATGCAATGAGGGGCAGCATTACTCCAATAGACCAGTCGGAGTTGTTGTCAAATTCAGGGTTTAAAAGAACGCACGTTGAACATATGGTGAAACCTCCCTATGTTGGACACTCACGGTAAAGCCGAAACACGTCCTAGTTAGGATGTGTCGGAGTTAGAGAATCAAGTGCAAAAGGCAGACAGAAATACATGTTACCGCAAAATGTGTGCTTATTGAACTCCCTGCAGATACCTGCATCATATAGAACCATTTTACACTAAATATGTGTGTTTTCTATTGCATGTTTAACCAAGCTACTCTCAAATTAAACTTCAAAACCGTAACTTCATCTTACGCTTGTGAGAGAGACTGGTATGCATCAATTCCGCAAGCTTTCTCTCTTTGGCATTGCAGTACAGATTATAGGACATTTTCTCGAGGGCTTTGGTGACGTGCACGGTTCGAAGGCTCTATGCAAACTCAACAAAAATGATAACAACGAAAACCTGGTAATGACTTAGAGCCACACCACTAACCCCTCTAAAATAAAAAACAAAAAGGCCTGTAGGTTATCTCTGAGACAAAAGACTGACCCATCTTGGGCCTGTCCAGCAAAAAGTATGGCGAAGATCGGGAAAATCAAGGCTGAATAGCTGACTTTTTCCGACTAAGCTTGGGAAACCCTGCCCTACTTCCGAGGTAGGGAGGTGCCAGACCTGGGAGGCTTTACTGCATATATTTTTATCGCATGATATGAACATACTACCTTCAGACCTGTCATGCAAAATATTTCCTTTGGGAAGTGCGCATTCCCGAAGAAAATTAAGTTTCCAAGAGCTCCTTCTGGAGTGTTGCGACGTTAGATCATTGGGCGCTTTTGTTGGTTTCCGAGAACGGCTCAGTAAGTGAACAAGGCGACCGTTTGACCGCTGTGTGTCGGGCGCGAGGCAAGTGGCGCCAAATACAACAGCAAAAAGAAAGTAAAAATACAATGTACACCATGCTATTGGGTGGAAGATGTGACGTCGCAGGCAGGCAACCAAGGAAAGTAGTTTTTTTTTTTTTCCAGCATTTCAAAATTTCCGGACTTTTTGCATCTGTACGTATAGCAGTTCTACTGCAACCACATTTATAGTGACTCGATCAGTGTGCTATACATCAGTGTGCTACGCATGTTAAGGCTGAAATTGCCCACACGTGCCACAACTTCCGTAATGCACCAGGATTTCCATAACCTATTTCCCTGTAAACTTCCTGAAGCATTCAGAGCCTCGTAGTTTTTTCGCTGTGGTCTTTTTCATTCGCAGCCTTACTCTAGAAACACAACAGAGTAATATCCTTACTTTGATCCCCACAGCTTCACTGTGGTCCTGAAATGTCTGCTTTTCATACTTGCACAGCTTGGGACCATCAACATCTGCTCGGTCGTAGAAGATGAGTTCCCCACTTAGACACGGTGTTCCCTACAACGATGTACATATGAAACTGTAAGACTTTCTTTCGCAGCGTGTGTAAGTTTTCAAAACAGGTGCCAGGGAGATATGAAATCGTTTCTGAGAGGTGCCCCTCCAAGTGCTAGTGGCGCGAAAACTGCAGAACTTCCACATGTACCTGCGTGGTCTCTCAAAATGTGATCTGCTTTCCCGACCACACTCACTCAGACGTCCCAACTGAAGATTGTGCTAAAATCATGCAACATATCTGGGGCATACAACATGCTACAAGGGTGTCACCCCTACTACTCTCACTCTGCATACCGTAAATGTATTTTTATTCGTGATGTATTAATTTTCGCGAATCGCGCATTCAGTCATTCGCGAATATTTAATTTTGCGATTCCAGGGCTGTTTCCTTTCGCGGGATAAACGTCAAGCTGTGTTTGCGAGTACAATTTTTCGCGATTTTTGAGCGGTCGCAAAATTGGCCATCGCTCTCGTCAGCTCTACATTGTATGTTATGGCTGTCTGTAACTTTTTTTCACCACAGGTCTGTGTGATGCCTACATAGTATGGGGGAATTGTACCCGCACTCCCCCCCCTATGCGTGCGCACGCAGAGACAGAAAAAGAGGGGAGGCCTGATACGGCAGTGACTGTGTGATGTAGCAATGAAGTGTCACATTCTCCTCCGCACGCCTTTTGCATGTGCTTTGCATGCTCTCATTGCATAAACAAGTTTAGTGTGTTTTCATTTTTACTCACGCTATGATCTGCTGTGGATTCTCTCAGCTTAAGACGTCCGAATGGGACACGAAAGTAGCTATCAGTCTGACGGAATACCACGTGAGATTCTGCCAAAGCTTTGGCCTTCGCAAGAAGGCAGTCCGCGTCCGCGATCCTAGCCTTTAGTTCAACGTTGGTGGGCATCTAAACGTTGCTGAACAGTTGAAACAGTGGCTGAACTGAATGAACCGCGCACACCGCGGAAGCGGGGCAAGGCAAGGGTTGTCGGTCTTGTCGGTAGCCTGCCCGCCTGCCTACTACACTCCTGTTATGTATCTTGTCTTGTCTCGGCAAGCAGCCCGCCTCTAGTGTCCAGTGCTTTCACTGTCGCGCACGCGCGCGGCACCACGTGTGGTGGTATGGTTGGTATGGTGGGCTAGAATGCAGTTGCACCTTCACCCTTCACAACGTGTAAAGTCAAAACGCCGTCCAAACGTAGAGCGTAAAGCCCACCATAGTGGTGGTGGTGGTGTGTGAGTATGCGGCGTGCGGCCGTGCGGCTGCACTCAAGATTGGATTGATATGACATCACATCATCATCATCATCATGCCATTGTTTGAAACTTTGAAACAGCAGCAGGAGTCAAGATCGGGTGATCGCCCAGGGCCCAGCCACTTGAGCCATACACCTTGAGCGACTTGAGCTTGGAAATTTTTCGAAAGATTTTTTTAGTGCTCCATCATTATTGACAAAACTTTCGACGTCGGCACGGCAGCGGGTGGCGGAGCGGAATAGCGGAATAAACGTAAACCATCTTGGGGGTGGCGGTAACTAAAGTATACGTGGTTGGAGTATAAGTGGGAGCCTTTTATTCACGACGTGTCATCCGACTTCCTGAGAAGATGGTCTCTAAGATGAACTAGAAAGTCTGTTTAGCCCATCACAGAATGGTTAGTGATGGTTAGCGTCGCACTATCTTCTCGCGCGGACGTACGGAAAAAGCGAACAACCATCGTATGGGAGCGCGATTCATGCTCTTTTCTTTTTCTTACCCGTTTTGTGTCATTGTAAGCTTGTTTTATGTCTTCACTGGCCATTGGAATGGTTTAGCAAACACCGTTCTGTGAAAATTTTATGCACTTTAGGATATCCACAGTTTGGTGGATTGGAAGTACCATCACAAATCTATCAAACGGACATCGGAGGTGCACGAAACCGCACGAAACGCTGGGCAGCTGTGCTGTGCCTGATTTCTCGTAACGGATGTGCGGCACTGGGAACTGTGCGACTGTAACCTGTATGGACGGTTTGTTGCATGGTTACGAATGATTATATTGGTATCTGCCGAACAGTAGATCATACACAGAAAACAAAACAGGTAAGCTGTACTCGTCTTCAGCAGAGCTGTATGCAAGCTGTGTTCGCGTGACATGCAACCATAGCTTGCAATTTCATGGCATATTATTGCTTGTAACTAGTGCTATATGGTACAGTAGTTTAGGTTTTGATCCCTTGTTGTATGTGTATATTTTCATGCTGCATATTATCGTGCCTTCGATCGCTCCAGGCGGTTCGATTCAGTGTCAGCCACAGGGTCGTTAATGCAATTGGTTGTTGCAGATAGCTCTGCCGTTAGTCCACTGATCTGCGTATTTCTTAGTAGTTCACGTTCCAGACTACTTCTAGCACGCACGGACCACTGTCAGCGCGTAACAATTACCGATTTTCTTTGCCCATGTACCTTGCGTGCCTTTTGTGCTTGCCTACTGGATACCTGTAGCGAAAGTGGGAAGCATTGATAGGGCATTGTCACACACACAATCCATTTAGTTCGTCGTTTGGATGGGTAAAACTAGAATCGGTAAGTAATGATTATGAACTTAGCGAACTAAGCACATAAATAATTGAGCCGACCTAAGCCTCTACGCTCTGTAGGCCGTAACATGTTAAGGTAACACTAGCAGTCCTGACTAAATAATCGCTCACTACAAGACGAAATTTAATGTGAAAAACCTGTGGTGTTGAAATCCAGGCAACCAGCCCTTCAGAGGATAGTAATACCCAAAACTACAACCCTAAGAATGTGGCACAAAGGGGACACACAGGGCTGAACCTTATTAGAAGTGATCAGGGATCCTAGGATTCAATTTGTAGTGAAAAAAACGCAGAAAATGTGGATCTTGAGTTTGGTCTTAGAAAAACATGAATCTGACATTTCAAAGTGGAACTTCACAAACTTTATTTTTGGGGTGCCGAAAGACCTCAATTTTGTTTCTCCTCCTGCACGAAAACGGTGCTACACACTTTGCCATGAGTCTGAGACCATTCTTTCGCTACGCTTTCTGGTAGCTCGTAACAGCCGATCATAACCAAACCCTTCTGCAGAAGCAAAAACGGTCAGTACTTTTTTCAGGGAGGTCCTCGTTCAGCAAGCTCGCATGATATCTGGAATTGCGATGCCCATGCCTCAAGGCCCAGTTCTCAGTGTCGGCTGACGTAGAGCAGAGATTCGGCAAATTAGGAACTTTCTCCTGTTCCCAACGGCAGGACCTTAAAGGGACGGTCGCATCCGGAAACCCATCTATGAAACTGATACCACTGTGTGCGGCATCGGCCAACAGTCTACCTGGCTAATTTTTTTTGTTCCAGAAGTGCTTAGATATTAACTAAACGGATTTTAAAGATCAGCGCTGCCTCCGCAGCTGCAGATGATCCGGCGGCGTGAAGTCACTCTGTAAGTTGAAGGCGTGAGAGGGCGGCGCGCGGAGGAGATAAGGCGCCGTCGAGATGCCCCATAACTCTATGAGACACGTGCACGGCCGCTGCATTCCTTTTCTTAAAGGCGTCTCATTTGGCCGGTTACAGAATGACGTTTTCCCGTTTTTTTTTGTTTTTTTTATTATTGTCCAGTTTTTCCAGAGAGGGAATTCCGGCATACCCTCAGTATCCGTCGTCTGCTTTTGTCATGTATTCCGTCGAATAACAGTGAAACTACACCAGTATTTCTCATGGAATTTTCGATACTGTAGTAAGTGGTCCGCGAGGAATTAAGTGACACTATAGTTTGGAAATCAACTGGAACGGATGCGACCGTCCCTTTAAGGAAGAAAATATAGACGTGTAGATCTAGCCCTAATTTAATTGTTGCATTGTAGAGAAGTTACATTTCTACACGAATTACACGAATGCAACATTTTAGTGCTTCTTAGAGAGGTGTGTCACTTTGTGGCGCAAGTAACGGTATGCACGAAGCCTGAAAATACATAACCACGTTGGACATGACCAAACGTTTGTCATATTTGAGTGTTACTGTTTGTACGTTCAATGTTATAGTAGGGATTTGCGGCCGCGAGGTTTCTATGCCAGTGTAAGTAATATGTGTAATTTTTGATGTGGAGAAAAAGTTTGCAATAGTTTAGCACTGAAAATTTGGATATTTTTGCTGTAGAAAGCTAGGATCCCCGCAAATGACACAACATTAAAACACAAGGGGGAGGGGAGGGAGAGAGAGGACTGTGACCTGTACAAGCAAGAGAAGCTTTGCTAATGACACTTCCAGAACTGCAAAGCTCCTTCGACTCCATCAAAATCCTATTGAAGTCATCTGGCTCTTTGTGTATCACGATGGACACGTTTCAAATGGGGACACTTTTAGTATAAAACTCTTTTGCTTGGCAATATCTGAATGGGAAGCCCTTGCAGTGCCTTTTTTATAGGCTGAACATTGGCAGAACGCGGAAGGAGATACAGGAAAACGCACAACAGACACGGACGGCATTTGTGTCTGTTGTATGTTTTCCCCTGTCTCCCTTTGCATTCTTCCACAATGTTCAGCACTAACCAATACACACTATATCTCCTAGCGCTACTTTTTTTACAGGGTTTCACATAGCCTCAAGGCACATTCAACTGTTCTTTTTTTTTTTTTTTTTGTCTTTTAATGGTTTTAGACCTGATCGGTTAATGCCTTGGGACGTTCCTGCTTAGGGACTGCTTTGGGACATTCCAATTTGGCAAATCTTGCATTGCAATTTGCATAAACAAATGTCTCTGAGAGTATACTGCCAATGCGAGGTGGTGCGATTCCCGTTAAAAATTTGGAATATGGAATGTGTTCATAGTCATACGCAAAAAGCCAGACGTCTCAAGAGGATTTTGAGGGAATCGAAGATGATTTGCATCTCTGGGAACGTCATTAACAAAGCTGCCCTTGCTTGCACATGTAGGTTGAAAGCTGTCCTTAACACCTCTCTTCCCCATTGAATACATATGTTTTGTAATGAAGTTCCAGTTCTGTTCGAGATTCTTGTCATGTGTGTCCTGCCAACTCGCTTGGATTCCTCGCCATTTTATAAGAGTGTAGTACGGTATGGGTGGCTGGAGCAGAAATGGTGATAGTAATACTTCAATAGCTGATGAGCACGCAGGATGCCATTAATAAGCTTATGAGAGCCTGGCATAATCCAAGTTGCACCATGGTCTGTTGAGCTATAATATACAGGAAAACATTGCTTGTAAATGCATTTAGGTGGATCGCAGTCCCGCAGGGCATGGATTTGCATTACCTCGCCTGAAAATAATACCCCCTTTGTTGCTGCATTAACCCACAGCGTTAACTGATAGCAGATTACATAGCGTGTCAAAGTGTCAAACCTGAATCACAAACAGAAGTAAGCCACCATATTTGGCTGAGCTGCGCTGGTAATGTGCCAGTCATTTTGATCCATGGGAATACAGCGCAAAAAACGCAGACAAGAGAGAAGCACAGGACAGAGCGCGGACTTGTCCGCATTTTTCATGCTGTATTCTAATGGATGCATTATACCAACGTGCCTAGATCAACACACTTGTCATTTTGATACTGAACTCAGTCAGCTAGATGAAAATTCTGGGTTGTCATTCAGGTTAACAATTCACTCAGACCTCCCGCAAGCTATGGCGTTTGTGTTATGCTCTGCTTGCCGCTGAACATTTTACCCTTGAACCTAGAGGGTACCCATTATTGAAATACTAAAAACATTGTAGTGTGGCAATAAATCACATTATCTTGCCCTAATTTTTTTTGCAGAAAATTGTCGCATGGACAGAAGTGACAGTAGGAGACACCAGAGTGCCAGTGGACGGTGAGTTAGTCAGCAAGGTGTACTGATTAAAGCCATGCTCCCCAATTTGTCACCTTTAAGATGGTACACATTGTTTGCAGTGAATCGTGATACAGATATATTTAAAAGTCTGCATGTATATGTTGCACCATCAGATGCACCTGGGGCAGTGATACATAACCCGTGAAAGCAACAACTACAGCACAGGAATGCCTTTTTATTTGGAATGCCCTATCTATTTGCATTTCAAAAAGACCAATGTGAAGCTGTGTAGTTTTCGCAAGCCTTCGCTGGAGGAGTGTGGTAATCTGTTCTTTCGTGTTCTCCCATTTTCATGCTCAGTCACAAATGACGCAATGGATGGCTTCCGTTCCTTTTGCGTTGTGTCAAGCTAACAGCATCTTTAATTCAGCGAATAAGAAATTTTTGAACTTTAGTAGCAGTAGTCACAAATGGAAATGTGAACACTCATCCAGCTCAGTGTGGTATGCAGCTTGGTGGTACAAGTAGTAGACCAGTCTACACTCGCAACATGTTCAACTCAAGCTTGATGTCGGCCAAGCTTGATGTCGGCCAAGCCACTAGTTGGCCTCACAGTCAAAGACCCATCATCTGAAAGTTGAAAATTACAATGCCAAATTGTTGGCACACTACATTAAATGACCAGGGCCTTTGACCCTGCTGGCATAAGCACTGTGAACATTTTGGTAGAAAGACGTTACTTTTGGGTCAGTACAGCAAGGAAGAAAAGCCACGCTATGCAATGTACATACCAGTGTGCTAATTGAACGAAGGCCGGAGCAGAAAAAGCAGCTAATTTGTTCCTGTCAAATGTGGCAGAAAGCAGTGCCTTTGTACCCACATCTCAGGAATCACTAGTTGGACCATGTTCTACTGAACTCTGAGTCCTCATACACATGGATCATTCTGGACCAGTCGAGGTGTAAATGCGGTTAGCCATTCTGCGAGGGGTATCCAGAAAGTAAGTTCTGATTGGCTATTAAAAAAGCACGAAAACTGTTATTCAAAACATTTTTCTATTGTCACTGGGGTTCACATGACTATTTCTACACGGTTTCCACCATTATTGAGGCACTTGTCGTAGTGGGTCATCAGTTTTTACATCCCCGTGTCGGACAGTGATGTTGCCTGTTGTGAAACTAACATATAGTGAGCTAATCCATCATATCATGGCTTCCTTCACATCGTTTTCGTCCTGTTTCATCCTGTTTGAGAAAACTGCGGTCACAACAAGAACATTTTTTGTCATATATTTTCGCAAACATTGCAAGAAACTTTCCCGCGGGTATGCCTTTTCAGAAATCTGGTCAGAGAAATGGGACCAGACACACTCGTACTTCTCCCTGCCATTTGCTGTCAAACAGATTGGCAGAACGAACTGTTTGCAGCATTAAGGAAGCTCTCAAGATTTTGATGGATGGCAACCTGACTCCAAGCCAACTGTATCAGCTCGGGAGGACACCGCCTGCTACACATAAAGAAAAGCTCCCTCAGAGTTTAAACCTCATAATAAGCTGGGTGTAATTGAGACTGATGTCTTTAAAATGAAGATTCATAGAGGGATGTGGACTACTTCATGTAACCCCATTCACTTGTGTAAATGCGCAAACAATTTGATCAACTACGATGGCTGCTGGACGTTGCTTGCCAAACTCCGGGAGTAGGCGGCTCTGGCTGGAATAGAGGAGGCCCAAAGTTCAGTCACTTGTTGCCTTGACCAAGCATGCACTTCTTATGATGGATACCACGCTACATATACCAGAGAATGGGACATCCTTAGCTACTGGACCACTCATTCAGATACAGCTTGATTTTCAGGTTAGCTTTTGCGCCATTAAGCACCAAATGGTCATCACATCATCATCGTCATCAGATTCGGCTGGGTGCAACCACAGGTTGCTTCTCAGGATCCACAGAGGTCATTTTTACCCACTACAAAAAGTCGTAAACTCGTTCCAGCTGTGGCTGCTTTTGGGTGTGGGTCGTAACGTACTCCGCACTGCTTCCCACTCACCCTCTACTAAACACCTTTCTGTGCACGATTTTTTATTAGAACCACTTTCCTGGCTGCACGACATCAATTTTGTCGACTGGGAAACTTACGAGTACATTTTTAAAACTTATTTTAGAATAATGTTTATTAATGTGCCACTTTAGGCTGCCATTTTACCCATGCTTGTGAATAAACCTCTGTAGTGTTTGGTACATTGGGATTAAATAACTAAAGGGAAACCGGAACACTTTCTTCCTTTACAGTTTGTTACGATAGGGCATGTAGCCAAGTTGTTCAAGCCCCTGACACTGCACAAGCCAACCTGAAATGTTCTCTTCACGCAAAGTCTTTTGAGATCGAGCTCAAGGGATCGGCCATAAACCACCACACGATAGAAAAGAGATCTGCTTGCACTGTTGATATCACTGGCCCATTAAGAAGTGCATCCTGTTGCCTTCATTCTGGCTCAGGTGTTGTCATGCTCTCTTAATGTAGCAATGGGATTGGAACTTGACGAGTAAATTTTGTATGTGCTGGGTAACTACATCGTCCTCGTCATCAGATGCAGGCTGATGTTGATGTGCAACACATCAGCATGTGCGTTTTTGCTGCGATACTTTTGGGGCTTTACCTCGTCAACATTAAACTGGTTCAGCTCGTACCTGCCTGAGTTTACTTCACTTACAGATAACAAACATACTCCAGCGATGCCTTGATGTTTTTTTATCTGAGGCGTTCCTAACTCAACATCGCAATTTTTTTACCTTTCACGATACCAAAGTTTGCTCGAGGCCCTTAATACTGCCATCCAGTAGGAGTGGAATAGCCATGCCTATGATGGGAAAAACAAGGGGTCTACGAGGAACAGAAACACCTCTACCAATAACATTGTGTAAATTCATCCACTGTATAACTACACGTTGGAAAAGAAGTGCTTCAAGGTGACCAGATTTGTGGTGCATTTGCAGGGCAGGCACAGATGTTCGACGTCGACCACTAAGCTCTTCCAGGGGAACGAGCCCTCGTGCAAAACGTCCTCACCTTAGAGATCAGTCTGGCTCAGAGTCTCACATACCGGCTGACACACGTGAGTACATTCTCCTCATTATAAGTTTTGTACTCCGACAGAGGGCCTTTCAGGAGGAGGATCGCATTAGTGACACACATACCATGCAAGCTTTTCTTTAAAATGAAATAATTGCAAGCTATCAACCGCTGCACATGCAAAATTGGAATTGCAGTGCGGGCACTGATTCCACATTCCCTCGGTGTGGGAAAGGAAGTGCGTTCATTGTCGGTTCAAGTTCAGGTCATCAGTCTCGCGCTCAGCAGGGGAACTTCATGAAACACCTGATATACCAGTCTCCAGTAGCTGACCTCTGACCAAAAGGGGGTAAAAGAGTAAGACGAACTGCAACATTCCTCGGAGGCCATGCCAAAGTCAGTAAATGCCAAGTACTCTGGCCATTATACGTTTTCGTGTAAGCGAATCAGAATGACGCTGTATGTGGAACGTTGTTTCGAGTGCTTTGTATCCGGATAGGGATAATGAACTCTGGATAACTGGATAAAAAACCAATGGTAGCAAGTTCGTTCCTGATCACACAGTCTGGACAGCGAGTTTTCCGGTTAACTGAGTTATTGATAAGCCAGACGTGACTGTATAGCTTAGTTGTGCTGATGACTTGCATGGCTGTGAGAAGGAATTAATGTGAATTAATATTTCTATCCTGTTTTCTAGAAGCAGTCTCCAGCGACAGTTCAGCACGTCCTGATCCGCAGAGCAGCATGAATAACGACGAATGTGTGATGGTATCGCCTCGTTCCTCGAGATTTCTCTTTGCAGGATCGAGGGATCGTTCCAGGTGAGATCTTCTTTTATTATCCTCCTGCTTTTATCTGTCCTTATCTGTCTGTCTGTTTATATTCATTTATTCCTGGGTTTGTAGTCGTACTGATTCTTGTGCACAACACATTTGTCCCACTTTTTGACGATGCTGATGTTGGTGTATTTAATTTTGTCATCCGCCTTGTGCAATGAGGTGAGGTGAGAGCCTTGTGAATGAGGTGAGGTGAACTTGTCTCGCAGCCAGAGAACGTCAAGAAAACGGTGCTCGGAAAGAGGCCACACCACAGCACTATTTGTTATCTGATGCTGAGAACTGTATGGAGTTTCTTGTCGCATGGTACTTGTGTGCAAGGAGCAAACTTGCTGGTGGAACAAAACCATTCTCCCTGTCTATGCATTATAGCTTTGGGCCCAGATGTCGCAACTCCTTTAATTGTAATCCCTCCATGTTGTGACCCTATACAGCATTCAGGAAATCACTTTTGAAGTGTATCCAAAGAAGCAATACTATCATCAATGCACTGCTGGAGGATGTTCATAGTAATGTACAAAGGAACAGCACATGTCCCTTATGCTCTTCCACACATATTAGTGTGTCAGCGACAAGCGTTTGGCACGTGTCGACCGCAACCCCGTGCTATATGTGTATCAACGAATGCATACTGCATGCACTACGTTTGGTCAGAGGAGCATGTAAGCCCCTACTGCATAATGCTGCACAAGGCTGCTTTCCATTGCCGATCATTACTGCATAATATTGAAAATTATCTGCTGAGCAGAGTCTTTTCATCACAAACCTTTGCCAACATATGACATGTTAGTTGCACACTTCTGCAGTATTCAACTGCAAGAATTGCACAAAAGCGGCATCTTGGAGAGCCTTTACTGCGTGATGGACTGCGTTTTGTTGGTTCTGTGAGATCATGCTCCTAGCGATGTGCTGCGAGGACCCTAAATGCGGTAGAGAAGTACTAACGTAGATTTTGTAGTGAGTGAGCTGCTCTTTATTTGTGTTCTGCCACTCTGGGTCACACCTCTCCCCACCTTCTGCCATAAGAGGTAAAGGAAAATTCTTCTCTCCTCAAGGGCTCATCGCAGGAATGGGTCAGGTCGCATGGGCCGTGAAAGAAGATGGCGTACTTCCCCTATCGTGGTTCTAGATGATGACAGTGACGAGGATGCAGTGGTCGTGGAGGCCACAACTCCTCCCGCAGGCCCTTCCTTTCCACGGCATCTAAGACGCAGTAACAGGTATTGCATTATGGATTTATTGTCTATTTATTTATTTATTGGGGTACATCTACACTCAAAGATTGGGAATCCAGTCTGCCATGCAAACCCCACCATAGAATTCTATATTAACTATTACACTGCACTGCTGATTGTGTGCATGTCTTGCTGGTAAGCGAGCCTTTATTCCCACACAGTTTGAAAAGTAAACTATTGCAGCATGTGAAAGGTGTACTTGCAGTTTGTGTTTGCCTTCCAAAAATCAAGACAAGATGTCGTAATTTGTCTGAACAAAGCAGTTTTGCTCACACTGAGGCACACATGAAATGGCCATGCTGTAACATCTTAGAAGGACATTTGTGACTGGTGCACAAGTCACCCACCAGTGGTCAGCACCCAGTTTTGAATAAGTGGTTCTTCAAAGTCATGCGTACACCACCACACAAGTAATTTTGCTGCAGTGATATCCAGGATTTAAAATCCTCTAAAATTTAAGATCCTCGATTTAAAAAATGCTGCAGAAACATGTCTTTATCCTGTAGAGTGCACTGTTGAAATTCTGAGTCAGCAACTCCAGATTGGTGTAACCCATAGAAATCGTAAGGAGGGTGGCTAGAAGAAAAGCTGGGAGAAAGAGTAATGAGGGATTTGCCATGAGGGACTGTGTCCATTTCCGTAAGGAACGGACATTGTACTGTTTAAACCTTCTGTTGCGACATGAGAGAATGGCGCACATAGCTTGCGGTTGATACAGTTTGTAACATGCTAGGCTTACCGTATCTATCATGGTGGCTCGCTTGTTGAAGTGTTCTTCTTCACCTCCTTGGTTTCTAGTTATCATGAGAGTCCTATGGCGTAACCAGACCTCTTTCCAAGATAGCGTAGTAAACAATACAGCCACACTATGGTGAAATGAAAAAAGTTTTGTTAATGCAGACTGGGATAAGAGGGCAATGGATGCATTCTGAAGGTCCCATGTTGTGCTTCCCATGCTCTTGCATAGTATTGAAGGCATGCATTGCCAGGGAGCCCACAACAGTAATAGCCAATACCCAAATTCAATAACAGCTGATTATTTTCATATCTGTTTCCAATAATGGAGGAGCATGGTATGTGCTTCTTTTGCCGTTGGTAATATCCACTAGCTAGCCTGCATTTATGCCATTTTATCAGTACAGTTCAATCGCTTTAATCTGAACTCGAAGGGGACAAAAAGATTTGTTCGAGTAAAGTGGAGTTCAAATAAAACGGAGCTGCTCCGAATGAGGGCTTGGTGCGTTGGCTGCACATACTAGCTGTGTTGGAGATGCGTCATGGCTAGCTAGGCATTGCTGCATGTTCACGGTTGCACAATGCCGGAAATATAAGGGGCTCGTTCATTTCAAAATAGTTTTTTGTAGGCAAGCGTCAAAGCACAGAGGACAGAAAATAATCTCTTATATACGCTCTGGCATTCGTTTCACCAGCTGTGACTCAATGAACATCGTTTGTGATGTTAATCCCAACAAGCCAGCTGGGCAATGTCGCTCGAATAAACTGTTGTGCATGTTCATGTGTTCATACTGCTGAGCATTCTCCCCAATTGAAATACACGTAACTTTGACGGGACCCGAGTGCCAGTTCGGACTAAGAGATTTTGAATAATTGTACAGTATACCGCTCGAGTCCCTGTTCCCTGTTTGTAACACTGCCTCTAGAGCTGATATGAAGAGATGTAGGGCATACAGTCTTTGTGCTTATCTCCTGCTTTTAGAATGATGTGAAATATTCCACATACCACAAAACTCAAGCCCTGAAAAGCAGTTTCCTTTGTCTTCGTGGACAAAGTTGCTCATCATATTTAACTGTATGACTTTTTTTTTTTTTTTTTTCGTGTTAGCGCCGCGAAGCAACTGGGCTATGAGCGGCGTACAAACGTGAACAGGCGGAGAGAGGACAGCAGGAAGGAGTGAGGGGGGGTTAGTATGCGTCCTGGGCCCGCTTCAGGGGGTACTGTGCTGACATTCGTTTGGAAGGTCTGCCGGAAAACCCAGGGAAAGCCTGGAACAGCACAGCCGGTGCAGGGATTTGAACCTGCGTTACCTCCCAGTCTCGCCGTGGAAAGCGATCATCCTAACCACTATGCCATAGGAGCTGGTTTGACTGTTCTGATGTAAAATAAAATTGAGGTGTATGTGTGTTCATTTTGGTTTCTGGGCAGATGCAAACGTTTAACCTCTCGATGCTGCATAGTGTTGCGCTGTCATCCAGGACACGGCAAACGTGCCCTCCCTCAGGCCTGGTGGACATCACGTTGGACAGCAGCCCCGGTGTGCTGCGACAGGCTGGCATACCACAAGAAGGGAGGAGGCATCAGCAGGAGCGCAGAGCACCTCCACTGCCACCATTGCGCAGAACCACGCAGGCCTCGTCTGCACTAGTGCCAATGGGACGGCCGACCGTCCCTAGGCGCCGGTCGGGCTCCTACCCCAGACGTAAGGAATTCCATACCTTTGCTGCATTTCATCATCAAGTTGTGATAGCAGTTTGCCTTTTCTTTTTTTTTTTGCTTCCACGGAGCGACATTGTATAACAAAGGAGACCCAGAAATGTGTGACTGTGCATGTCAGTCATAAATTATTGAGTGCATTACAGTGATGTATAGTAAATGAACTAATGATCATACTGGGTTGTACCAAAACACCATTCGTCATTGTAAGCAGCAGGCCTTTCTGATTCGACCACTAACTGTGTAGGGAAGCCGTAAGCGCAGATAAATGGTTTGCAGCATGGAAATTGAAGCAGACACGACTTTGGCACATCCACGTCTGCCCTTGTGGGAATATTGTTAGTCGTCCTGTTCTTGCATCAATAATTTTCTGGTAATTACCTGGAAGAGAAGTCCTTAAACGTTGCACGTGATACCAAGCAGTGATGTCACAGGCGTGATTGGACCCCTCCTTTCAGTATCATAGGTGCTTTTTTACAACAGCTGTTCAGTTGACCATGCAACCAATCCGGAGGTGAAATGTCCTTCTTCGCCTTCGTCAGTACATGCTGCTTTGGTGCTTTGGCACGATGACAATGCACTTGTTGAAAGTGACACAACATGCTGCCAAGACGTTTTCGGTATAGCAATTTAAAAAAAAGAATTAGAAAAGCTGTACCAGAATGCAGGAGTCCTCCAGTAATATGTCGTAAGGAACAACCACCCCTATGCCAGAGCAAAATGCACATGTGAACACCATTGTGAACAATGCTGTCAGGTCTCTGGGTGTTATAACGCGATTTACTTGTGGCTTCACTGACCCTCGGTGCTTGTTAGTGCTGTATATGAGCCATGTCAGGAGCAGGCTCGAACATTGCAGTATTGTTTGGAACCGTTTGACTAAAACGCAGTCAGACCAAATTGAACGTGTACAACGTAAGCTGGTCACTACTGTTTATGACAGATATATTGGTAGGAGGTTATACTATGACTATGAGCGCATTCTTGATTATATAGGACTTCCGTTATTGTCGTGTCGAAGACGATGTATTGATTTGCGATTTTTGGAAAAACTAATTAACGGTGAAATCGACTGTCCCATGTTGTTATCATCTGTTAATTTTCTGTGTACAACAAGGACAAGGGCACGAAATTTGTTCTACATTAGTCATTCAAACGTTGCTTCTCCTTTGTCTCGGTTATTGAAAGTGTATAATGACTATGGTTCTGATCGTGCGACATTTTGATAGTATATCTTTCTCTTAATTTAGTTATCTCGGAATCTTTAATTAGCGAGCATTATGCATCTGTAGTTCCCTGTTGTATATAGAGTATGTATTGTGTTTCGTGCACCACACTAAAGGCCGAGGCTGTTTGTGGGCACTTTAAATAAAATCAATCAATCAATCAATCAATCAATCAAAATGGGTCAGATCATCGACAGTCTGCGACGGTTGTCCGAGTGCGCTGCAACGAGAGTGGAAAATGTGACATTGCCGGAAAGCTCTTGTGGAGGCTGATCTTGCAGGTGTTCTTCTCATACTCATCTTCCGCATTTTGGAATTACTCAGCAAAAATTTAAACCGTTGCAAATACATTTTCGCATGACGGTGGTGAACCGGGCAAGTTGGTATGGATCCATCGTAGTAAACTAGCACTGTAATGAGGACTGACAGGGGAGCAGACAAACATTGTGCTAGACTTCCAACAACAGAAAATTTATTGACACCGAAACATGTTCCTTTTATAAATACCTCCGTTGTAATCTTCCACATGTCACATTCCAGTCTACACATCAAATCCCTTTGTCCTACTTCTCCAGAAACATTACCTCTTTATCAAATAACGTAATGGATGCCTGGCTGACGCATAGTGACCCCCTTTTTCTTATTCGAAAGGCTTCTATAATCTCTCTCGTGCGCTGATCCGCTGAACGAACCTTAACCACTGTTTTACGAAATTGTGGAGTGCAACCGCACTTACTGCAGTGGACGCCCTAATGGCCTGTTGGGGTTCCTCTCAAGGTGGCAGCGTGTTCTCTCAGCCTTACATTAAGGCATCGACCCATTTGTCCAATGTATGATTTTCCACGTGACAGCGGGATGTCATAGATCACATTACTTTTGCATTCCGCATGGAGTGGAAGTATGGAATTCCGAGTGGAAGTATCATCCATCGTGTCAGTGGACCATCACCCAAAAGTGTGCGCAAATCAGACAAAAGCACAGCAGTAACTTTGTTAGCACTGACGGCGTTGTGAAAACTGCGTGGTAAGCTAAAAGCAATTGCCGCGGCCGCTGAGACGCGCGAGCCAGATACCTGTGCGCGAATTACGCGATTTTTAATTTTATTATTGTCCTTTTCGTGCCAAACTAGGGGTACGCAAATTATGTGATGGCGCAAAATATGCGAGTAAATACGGTACTTACTATTTTTCCAGTACTTAGCATCCTAATTCCTTAGCCCCCATTCCTGGATAATTTGCTTATTTTGACTGTCTTATATGATTTCTGCAGTCCTTGAGCTTGCTTTGTATATGAATCTTTGCGTGCAGTTGGAAATCGGGCTCAAGGCAGCCGTGCAGTTGAGCGACAAATTGCCGAAGACGAACAACTGGCCCGCAGACTCCAGGAGAGAGAGATGGGTGAACGACATGCCACGTCCCATCCCATTCATGAGGTCCTGCAGTTGCTCGACTCTTCGAGTGACGACGATGATGACAGTGATGACAGCATGTTTATGTTCGGCTATCCTTTTGGAACAAGCCGCATAACTCACCGTGGACGCTCTTCTGCACCCTCACTCTTTCCTGTTGTGTCACTTGTGAGTACATCTTTCCTGTACCCATTTGCAGTGCGGTTGCAAAGCGAGGAAAGAAACGCCAGCGTAGCAGTCAATGAAGAAGCCTCGGATTGGCAGCTTCTGTACCTCTAGTGCACAACCACTGTTTTACTGGACACTGTCGTCATCACTGGCAATGTCTTTGAATGGTCAGGGATCGTTTACAGCAAAGGGGGTAACAGATGCATAGAGAATCAGCACTGAGAATGACACCACTGCAGGAGTCTCCGCCAATGAGGCAGCGCATGAGAGGTCACGTGACTACAACTGCCAGTGAGAACGGCCATAGATCTGGCGCCTCTGACGTTAGAGGGTGATGCGAGAGGGTGTTCAAAAGTCTGTTTATCAGCAACTATAACACGTAGAAAAATAATTTTTTCGTTCAGTACTCGACAGTCCAGTTCAATGTGTTCGTCATGTAATGAACCACATTTATCAAAGTGTCATGCCCCCTGTTAATGGGGTGCTAATCAGTCATACAAGGTGCTTCTTTTTTTATGCACCGCATTGCCAGCGTTGAACCAGCGTGCCTACCAACCTGGAAAACTGGGAATTAAAAGCACATTTTGATGCGACTTTAAGAGTCAGGGGATTGTCAAGGAATTTACCAAAAAGCAGCTGAAGTCTGGGGGGAAAATGGCACGTAAGTGCTGTGGCGACACACAGCAAATCATAAGTGCCGATCAGTGGTTGAGCGGCCACGCCGCAGCAACGTTGCCGCAAGTAGCAGTTTGCCAGTACGACGAGCTCAGAGGCAAGAAAGTAGGGCAGCGTCAATAATGCTTAATTAATGATCTGTTTATGATGGATTTATTATGAATAAATGATCTGTTACTTCATAAATGATCTGTTTATCTGTATCGAAGTGTAGCAGCAGGCACCAAGTTCCCTTTTGTTTTGGTCGGGAAAATCGCTTGAGATTGTCAGTGGAAACCTGGAAAAGTCAGGGAATTTGAAGGCTGCAATTTGGTAGACACCCAGTGAACATTTTCCAAAAGATTATTGGTGCAGAAAGATACACAATATTCACTGCACTCCTCCATGCTCATGCCCCACCCTGCGATGCCCTGCCAACAACGGTCACATTTCAATCAGTTTATTTACCCTGAGAAACACTGTGGAGGGCGTTACATTGGAAAAGCAGGTGTCAGGTGCATAACAAACAACACACAAAAGAGAGAGAGATACATTGATTCAAGATAAGTACACTTTTAGAAAAAAAAGTAAGCTAGCATAGATGAAGCGTACACAAGGGCTACGGCACGCAAAGAGCAAAATAGCAGAAATTGAGTGAGTTTTTAATGAAATCTTAAGTGATGTCTAATATGGAGTTGCGGAAGCTGCGAGGGTCAGTGATGGTTGCAATATTAAATGGGAGGTTGTTCCATACGGGGGTGTTTTAGGAAAGAATGAATTTTGGAAGGAGTAGGTGCTACACTTAAAACGAGCCAACCCGAATTCACGATCGAGCATTCATTATGCCATGGCACTCAATCAGTCGGTCAAAGTATGAGATGCTTATACATTAATTGTCACAGTATCTGGAAGTGAGGTAAATTCGAAGCATCTTTCCAGTTTAGACCCCGGAAGTAACAAGTTCAAACTGTACCAGAAGTCTGCAATGTTCCATTTCACCCGTGCACTACGTTTTTAGCACTGTATTTCCATGAGGTCACCGCGATGTTCCCACAACCAGTCCACCCACACGCTGGAGCTTGCCTCAAGAGGGCCCTGTCTTTGGCTGGGAGTCCAGAATGTCAATGATCTCTAGTGCCTGGGGTGCAGCGTTGCTACACGTGTGACTTACGCGAAATTTCAATCCTGTTTACGAACGCTGTGCATTTCTGTCAATTTTTGAAGATCTGCTGTGCCTCCACAAGTTTTGATGACGCAACGAGTGAGTGACGTAATCATAAGCCCACAAACTGCAATGATGTCATGTTCTGGAGAGGGCATTCGTCTCCTAGCAGCGACACCGGCGTCCGGGGAGGGGTGCAAAGAAGTGACGTGAGGCTGATCGAAAGAGGGGAAGATGGGAGAGATGTCTTCTCCCTCCTTTGTGTGTTCTCCAAGGTCGGAGCGGTCGGATTTATGTCACGTGGGGCTCCGCTACCGGAGTGCAAAAAATGAGCCCCCGGAAGACTCGAAGGGCAACAACGTTGCCAGATGAGAGCCGGGCGCTCTGTCGGAGCATAACATGACGTCACAGTTCTCAAAAATTTAAATTAAATTTCTCTAGCTTTCGTGTCACGTAGAGCCAAAATATTTTGCAGGAATCTAAAGTGAGGCAGGAAGATTTCAGTAACATAACTTTGGTGGGATTCTGAAGACACGAGATTTAGTCCGTAGTGGTACTTTAAAGCAGCTTGGATCATTACTGAGTCAACACTAGCATGGATGGAAAAACCCAACCACTGGCCCCTGTGACTAAGATGAACAACTTTCATTGTTGAAGTGCGTTATTCGAGTGGAGAAGTGGGCTTCTGTGAAATGCATCAAAGGGGATTAGAGGATAGAAAGTTGAGGTACCTATATGGTTGCGTTTGAGTGTGTAGAAACTTTTCATTCTCTCTAATTTAGCATAGACACGTAGTAAATAAGTACGCACAAGTGAATTACTCGAGTAAACAATGGAATCCATTCATGCGATTCGTTGTATTGTACTAAATTGTTGCTGGTGCGCAAAACATTTAACTACAGTCGTCTTAATAAAGTTGTTACAGTCGCTGGACACTATTTGGTAGTACACGAATTTAATAAGCTGGCAATCAAATCGATACTGTGATATGCTGTACCAATTTTGGTTTTCTTTTCTGTATTGTCAGACAAGAAAAATTTTCCTGAGAGTTTGCAAATGTCACCCAGGGTGTAAATATCAGGCTTAACCAAACATTGTTTTATTTGAAGGGTAAATGCAGGGAAAAAATAAGGGTTAGACCCGAACATGTCTAGTCATAAATGACAAACAGTTTGCACATATTGATGCCATGTAATAATGCAGAGCATTCTGATTCGCATTGTGCTCCTTTGCTATTCCATCCTGTGCAAAAATGACTTTGTCACATTTATTGTAACCCTGTATGGTTTCAGCTGGATACCCTGCAAGCACCCTTAATCAGTCACTTGGAGTTCTTCGACAGTGACAGTGAAGATGACGACGCGTACGAGCACTTGGTGCAGCTTGGAGAAGCTCTCGGGGAGGTTGTGCCTCAGGGACTGACAGCATTGCAAATTGCGCAGCTGCCCACGCGTCGTGTCGTAGGCTCAGACCTGGCATCAGACAAACGTACCTGCCACATATGCCTGGAGGACTTCAAGCGTAACAATATTGTGCGCACCCTTCCCTGCCTCCATGAGTACCACAAGGGCTGCCTCGACAAGTGGCTCAAGGTTAGGTCTTAAATCGTTATCATTGTGGTTTGGATATACGATGAATAGGTCCGAGTGCGGGTAGGTTAATTCATGCCTGCACCACACCCGCAGATGTGCCACTCGCAACCCGTGGTGTGTGATGGGGTGTACCCGCAGACGCGCTGGCGCTTGTGTCGCGTTAAGTGTGTGTTCAGGGGTGCCTACTTAATGCACCCATTGTTGTGGAGTCTCAGCTGGGTACTGTTGGGGACACGGTTGTCTAAAATCTCCAGCCCGTAGCGGAGCAATCCCCTATCGGCGATGTCGAGCACGAAGGAACTATACCAATACCCTCCCCGAGGGGAGGCCGCGCTGAACTGCTCTTTCTAGCAGACAATGCTGAGAATGCGATGGTACTCTCTCCCGACAGGTGGTGCTGCGTGGCCTTACCTCGGAGACTGTAATGGTATAGTTGCTTCGTGCGCGACATTGCCGATAGGGGACTGCTCGGCCACGGGCTGGAGATTTTAGACAACCGTGTCTCCAACAGTACATGAGTACTTGATAGGGATGCACTAGAGAAATGTACTGTAAGTACAGTACAAAGTACACAATTTGAAACATACTTACAGTAAGGTACAAGTACTCAGAAGTGTACTTGAAGTAGTACCTGAGTACTTGGTACTTGAAGTACTCCCCGTCACTGCATGTCGCATATGGCACAGATGTGATGCCCAGGCAAGGTGGCCAAAAGTCTGCACGTTGTTCTTGAGCATGTTGTGCTCGCAGTTATGCTTGCTAGGATGATTACTGTAGTGATCGAATTTCTCATTTGTGGCTGTGGCGTACTGCACAACAAATAACATGCACAAGAACAATTATCCTAGCTGACCAGCAGTGCATGCAAAGGTCTTTGACGTGCACTCGCTCTAGAAACTCTTCAACTCCTTCATTGCCAAAGTAGCACCAGGCCATCTGTGTAGCAGATTAATTTTCCCAATGCTGATGCTATGTCGCACCTAGATCAATTACTTGCCACATTAGCGCTCTCTACATGGCACATACGGTTATAGCGCACTTCCCTCTCCTCCCCAGTGTGGTTTCAAGCATTGTGTACACCATTCATGTGTAGTTCATTACCACTGCGCCTGCATGTAAATGTTAAATCCGTTGAAATTTGAGGAAGAATGCTAATTTGAAGTAATGTACGTCGCTAGCCGTCGGCCAGAACGTTCTGTGACAGCCGATTATCATAGCAGAGGACACAAATCGTTGTCATCACACTTTTGCTATTGCGTGCACATATGAACATTCACATATGTTCCAATTATTGCTCAAATTGAATTCTTCAAAATTTATGCTATAAATTGCCACAGTCAAACCTCGTTACAGCGAACTCGCTTACTACAAATTATCGGTTATTGCGAAGTTCTATTTCAGTTTGGTTGGTCACACCTTATTCCTATGGCAATTTTATTTTTATAGCGAACTAAGCTTCCCCTCCGTCGGTGGAATTAGTCAAACTCCTTTATAGCGAACACCCTTTTAACGAAAATACCACTACAGCAAATTTTTTTGCGGTCCCCCTGGAGCCCTATAGGTCCAATAATGGACATCCTTTTTAACGAAAATACCTTTACTGCAAATTTTTTTTGCTGTCCCCTGAGTTTCGTTGTAAAGGAGTTTGACTGTATTGGTTAACACAAAGTGTCTCAGCTTGACCTCCAAATTCTGCTGCCCTTCCGATGTTTGTGACACGGCAGACAGTGTACCTTCCCCGCAAGTTGTTGCGTGGATTAGCTTTCGGAGCGAAAAGGCAGCAAGGGTGACCCCAATAAACTAGGGAAGTCTCTGTTGGCTGCGCACTCCTAACCTTTCTCTGTCACTCCCTCCCTCACACTGGAGCCCTTCACTTTACTTGTACATGTTTCCCATAACGTCCTGCCTGTTTGTCCACATGCTTTTGGTTTATCGTCGGATCTACACAGCAATGTCTCGAAAGCGGAAGGCTTTATCAGCTTTATGCTTGGACATGAAAATGGATATTCTAAGGGACATCTGCCGCGGCATGACGAAACAAGAATGCTGCTGCGAAGTATGGGATTGTAGGATTAACGGGAGCAACTCCAACCAGATGTTTGGATACGCTTGAACGTAAAGGACATGAGGACATTACGTTGGCTGATTTTGTATCAGCCGTTGTTGTGGCACTCGAACTGACTGATGTGGAAATCATAGCCTGTTTAACAAGCCGAACATCGTGGTTAGGGATTATGACGACACCGTGGAAGACTGAAAAGACGCGGAGAAGCCTGTCTCAACAAAACTGGAAATGCTTAACATGGTTCACGCGTTTAAGGACATGTTGACGCTCCTGATGGTGTCTTCGAGAGAACTGTGAGGCCTTTCATTGCATTGATAAGGTCGAAGGCATCATTGTGCATAATATGGTCGCCATGAAGCAGCAAAAAATCTGCGCAATAAATAAACGTGTATGGAGTGACCTTACTGTGTCTTGGTTTCGTCATGTCAGTTGCCGTTACGGCTGGCATCATATTCCGAAGTTGGTAAGCAGGGTTTACAGTTTTTTGTATCGTACTGTTACAACGAAAATAGGATATAAAGAACAGTTTTGTAATTCCCACAACACTTCGCTATAACAAGGTTTGACTGTATTTTATTACTCTTAGACACATTATCCCATTTTTCACGTACTGTAAAAGTATAAATTTTTGCGAGGACTTAATTTTCGCAATTTCGTGATCAAACTTTTTTTTTTGCGAAATTAAGGTTCCGCGAAATATAGGTAGCGGGGATGAAAAAATATGGGCACTGGAATTCAAGACGATATGAGTTCCACAAAGACAGATCGACTTACTTGACGACCTTTATTCTCACACTTTGTTCTTGTCAAACATTTCTATAATTAAAACACCACTTCAATATCAGTACTAGTTTATTTGCATAGTATATCACTTGGCATTGCAGATACTTTCTTTCTGCCATTTGAACAGGTTTTTAACTTCTTCCAAGATTGGTCTTTTAAGCACATTGTAGTCTTATGGTTTATTTTATGCCCTTTGATGCTTTAATTGTACACATTCATCTTAACTGAATCCCTATACTTTTAACTAGTACTTTCCTTACCATTGTCTTGGCACATTATGGCCTACGTTGCTCGTACTCCAGGAAAGCCTGAATCATCATCATCATCATCATCATCAGATACTTGCTTTCGCAAAACCAGCACGTATGTCATTGTTACGGGATTTGAGTTGACGGTGAGCCTCTATAAGCCAGCTGGCGTGTAGAGGCTGGCTAATTCTCGTTGTTTACTGTCGGCAGTGTCATGATCCCGTGATTCCGCTTCCATCCGGTTCCACACGAATTCGCAAAATTAAGGTCCCACGAAATATTCCCGAAACGCGCCCCCACACGATTCTGCCACCATTCTGGGCAACTTAGCAAGCACCAGTATGGTAAGTAAGTAAACTGATATTGGCACAAGTTTTCTGTGGGAGTAACGTGAAGCTTTCAGGCCTAGTGTAATACTCTACATGGAGGCCTAGGTCACACAGACATGACTATGTCATGCCAGGATGAAGGGCCGGAACTCTCTTGTTGCACCACCATAAGCAGGTCATCAGTATCGCTCATAGCTGCTTTTTCAGGGCATTTTTGTAAATTTTATTGTGTGCATGTCCAAAAAGATCACAAGAGCTTTCAGGGAAGAGCTCCAGTGGGCTGGATCTGACCATGGACCACACAATTTTGACAAAGTGACAAAGTGTGGTTTCTTGTCGAAAAGGAAGGAACAATAGATGATATGCAAAACCCAGCGCCCTTCTGTAGTGCGCACGGAAGCCTCCGGAATTCCGCCATGTCTGAGGCTCCCTCCCTGACCAGAGTCATACACACGACTCACGTTCAGCTGTTCTATCGCGTGTCTTGCCTCACACATATGCTGTTTCACTATGTTATTCACATGGTGAGACAAGGGGTTCATAAGGGAATGCAAGCAAGGTAAAAGGGCTTCTGGATTCCTTGTTGCATTAGACCACGGTCATTTTGATTTTTGGGGAGAGAATTTTGTTAACCTAGTGCAAAGCTGCTCTTTTAGTGCCATGCTGTAACATATTTAGACAGTTCTGTACAGTCCATTTAAGAACTATTTAGTGCACTGTATACAGCATAAACATTTGGTATAAAATAAAAGCTTAGTACGATTGCGGCAAGTATCGATGGTCAATTATCCTAAGACTATCTATGTTTCTGGACACTATCGATGACTTATCAATAGTTTTGCATCTACGTTTTCCCTTGGTAGTTTTCTCTCTGGCTTCTTCTTCAATGGAAGACTGATGGCACAGCAAATTTATAGAGGTCTCGTCTTCCATTTGGCATGTTTGGGACAAGGTCAGTCTCTTTGAGGTGCCGTGAACACACCTGTGCTGTGTCAGCATTGAACTTTTCTCTTGATGGCTAGCAGTCATTTCTGTCTCAGGGAAGCTGTTGAATGTGACTGTAAGGCGAGCATGAAGTGTCCTCGCACTAAACGATTGAAACAGTCAGAGTGCACAGTCTGAGGGGGACTATTTTCCTTGTAAATAACGAAAACTCAGATTCACAAATCTGAGAAAGACCACATTTGATGCCAGTGCGTAATGCTGAGTATCACAGCGTGAAGGGAATTGCCTCAATTCGATTTCTACACGTCTACCTGAGTATCACAGCGGATCTCATAGCAACAACTGCAATCGTACTAAGCTTTTATTTTGTACCAAACGTTTCTGCTGTATGAAGTGCACTAACAAGTTCTCAAATGAGCTGTACTAAACTATATAAATTTCTCCTGGGATGGGATAACAAAGCATCGTTGCACTAGGTTCACGTAATTTTCTTGACCAACCTATGTCAATGCGCTCAATGCTTTCAATGCAATAAGGAATACAGACAGTTGAAGTTGAAGGTCAGCCCGAAGAATGCCTGAAGGTAGAATGCCGGCTGCATTCTACATCCAATGAAAGGACAAAGCATGCTCCTTGTTCTGGAAAAAGTTGCAGTAAAGTTTGAGCAATAACGCTCAAGTGATAGCGCTCGGAATCCGTTGTAGCGCTTTCTGGAATCTTTCTCCTGTTTTTTTCCTGAATTTTTGTGCACTACATACACCAGCTAAGTGATAAAGAACCGAGGAGTACCAAGCCTTCGGTCATGAGAAAAATTGCTGCGTCAAGTAGGGAGCCTATTCCAAAGAGTCATAGCGTTGCAAAGTTGAACAACAACAACAACACACACAAAAAAGAAAAAAAAAACAGTGACATAGCACCCATTCAGTCATCGGGACTGAGAATGGAACGGTGTAAAGTCCCGTGGTCAGGCTTGTTTTTCTGTCTGCACTGAGTAATATTTTTTCTGCGAAAATATGACCGGCTGCCATTTGTCGGTTAGAAATGAAACTACCCCTGCACATAAGTGGCTCAGTCTGCTGCATAGGGGTGGTTTCATTTTAAATCGAACAACGTATGAAAGTCGTATTTTTTAATTCGCCCAGAAAAAATATATGTTAGAGGACAGTTCAAACAACGCAAATCGCGCCACGTGTGATGCTCGTGCGTGTAGTAGTTCCCGCATAGGAGAGGGGGAAAGCCGGAGGCTGCTTGGGCGCGCTTTCTTCTGGACCGACTTTGACGGGATCTAGCAACGCTGACTTTATGCCTAGGAGCTGGAGGATTTTTGTGATTATAGGCTGCACAATAGACACTGTCGGCAGCCACCCACAGAACTCTGAGAGCCACAGATTTTCTGTTAAAAAATGCCAAACTTGGCGTAAACGTTCAAAAAGGCAGGACTTTGTTACCAATTTTCTTCATGACGGAACGTCTGAGAACATCGAGCTTAGTGCCATTCGATAGGACGTTGAAAGAGATTTCGTGCTGTATAAAATTCATTTTTCTCAGCCCAGTTGTTTCTGCGTTATTAGCTTGAGAATCACACATGGTAGGCGAAAATTGCCAATGTTGCATCTCAATTTTCTCAAAAATGCCATCTTCGATTTCCTTGATTATTTTTCAAAAGGTGGCGTCATGTCTCTACTTTAGACGCCAAGTGAGACAATCTTTTATTTTTGCCTGAGAGACGCGCAGCGATTTTTTTTTGTCAGGCAGGGTGCACGAGGCTGCGGCCTTGCGCGCCCCACCCACGAGGACGCGACCTTCAACCTCTTCTTTGCTACATGTGTCCCGCTGACGGAGAAATCAATGACCACACTGCGTGAGCTTGTTGTAGTGTCCCCGGAGCATCACTTTACGTTTACCCAATGCTCTCTCAGTTCCGTCAGGCTCAGTTACCTGTGCGCCCTTGACGAGAAGCCCCAGTTCGACGAACATACCGACAAAGCAGTGAGAAGAAACGAAGCGCCTCGTAGAGATCTTTATCCACTGGTAACATCTTAGCTTTTGTTTCAGGTTGCCGCCAGTCCCCCAGGCAGTGTGAAAGGCACATCCTTTTCATTGGTAAAAGAACGAAAACCGAAAGTTTCGAAAAACGTAAAATGTGCCCATTGCGAGACGCCTGCAGGTGGTGGCTGCCACAATTGGATTAGCATCATCCGATAGCTTTAGACATGACCTTTCACATGATATAAAGTGACTGGGTTCAAGCGCATTCCTTGTCCGCCAAGTATCGCAAAACCACGAGTGGTACGCGAAAATTTTGCATGTTCGATCTTAATTATTTCTAAAAAGCCGGAATATTTTTCACGATTTATTCCACAGGGGCAGAATTATGCCGGTACTTTGCGCTGCTGGTAAAATACCTTTTCTCTTTTTGATTGAGACGTAGGTCTACCTTTCCGCGGAGCGATTTTTCCAGACAAAGGCGCTCTTCGTATGTTTACGAGCGCGTTTTGCTTCGTAGTCTTTGCTTTGTAATTCAATGCCCAGATGTTGCATTATGTACTTATTTTGCACTTATGGTACGTATGTTTATTTTTTCCTTTGGAGACGCAGGGCAATACTTTCGTGGGCGACTTGAACTTGCTATTACGCACTTTCATGGGAGTCGCACGCACGTGCGCATATTCACTATTCTCCCGCACATGTGCTTGAGCCTCCACATACGCACGCTATGAGGCTGTCGTGCGAGTTAATATTAAGAAGGCAGAACTACGGCCACATGGGGACAGAAAGTTACAACATCTGAGAATACAAACTTGTGGTCGCGTGGTTGCAGTCGCCTCTTAGCTTGGGCGCAATAAGTGATAGTTCCGAAGGTGTGCATGCTCTCTTTAATTAGTTTTATGCTCCGTAGCGTTATTTCGGAACCACGACGAGTGGTACAAAACCCGTAAGACCGCTGTGATGACAGTTGCTGCTCTCAAGTGTAACACGTTAGCCCTCACCGAGATGTGTCAGTGTCACCGTGGGAATCCAAATTTCCGACAGAACAACGCACAACTAAAATCCCTCGTTTCCGGTAGCCGTAGGTACCTTAAACCCTCGGTGTGGTCTTCAGTACTCCTTCTGGCATCCATGCGCTTGAACCCATTCACTTTATATCATGTGAAAGGACATGTGTAAAGCTATCGGATGATGCGAATCCAATGGTGGCAGCCACCACCTGCAGGGGTCTCGCAATGGGCACATTTTACGTTTTTCGAAACTTCCGTTTTTCGTTCTTTTACCAATGAAAAGGATGTGACTTTCACACTTCCTGGGGGACTGGCGGCAACCTGAAACAAAAGTTAAGATGTTACCCGTGGATAAAGATCTCTACGAAGCGCTTCGTTTCTTCTCACTGCTTTGTCGGCATGTTCGTCGAACTGGGGATTCTCGTCAAGGGCGCACAGACAACTCATGTACTCTCCCACGGTTTGAATGAGCCTGACGGAACTGGGAGGCCATTGGGTAAACGTTAAGTGATGCTCTGGGGACACTACAACAAGCTCACGCAGTGTGGTCATTGATTTCTCCGTCAGCGGGACACTTGTAGCAAAGAAGAGGTTGAAGGTCTCGTGCTCGTGAGTGGGGCGCGCAAGGCCGCAGCCTCGTGCACCTTGCCTGACAAAAAAAATCGCTGCGCATCTCTCAGGCAAAAATAAAAGATTGTCTCACTTGGCGCCTAAAGTAGAGACATGACGCCACCTTTTGAAAAATAATCAAGGAAATCGAAGATGGCATTTTTGAGAAAACTGAGATGCAACATTGGCAATTTTCGCCTACCATGTGTGATTCTCAAGCTAATAACACAGAAACAACTGGGCTGAGAAAAATGAGCTCTATACAGCACGAAAGCTCTTTCAATGTCCTATCGAATGGCACTAAGCTCGATGTTCTCAGAGGTTCCGTCATGAAGCAAATTGGTAACAAAGTTTGGCCTTTTTGAACGTTTACGCCAAGTTTGGTATTTTTTAACAGAAAATCTGTGGCTCTCAGAGTTCTGTGGGTGACTGTCGACAGTGTCTATGGTGCAGCCTATAATCACAAAAAACCTCCAGTTCGTAGACATAAAATTAGCGGTGCTAGATCCCGCCAAAGTCGGTCCAGAAGAAAGCGTGCTCAAGCAGCATCAGACTTTCCCCCTCTCCTACGCGGAAAATACGACACGCACGAGCGTCGCACGTGGCGCAATTTGCGTCGTTTGAGCTGTCCTCTAACATATATTTTTTCTGGGCGAATTAAAAAATACGACTTTCACACGTTGTTCGATTTAAAATGAAACTACCCATAGTTCTTACCACTGTGTGTGTGTCAAGAGTGCCAACTATCGTGTGGCTAACTAACCTTGTGTGGTCACATTTCTATTTCTTCTAGCGCAACAGCACATGTCCTCTCTGCCGCAAAGAAGCTTTGGAGTGAATCGTACGTTTTGGAAACTCCGAGCTCAACATTCAACTCTTTGTCACAAGACCAGTAACACTGATGTGTACTAAGACTTCAGTTTCTAGTTTGAAGAATTGTGTTCATCATAATAAAGTGCCTGGGCAAAAGTTGCTTAGGATGCGTACATTCGAAATGAGTGCCACAAGCTTTTCATTTTTCCTTCGCTATTTTTGCCACTATTAGTAGGCACTAATTTGCAGGAAAAGAATATTTTCACTAGAGTCAGTTTACATCCGACTTCAGCAAGGAAGGCAGGTGCATAATGAGTACAATTCCACTATTCCCAATCCTTAATGGCACGGAAGATGCAGGGTTACCTCCCAAGGGATTGCTCCCCACTCGCATGCTGTTTATCTGCAAGGGAGGTGTTCACTCACAAGTGTGTCATCCACTGTCCTAGGAGGGCTGAAGTCTGGATGGTGTGCAGTTTGTGGGTGATGCAGCATGTTCTTGCTGCATGTTCCGGGTGTGTGGTTCGCAAACTTGCTCTCTGCAAGTGCTGGGGGTGAAGCACTTAACTCCCTCACAGAATTCTAGAATAATTGAAGAATTCTAGTTCTGACTGCAGTGCTTTGGTTGTAGAATATTTTTTTCCCAATAAGAGTGTCTATTTAGCTTCTAATGCAGATCATTTTGGGCCACGGGAAGTATAGAGGGTAGGAGGCACTCAATGATGCTATGCGTGATGCAGCAGTTCACCTTGCATTAAACTGCTCCTCATTATATTAAGTTTTGTTGCAACATTTTGGAGTAAAAACAAATTTTGCTTTTTCCTGCATTGGCAGTTCCACAATCAGGTACCATAGTAGACCACATGGGGTGATAACCAGAATTTAAAAACAAATGTTGCGCTTGTGTGCTGCTTATTAGGGAATCGTCAAGACATCAGAAGACCTCAAGCTCGACGTTGTGTATGGAATGCTGACTGTGTTATCTCATTTGATATTGTAGGGAAAGAATTCCATCTTTGGAATAAATAAAATGTCATTTCCTATACTCTACGGAAGTATGGAGGTACAATATCAGGGTTGTCATTAATTGTTCTACACTAGCTGCTGGGCTTCCAAGCGCAACACATCAATCCCTCCAGCTCAGAAACCTTGTCGCCTTCACTGCACTTCATTCTACTTCAGTTCCACCACTGTAGAGCACAGTCTGTAGAATAGCTACCCCACTGCTGTGTCCAGTACGTCATTTCCTGCCCTTGCCAACAGCAAGTTCATGAACCTCATACCATGAACATGCGCTTAACTCACAAACTACAGTTTGTTCTGTCTTCAACCCTTCATGGACTGTGGACAGTGTGCTTGTGAGCAAGCACCTTCCTCGCTGACAAACTGGGTTGTACTGGGGCAGGAGCCTCCATTAGCAGGGCCGTTTCCCTGAAGTACAACCAGACACAGTCCTTGCAACTTTATTTCTTAAGGTACTTTTCTTAAGATCTTTGTAGTAGAGGAGTAACTATAATTCAGTTATGTGTAAGAGCCTACAGCCTAACTGTGATCCTTGGACACATTTAAATTTTTTTACACACTGTTAAGCAAACCGCAAGCATCTTTGGGAGCACATTTTGCACATTATTGAGCTTGCCATAAACTGGCGCACACGCATAAACTATGATGCAGGCGCTTAAAATTTAGTGGCAGAGACTTTGCATTATCACGAAGAGCACCCTGGGTACCAAAATATTTGACACCACAAAAGAAAGTGACTTTCAAAGAATCGCCTTTGCTGGAGTAAGCAATGTTTTACAGTGCCAGCTGTTACGTGCAGAATCACAGCTGATTGCGTGGTCCGTGTAGCACAGCACAAAATGTTTGTGGTGTACATATGTTTAGCTGAAGGGTAAGGAGGCAAGAAGAGCCAGTTTAATGCGTGGTGACCACGTCATTCATCGCAGGAGAGGGTGAAACAGCACAGACGTCCGCCTACCCACGACGAGGCATGGATCGTGCATAGACTTGGGCCCTCTTGCACGAAACTGTGTGGAACACTTAACGAGTTTTTCACTCAAGCATTAGTCCATCCTGCATGCATTGAGTGAAAAACTTGAGTATTTCCCTCAACAGTTTCGTGCAAGCGCACCCAATGAACACGCCCACTTCATTCAAGACACCTCATTTCGCCAACCATTTTCAACGACCGCGAAGCGAGTCATGCTGAAGTAAACTCTTTGTGTACAAACTCAACCCCAACCGCACACAGCTGACGCTGAAATACGTCATATCTTTTTAGGACTACCCTATCAGGTAGCATATAATTAGGGTCTGACCTTTTTGGGTTAAACCAGATTCCTCCCGACTATTCCCTCCCGAATCAGGACAAGTTTGGGTTAAGCCAGATTTCTTACCACATTCCAATCACGTAGGCCTCGGGCCCCCTGTAGTCTGTGCCTATGCCCAGAAGAACAGTCTCTGTTCGAAATATCAGCGGCTCCCCTCCAGAGGGGGTGGTGCTGGGAAAATGCTGGGATTGTTGAACATAATTTCATGGTCCCATCATGGTCGATTTAATGAAGTCTACTGTATATTCAATGTAGATTACACTACACAAAAATGTTGTGTGTTCAGGTTATATACCTCAATGTGATATGACTATAAACATCCACCACTTCATATTCTGTGCATTTTGTATGTCACAAGCAGAGCTGGAGGACTTATCAGTTAGTAAGAGACCGCAATGGAGAGACTGAGTAACAATAATGTAATACAAAGGCTCTCAATGAAGAGCCCTCATTTTCTGCTGCTTTTTCCAATTGTCAGTTGTTGTTGTTTTCTCCAACATCATGTTCTTCAAAACCACTACTTCACATTTGAGGTTCACACAAGTAAAGTACCTTTATTTGAATCCTACTTGAACACAGATACTGTCAAGTGCACAATCTCTTTGCATTTCTCGAAGAACATCAATGATGGCTTGACATGGCCTTATTGAATTGTAAACTGTCAGGAGAGTATCCCGTTCCATTTACGAACACCTATCTTCAATTCTGTTCCCCATTTCAGAAGACGTGCTTCCTTGTAACTGTAACCTGATTGGGTGGTGCTGTTACATTTTCGTGGGTGATTCTCACAGAAGGGTCGACACTATGTGCGTCGGCACTGTTCTGGGTGCACAGACGAACTGCGCAGGTGGACCTTGTGGATGAGGCGTGAAGCTCGCGATTCCACAGCTTGTACAAACTGCTGGTTGAGACCCAAGTCATGCAAGCTGTCCACATGATATGGGATGTGATTCACGTTGCAACTCAATAAGGCATGCCCATTGCGCTCCAACTGAAAGCAGCTGTGCCCTACAAGACAGAGGTCAATTGGGAAAGAGATGTAAATTGCAGAGGCTGAAAGAACAATTAAGACAAACACAACGTTTCTCGTCAACTGCAGTCTTTCAGATAGGATAGAGACACTGCATAAATTTGCTGGCAAACATCTTTCACGTCCATAACTTAACAACCCGAGACTGGGTGAAGTTACGGATCTATACCACCAGCTCGCTTGCTACCTTTCTATCCTCTCGTTATCTTTCACGTGGCAACATAGTTGATGCTGCTTCTGCAATGAACAAAACAAGCTCCCATGAAAGAACAAGCGTAGGTGACCTGCAGTGCGTGAAGGGCCTTCGTTCTGCACACCTTTAAGAAATGCTCCGCTCTGGGAACGAGCGTATCGTTGAATGAGGGGAAGAAGAGGAGGGAACGTCATGACATCACCTATCCCCCTGGCATGTGACTCGTGCCGTCCATTTGCAGTTGCTTTCTTTAACTGTTTTTGTAAATTTGATGGCATGGTGGCATTACACAGCATAGCAAAAATATTTTGCGTGGCGACTCCCGATGGGCAGCTTGACGAACGAGACACTGTTTCATCATTCTTTAAGATCATGATAAGAGAGATCTAACACAATATCCAAAGTCGTCTGCAACCAGTAATACATATATATGTAGAACTTTCTTGACTGTTTGACAATTCTAACACTTGAAGAAACCAATGTAGGAGATAAAAGTAAGAGCAGTGAGATAATTCGTTACAGATAATGAAATTACTGTAATTGGTTTTGAAGTAATCAGTACCAAAATCCAAATACCATATTGCTGCACATTTCTATGCATGACAGAATAAAACCAGCAATTCCCGGCATATTGAGATATGCGACCAGAGGTGTGGTTTCGAAAATCTGGTATGACAAGAAATGCGCTGCAATATCTGTGTTATACCCAGAATACAGTATTAGTACAATTATGATAATTTAATTACAATTTTCTTGTAACCTATACTCAAGTGATGTAAATTTCTGTCTGAAACACTGTACCTTTCCAAAGGCTGAGGCTTTCCTATCATATTCATGTTTTTTTTATTAATTTTTTATTTTGCTGCTGACTACTGATCTTGCGCTAGTCTTCTAATTTATTTAAGACCTCATATACTCATTCAGGTCTTAAGTGACTTTCGTGAATGAACCAATGATGTAAATTTGGAACTACGATACATTATGAAGCTTGCGATTCCAATCTTTTACCCAGAAAACGTTCATTAAGTAAAAAGTGTACATTTGGAAAAGGAAATGTATGCATGGCAGGCTGTAAATGTGGGTAGCCATTACAACTGGTACATTCCAAGCGGGGAAAAAGAAATTTACCCTTTTGTTGTTGGTTAGGCTTCTGCCTGAGCCGGTGTTCCTGGTACAGGACATGCTGCTCCAGTGTGCGCTCTGGGGATGCCTGCTCTCCAATAAGCTGCTCACTCTTTTGAAGCCATAACTCACGCCGCTCCTGGTACTCGTGCAATTGGCCTAACATTCTCTGCAAGGAACTGTTGAAACCTTACATGTTGTCACCCATGAGAGTGATCAAATAGCACTTACTTGTGCTGGGCTTCTAATGCTGCCTCAAGTTTGCTGTGACACAGGACTGCATGCAACCGCTGCTTCGCATTCTTAAAGTCCGGTTGAACTTTCAGAGTGTTTTCAAAGCAGATGACACTTTTGTTGTAGTCTGCCAGCACCTATTTGAAGCAGCACAATATTAGTACAGGCATGCCCACACACGCTCAGGGGTGGTCCACAGTTCAGACAGATGATGAGTGTGGTAAAGCTATTTAAACTTATGTACATAGTTCACTTGTTTGAAGAGACTCAAAACTGTCCCAGTTATTAAAATTGAATTATCCAATACAGCTGTGATACCCACACGACTTTTCTGTGAAGGAAAAGTATAGGGCTGTACAGCAAGGGCGCAAATATTCTATAATGCTATGGGCAGCTTTACAACCATAACCTCACATGTGAGGACCAAATGCCAGGTACACAGCATGCACACTATAGACTGGAGGCTGGCAGAATGTAGGAAGGTGTCTGTTTTATGTAACGAGTGAATGAGTGAAGTACTGACACAAGAAAGACCAAAAATGAGTGACAAGTCATTTCAGTTGGCATCGATGCAAATAACCATCTTCTGCATTTGTCATGGATAACTTTGGGTGAAGCGCCACGACCCGTTTAAAGGTAACAGGGTTCAGTCTGCCTTCTGCACTGTGGATATGCTTGTCTAGGCTCAAGACAGAAAAGGGACATACTGCATAAATGTTGCCCAGGGTAAAATGACAAATAGCATTGTCAGGCGCAGTATCCACAGCTGCGTGTACAACGATGGCTGCCTCTTCGGACAGATGGGAACGATGCAGAATATTTCCCAGGCTGATGAGGGCCACGTCTTTGTGTTCCCTGTAGGAGTAAAGGTCTCTCCATCCTTCCCTTACAAAGCCATTCACTTACCGGGGAGAGAAGTGTAGTGCTCTGCGCACACATTCGACAGCCTCGGCAGCAGCGCCCTTCTCCCGCCAGTAATAAGCAGCCAGGTTGAAAATCACCCATGAACTGTTGTTCTGCATGCAGAGTCACATTGTACAGCCAACCTCAGTCATATTTAAGGGCTTAAAAATCTGTACAAAAAATTCTGCAGTGAAAATAAAATAAATGCACATTACATATTATAAGCATTTTTTCACACATTAAATTGTTAAAGACAGGCACAGGTTCAGATTCCCAATGTGGTACTCTAAATACTTAGGCCCAGTTTTACCCACGCTGGTTAACTTTGAACAGAGATCAAGGGTTGCTAAAACTTGAACTAAACACTCAAGTCTTTTTTACAAGTGTTAGTTGGTGACGTGATGAATGTTTCAGTGACAATAACTCCCCCTTAGTGAAGCAGAGTTAAACGTTAAATTCGAGATAAGGGATCGTTGATCTCAGTTCAAATGTCAATTGGAGTTTGTGAAACCGGGCCTTAGTGAATCACACTTGACCACGCAACTCTTCACCACGCAACTCTTCACCACGCTTGTCCTAACCAATATTGATTAGGACAATGCCCAGAAGAAAAATGGCCTTCTGCTCAAAGTACTGGTGTGAAGTACCACTCCTGATGCCTTCCTCTCAACTTAGCCTCACTGCCTGTGTGCTATGTGCAACTTGAAAGCAGTTCGTTAGACACTCTTTGTGCCATTTTAGTGTATTTGTAAGCCAATGATCGCCAACAAGAATATTTAGCAATATCAGGGATAGCAGCAGGAAGTCTGGAACAGAGCAAACCTCTCAGTTTTGGGTGGTAAGACTTCCAGGATTATATGCCATTACATGCATGTTGAAGTACAGTGAAAGCCGCGTATAACGATATTGATGGTAATCGCCAATTCCATCGTTATACGGGGTACATCGCTAAACGAGGGCTGACCTAAATAGCGCGTCCCCGAAAAGTCGCGCGCCACCCCGCGTGTAGCCGAAGAAAATGAAACAGATGCTAAAAAAACGCGAAGCTGTGTGACATCGCGGTGGCTTGGGAAAACGGCGATCAGAACTCGTGGTGGGAACCAGACAACATAGCAGGACAACTTCTGGCAACACTATCACGTCACCATTCCGCAAGTCGGCTTCACCTAACGCCTGTGTGCTCTAGGAGAAGCTCGCTTTAGAACACTGTCGCGCGACTCGCGGGTGGAAAGCACATGCTAAGCTTTTGAATCATCTCGCGAATTTGAGCAGCATTGGCCAAATACGGAGACATAAAAGCGTTACCACCTACCTCTTTCACTGACAGTATTGGAAAATGAACAGTCACAGTCTATTTTCTTGCCTCAATTTTTATTTTGGTTTAATTATTTTGATGTGAATTTCGGATTATACGAATTTTTTTGTTTCGCCGCGAAAAAAACGTGGCGAAAATCGCCGCGTGGTTACGCGCACGGGACAGCGTCCAACACCGTTATACGAATACTCGGAACCGCGGTCTCCCTATCGCTATACGCGGGTCGTTTCCCCATAGAACCAATGTATATTTTGACGGTAAAATCATGAACCATCGTTTTATTAGGTATATCGTTATACGCGATATCGCTATCTGCGGGTTTTACTGTATAGGAAATTTGAAATATTGAAAGCTTTTTTACAATCAGAATAACCGTCAACATGTGTCATATTAAACTCTTCGCAACTTTATGGGTTGTCTTGTGGACGTCAGAACTTTGCTTGGTCGTTCAAGGCTACTGCTATCATGCAAAAGCAGCACTTATTTATTTTATAACACAAGCCAGTGCTAACCAGTCACATTTCCAGTGTGTAAAAATAATTCTGTAATTTTTACCAATATTTTGAGTGATTTGAATTTTGCAAAAAAGAAAAAAAATAGTGAGCATCACATTTACAAACATTACTATTTTTGCAGTACTTTACATTGGGTTATCACAGCTTAGCAGGTGAACACATCACCGAACAGAGATGACATGGTCTGTACTGTCAGTGACTCAACCAGCTTCAACAGCAGCACTTGGAACATCTTCTGTGTGTCAGGTAATCTTCAGCCTTTTTGCACAGTTCTAGTGCTCCTTGGCCACACTGACCTGAGCAGTGTCAATTATTCATGACGGCAGATGTCGTATGGTGATGCCTCTGATCGATACCTTCGTGACTTGTGACATCACTCTATGTAAGTAGGGAATGGTGTTTCACATGCATGGACATCATACACCTGTTACATGCTCTTCCAATGAGCTACTCTCATGTATCCTGCATCAAATAATTACTTACTGCTTATTTAGGGTCTTGCATTGTTTCTTTAAAGGAACTGTAAAGTGAATGGCAAACTTGCAGAAACTGTACGGTTTTCTGAAAGCTTGCAACTTGGACACTTCAGATACGTAATAGTTCTGCTGTATATTGAGTATTTTTTCAGCAATCGAATTTAAAAGACTGCTGTGCGAAGCAATCTAGCGGACTCCAGAGGCGCCCCAACCATGACACGACTAGTGTGCCATCTTCTTGAGTCAAGAATCAAGAATGCATGCAACTAGACGATACATCAGGCGAGATCGTGTGTTTCTCGAGAGTGCAGGAGACGTTTCATTGCGAAGATGCACGTTTTGTGTATTTTAGAACACAAGAACACAAGCCAGACATTCGTTCAAATCACTTGGATGCGAGGTTTTGCTAACAGCAGCTAGCAGACGACACAAATGCGGAGAGAGAGAAGGGCCAACAGATCGCACAGATCACCTCGGAAGCACAGAACTCGAATGTCACAACTGTTAACAAGAGTTGCTGTTGCTCTTCAAAATAAACAACAAAAAAAGAAGTCTAATGGTAATTAATAACCTGTCTAGTTGTACATCAATATCACATCATGTCTGGCCGCCAATCCGGGGCTGGCTCCAACTTTGTTCTTTCCGAATGTTTAGGGTCTCCACCTTTCAGTTTCCGAAAGTGTTCAAAATTAATTAGTGCGAAAAGTATGCAGAACTGAGAGGTGATGTCTTGTGTGTGTGATCACAAAGCCAAGTTCTACATCATGGTACCTTGAAACATTGTGGTTATATTTCACTTTACAGCTCCTTTAAGTTCTATTATCCACAGCTTTCTGCTGACCTGCTTATATTTATACCCTTCTGTTTTCAGGCTCTATGTTTTTAAAAAATTACAGGACGGTCACGACCGCCAAATTCAGTATCAGCTGTGCGTGTGGTGAGATAAAGCCGGATAAAAGTGTGTAGACAAATTTATTTAACTGTGGTAAGTATTGATTCGTGGCCGTTGAAATGGCTGGTGAGGTGAGTGGTGTCCTGAACGAGGGGACTGTTCTGGAACACCAAGACTATGCATGAGTCATGTATAGTTGTGGCTTGGCGGATGTCAGTGCACAGCAGAAGGTCCAGTTGTTGTGTCAACTAGTGGGGCTTGTCTAGGTGTACCCCGCATTGCGTAGTGACGTGCTTTTGCAGTTGATGAAATTCATCTTCCAAAGTTCTGTCGATATTCACCTTTCCGTGATAGAAGTTGAAGTCATTGCCAGCTCACTCAGCTATCTCACTTTCCATCGACAGCGGTTGTAAACTGGCAGGATTCTCCTCCTTACTCCCACTGCTGAGCGCACATGCGATAAGAGTTTTGTGCGGACATGCGAATGCTGTTGCTGTGATCTCGGGGAAAGTCTCCACTAAAATTGTACACGCTGTAAAATTGCGCGAATAACATAACTCGCCTGTCTTTCCCTGTTGTCTTCGTCGTTTTCATTCATGCCGCTCCTGTGATAGTACCTTCCCCTTGTCATCATTTTGTGCGGACATGCAAATGTCGATGACGCCAACGCGATCGCGGGAAAGGCTACACTATACAGCCGACGCTGTAAAACTTTGGGGGGAGGGGAGGGAATTGGGTTATATACAGTCTCCGACCGATATTTCGGACTCCCCAATTTTCGGAACAAAACTCTTGGCACTGTCAAATGCCCCATACAGCCAATGTATTTCCGCTTCCAATATTTCGAATGGACTGCCCAGTTTTTTTTGTACTAACTTCGGTCCGAGCTCGCCTATTTTCTCAGACTTTTCGTCTTCCAAGAGCCGAAACAGGTGCACTACAGTGTGTTTCCAGACTGCACCACGAAGAGAAGCGCACTGACCCGGCGCATGCGTAGAGCGCAGCACATGCCAAGGTGGAGATTAGTTGTGCGTGCGTTGCCTCTCAGCTTCAGACGCGTTCCAAAACTTTGGATAGCTGGCAGAATGTCGTCGTCATGTGAAGATGATCAGACGTGGACAACAATGACCATTTCTGCCCAGAACTCTCTGTTGACAATGTCGTCGTCCAGGTTCTCGATCTGCCGCCAGAAGGTTCGGACGACTGTGGCAGTGAAGAAGAGGTTGCCGTTGCGCCCCCGTCAACCACAGTGATCCTTACGGTTGTTACTACGGTCATGGAAGTGTATGACGACGAGGCTACACTAGCAGAAGTTCGCTGCAATGCATTATCCCGTGTCTGCGCGGCGGAGCAAACTCGTGTTGACAGTTATTTCAAGCCAGTGTGAGTGCCCAAATAAATTTTTTTTTAAAAATGCAGATTTTAGACTGTCTAAAAGTTCGGACTGCTTGATCCATATGATCGGAATACAAGTCCAAAAAAATTGGTCGGCGACTGTACCAGGTCAAATTTTTGGCTGGAAAATAAAAAAGTGTGTGTCTCGCATTTCAGAAGAACGGCGATATGCCTAGCACCTGTGCCGATTGTGCAGTGCTTGGCGTTTTCCAGTACCTGTATCAATGGCTGTCTCTGCAATTTTTGCCAAGTTTGGTTTCTGCGATTTTTGAGGTTTACCCCAAGTGACAATGATGCAAATCTTGGGTAAAGATGGGCTTTTCTGGATTTAGCCTTAAAACACAACGCCCTACTTATATTCTAACCCTACCATTAATGTGGGGCATATAAAGAAAAACTTTGGATGGCACCAAGGAAATATATAAAATCTGCTCTGAATGTTGCGGACATTCGCAAAACAAAGCAGAGGCACATGTTCTGTGATCTCACCTTGGCCATGGCCTTGTAGACTTGGTGACCAAACTCGTGGGTGCTTTCAATGGTCGAAACAGCACGGTGCAAGCCAGCCTCTGGGGTCATATTGAGAGCATGTCGTTCACGCACGCCCTGCATGTAGAGATGTATCAGTGGGAGAACGTTTACAGTTTCCCCCAGAACTAACAGCGAGGTGCTCAAAGGCATGCATGCTAAAGTTGAGGTCCATCACTTTGGAGCAGTTGGGCTGTGGCATCTCTTCGGGCAGCATTTCATCTGAGTGACTGCAACAGTAAAATTTAAAATCTGACACCTTCATGGAGCAACACCTTATCGTACATAAAAGGATAGTCTCAGAGCATGATTTAGGCGGCAACCGCATGGAGCACTTTTGCCAACTGAATGACAGCAGAACTTGAAAGGAACGGTGACCTACTAAGCGAACAATAGACGACGGACCGATGAGCCGGTTTCTGCCAAGGATAGATATTTAGTCTGAGGAGAGGAAGTGACGCCACCCGACGGAACCGTGTGCGCCAATGAAAACACGCTTCACAGGAAATGCCACAAGCACGTGACAAAGTCACCTGTGACCATGCCTGTGACCGCTTTTTTTTTTTTCATTTCGGGCTTTGCTCTCTTCGCCCTGCCTCCTAGAAGGACACGCAGATGACCCGTCGCGCGGACTTCGACGTGGATATATTAATATGGAGGCCACCCCTTTGGAACTTAAAATATATCCTTTGGCAGGAGGTGGCAAGTAGTGTGCAAGCAGAAGGTGACTAAATGAAACATCAAAATATTATTTGTGGCACATGGCAAATCGGAAATGTGTGAGGAGATAACGGTAACAAAAATGCAGTCTGATATTTCTTTAGTGAGCACTGCCAGAAACACTCATAAGCCAACATTCTCTTCATATCTCAAAATTTCTTGTAAACACCTGATTTCTAGATATTATTAGCACCGTACTTTTTCAAGAACCACTAAAGTATCATTTATGTTACTAAACAATGCGTACAGCAGTTTACTACAATAAGCATTGCCACTTCGCGTGCAACAAGCGGTGGTAAACGCTAGGCCGACGCTTCACCATGACAACCTCAACGTGGACATTCTGCTCCATGCGGTTGCATTGCTTCTATACCGTTCCGTTCACGCTGAGTTGGCGCTCAGTTGGCCCGATTCAGTTGGCAAAAGTTGCTCCATGCGGTTGCCGCCTTACTCAGAATGCATACACTCTATTCTCTGTCGTAGTCAACAGTGCAAAGCCCCAAAAGGCCATGGTTTTGAAGAAATGGTGGTTTGCAACTTCCTGTCACAATGACGTAAGGGAAGTTGCAATGTCACGTGGGTTTACACTTCCGGTCCGAAGTTCTGCTGGAGTTGTATAGCATCAGCGTGTTTTCAAGGTAAAAATAAGTGGATGTTCAGCGCTTCTGCGGAAAATCAACATAACAAGTATCGCATACCTTGGGATCCTATGAGCCTTTGGAAAAATGTCATTAGCATAAACGAAAATTGAGCTAAGGGGTATAGGCACTTGTCACCGAATGCTGTGCTGTTTACTTATCATGTTGAATTTTGCCTGGTTGTGATAACATTATCAACCCCCCCCCCCCCTCCCCCATAATGTGAAAATAATATCACTAAAGTCACAGTTTCGTCCCAAACTAAAAAGAAACGACTACATATGTGCCATCCTCAGAGTGCGGAAGATTGCTGCATAAAATACTGCCTGTACATTTTGTTGTGCCATATCTGAAATGTTACTTATCTTTGTTATCTGAAGCGTCAAATTGAACGCATTGTAACAAAACATTTCGCACAGCAAAAGATCGCGATTTCAAAGCGCACGCCAAACGAAACCAAAACATGCATGATGTTGCATAATGTAAAAAACCCCGAGACTAGGGAACACGAGGGGACTGACACAAACACGAAGTCTCAATGCATGATGTGTCACAAAATCTAAACTTCTTTGGGGGGCAGGCGTTCCTAGGCCAACTCATCTTAGTTGTCGTTTAAGCCAGAGCTTATACAGTTTTGCTTTGCTCCAGTTGAGAGAAATTTTGGACCGGAAGTTTGAAGACCATGCATAGTGCCACTTCTCAACTTGAAAACCACCCATTAAACAGGAATAGCTGTGCTGGCAACATTGTCAACTAACTGTTTCCCGAATAACCATATGAGTGTTTCAGAAAGAGAGAATGCGTAAAATGAGGTTTCCTTCGCATCTAAATCACGAACGATGCAATGGATTAATCCCATTCCTCTTGTTTTGCTCTTGGTTCTGCTGTCAGTGTAACAACACCTGTTATTCTGTGAGGAAAAATCTTTTGAAATTTTATGCAAAAAGTTGTGGCGAAATAATAGTGGTCAGTCTGCGAAAATTCATAGAATGCGCACACAATTATCTAATAAACGGTTATTCAGTACACGTCGCAAAATGTACCTCTTAATTTTGTGGTCGAAAGGTACCACGGTGCTGACGTAGAGGTCAAACTCCGTGAGTGGCTGCGCAGCGATCAGGCAGTCGTGGTCAGCGGCGTACAGTCGCTGCTCGACGTCCTGCGCCTGATCTTCACAGCGGTCGATCTCTTCCTTCCGTTGCAAAAGTTCTTTCTTGAGAGATTCCACCATGTGTGCCCGTTCTTCTTGTGCTAAGAGTCCCATCAGGTCGTATGGACGCCGTAAAGAAAACACGCTGTCCATCTAGAATGGCAGTGTAATGTGAATAACGTGCACGCAACTACGACGGCTCCACTACGCGTCCCAATATTATGTAAATCATTATTCCACTCAATCATTTCTTGGCTTGTCATGTGTCCCATAGCATTTCGCCGTTCTCAAAACCATGAACAAAGAGACGAACTGCACGCATTTCATTCTATTTTGCCTTTAGGTTGATGAACGCGACTCGGACATATGTAAGCCGAAGAGCGAAAATATATTTACCTCTTTGCCTTACCTGAGGTTGTATCTTGCCATCTTCTGTAACGATCCAGTGTGTAGAACACGTTACAAAACCAATGTAACAACAAATCACTGCACTAAAACAGCATACAGTGCAAGCACGACTACCAAACATCTTCCCAGCTTCTGTGAGATTGAATTGGATCTTTTGTTGGCTCTTGATGGCTTGATGGTGACCTCGTGAACTCCCGGCTCATCAGCTCCAAAAAGCGTGCCAAAAAGAGTAGGTCGTGGCAGGATAGTTAAAATAGGTCGCCGTTTCAAAATGGGACGTACGCCACCGCTGATGCCATAAAAGCACAAAAAAGTAGTAAGTTCCGAACTGACTGAAGTCGGAAAAACTCATGGAGGAAGGAAACACATGTTTTTCCTTCCTCCATGGAAAAACTGCATTACAGTCGTCCAGTTCCAGAAATGAAAAATATCAAAAAGCCAAGTTAAGCCATCCATACGGCCAATCCAGTGGTCAGTGCCACAGCTCAAGCCACTGGCGCAAATTGGCGCAAGCCGAGAAGTGAGAAGCCACGCAACATATGCACGGAACCACTTGGCATTACGTACCGTTCCCACTCGAAAAGTGGAAAATCTAGCGATCGCGCAAAAATAGAAGGTCCACTAGACGAACACCTGGACATCTCTGTTCGAAATCTCGGCGGCTGCGGACCCCCGACCTGGCGGGGCTTCTTCTTCAATCTACTACTATACGTGAAATAGTAGTTTGCTATGCGCAAGCACCGTCGTCTGCAACGCGCCGTTATCGTGCCGTACGCAAAGCAAGTTTTGTGCTCCTGCAACTACATCAGTTCCCCTATTTTCATCCGAAAATCAAATTAGGTAAAAATTTTCAGTGAAAGTTCATTGCAGCAGCCATGGAAAACCCGCTGCAGCTACTAGACACTCGACATAACACCAGGAACCAAAAGCACACAGCGCAGAAACTGAACAACACACGAGCGCCATACTCCACCTCCGGTGTAACTAGAAACTGTTTGGCAGAATGTTTGCGCGTGCCAGGTGGCAGGTTTGCGCAGCTTCGAAACCCGTTGTGAAAGTGTGTATGTCTTGTTTCACCCAATCAATTGTCCACACCTGCTGCTGTGCATGTAGCGCAAGCTTCTGGCCCCCGTGGTGCTAAGGCGATCACTGTTCATTGACGTCTTAATTCGACAGTTATATGGGTTTCTCCTGCAAGACCCGCTGGGAGCTGGTTTTGTAGGCGGTCACAATCCTTGATAAGCCACCACAGGCTTCATCCCCAGGAAACCACATGCATGGCCCACGTCAACACATACTAGACATCATGCATATGCCCTTCTCCAAATACGGGAGCTGACGGAAATGCAGAAGTTCCAAGAAATGTAACCATCGCAAACCTTTGTCTACGTTTTGTAATTCCCATGGTCACATACACTTTGCTTTCCAGGCCTGAAATGGATAAATAATCTGCTGGTGGTAGTGATGGTTGAGTACTGAGAGCGGTAGCAGTAGGTTGCAGCAGGTTTCTGAGGAAATCTGTTACTGAGATTAGTGCTTGGTTGACTTTACAAGGGAGCTTACTGGCATGTGTCTATGAACACCTCTCTGAAGGAAATCTGCAGGTACCACAGCTGTCGCTGGACTTGATTCGCCTACACATATTCACCGTGAATCCTTTGCTGCATGTGACACACACCAACTGAGCAGAATATCTTCATGTTTGTTCCTACAGACCTGTCTATCCTTTGATCTTGTAACAATCTGGTTAAATGGAGGTGGGTAGCTTTACGTCTTACTGAAGTCACATGCCCATGGTGATGCCTTCATGTGTGCCATAGTTCATCATTCATCATCATAGTTCTGTCCATCATTCGCATATCGTCTGTGCAAGTAATTATCTCAAGTGGAGTGCTTTCATAGAGTTTTTTTTTTATTTGCAGGGAACACATACTGCCTGGCATTTCAGTGCAACACAACAGAATTGAGTTACGGATGAGCTTGCAAATGTGCATGAAGGCTCACAGCAGCTGCCTCATAGTTTACCTTGGGGTAATGCTGGTGCTCGTATCATGCAAGGACGTCCGTTTTTCCTGGTGCTCACCTGTGCTTTTCCTGTGGAAAGTTTTACCCGCAAAGGAAGCATTTGAAGTGTTAATTTCATTTTAACGATGGCTCAGCTTACTGGATATTGGTGTATTGTTGTCTCTTATATGGTGCTGTAGAAGACATTTATGTTGGACAGACACATGATGAAATGTTTGCCCAATGATCCTTCAGCAACTAACTATACATATTATTTATATTCTGTACATTTCCCATGGTCTATGGAAAAGTAACACATTTCAAGTATTCTTCAGGTGCACAATATTTTCATCCTTCAGAATTGCATGGATACGCATACAAAGTAGACAGTACAACAAAAGTTTTCTCATTCTCATCCTATGAGAGCCACAGAATATTCCTCAATTCAAATTTTCAAATTCTCCAATTCCCCATCAGCGTCTTTCCTGTGTGCTCGGCATTTTGGGTTCCTCCTCCTTCTTACCTTGAAAGTGTTTGTACTTCCCACGAGGTGAAATTCCTGGGAATATCCTTGGCCACTGGGACTAGCTGTTGCACGCAAAGTGATACGTTACTCATTCACATGCAGTAATAACACAAGAGGAGCATTTTCTACGTACCACTGTGCACCCTCTACAGAACACTACCTTGTCAAGTGGCTATAGGAGGACTCACCACAGTGCCATATGGACCACCAAACGCCCATTCGAGTGCTGCTTGTGCCCAGCTTCCTTTACTCGTAAAGATAACCTCAAGGTGAGCATGGATTCTTGGTAGAGCGTGGTCTTTACTAAGAGCGCTGCACAGGGCTTGCCCTCTCAGTAGTTGTATCAATGTACGCTGCAAATATCGAGGAATAATAATAAAAATATCTGAAAAATCTGAAACCCGAGCATAATACATAACATACACCATACACTTAAACATAGTTCATTAAATTATTCGAAAAGAGATCAACCCAGGCTGCCCCAACTATGTTGTCTGGCAGGATATTCCAGTCAGATATAGAATGCAGGAAAAATGCAGGGTGTCTACCAACCTGGAAAACCAGGAATTGTCAGAGAATTTTGATGCAACTGGAACAGTCAGGGAATTTGCCAAAATGCAGCTGAAGTCAGGGAGAATCGCAGACAATCGCTGTGACGATGTGCAGCGAGTTGCGAGTCCCAACCACTGGTTGAGCTGCCATGCTGCAGCAATGTTGCCGCGGGTAGCAGTTCGCCAATATGACTAGCTCAGAGGTGGAAAAGCAGGGCAACTTCACCAATACTCAATAAATTATCCGTCTTACGAGGGATCTGTATTGAAACGTAGCAGCAGGCACCAAGTTCCCTTTTGTTTTGGGCAGGAAATCACTTGAAATAGTCGGTGAAAACCTGAAAAGGTCAGGGAATTTGAAGGCTGCAATTTGGTAGACACCCTGAAATTGGTTAAAAGCATCTGCTCCAGCTTTATACTGCTTTCATTGCTTCGAGTTAGTGTGGCGCATATTCCACTGCAAAAATGGTTGCACATAATGGTACACGTTACTCTTTACCTTATGGTTGACACACAAGTAGAGCAACCTCACCCGATGTATTTTACGTCTTCTGTGGAAGGGATCAGTTTCTGTTCTTTTGTACAAAACCTTCACATGCAATGCAATTCATGAAGATTAGGAACTTCCAATGCCCAAATTTGAACAGCTTCCGCTTTTCTGATTTCGTGGTGGTGAAAGGATCCCATACCACATCTGCATGTTGCATCTGCGTACCATATCTGCTTTCCGCAAAACGTGAGGGATAACAGAAGCCAGAGAAGCTACTGACTTTCCTCCTCTGATTCAGGGGAGGGAGAAGCACGTTTCCAGTAGGGCTAACCTCCACATCTGCCGTGGTTTTGGGGGCCAGTTCCTTGCACTGAGTGTGCTAAAAGGAGCTGATGTTATTATTGCATGAAATTTCTATCTTTCATAATTAAAAAGTCTATTATGCAAGATTAATTAGGGCTATGCCAGGGGAGGTTTCTAGCACATCCACAAGGGGGCCCACTTGACTTAGAATATGTTGCCATTTATCGTAATAAAAAAAAAGTAATTTCTTGAACTAGTCTGTCCTGCACAATTCCAAGTAAGAGGACAGACATGCTGTGCTGTGCACTGCACTATAATTCTGGATGTTTATTGCTTATTATTCCAGCCAGCAGAGGCTAAGCCACTTGTTGCCTAATGTATGTGTGTATTATATTTTCCATGCTACTGTACCCCATAATGAGTCATCTTACAGGAGGCTCAGAGTAGCACTAAAGCCATGTTCATGAACAGTTTGTTTCCAGACAGAATTGGTTTCAGAAAGCAATGCAAGCACATTTGATTGATACAGTGGAAGAATGATGAATTCAAGGAAATGATGAAAACAGAGTTTTGTGAGAAGCTCGAAATCTCCTTCTGTGGCTACTAATACAGTTTCTCAGTGAGACATGATTTAATTTGTTGCCTTGCCCTATTCCATAGTTGGATTGCTTATGTTCAGGCTAATCTTCCAGAATCGTATGCCAGTAAACTGTTTAGCAATTCAATCTAGCTAGAAAGCTATGTTCTCTATTGAGTCGAGAACCCCGTTGAGAATGCCATGCCCCGATGACTTATTGATAAAATGATTTGACTTGTGTCTGTGCCAAATGTTGGTCCATGTGGTGGTTGTGACTACAATAGCAGAATGGGCCAGTTGGTACGACATTCTCAGAAATCGACAGAGCTATGGCACAGACAAAGACAAACCTTGACAATCTCGTTGAAGACAAACTCGTCTTCCTTGTGTTTGCCTCCGTCTGTGCCGTAGCTTCGTTGGGTAGTGGTTGTGACTTTGAAGGGCTATTTTTTGCAACCAACTTGTATCACAGTCTGTCTCATCACATCTGTCTCAGGGGATCATATGTCTCATCACAGCTATCTCATCTATCACAGGGAAATGAGTCTGTCTTCCCAGCCATACACATTGTTTGAAGGAAAATGCAAAACTACTGCCTTTGTACTGCAAACTCTCAAAGAGTCTCATTGAGACTTGTTTTCTGATTCAACCATATACATATGTGTCGGATGAGAGCAGATGTGGAATTCCTAGGATGCATAATACTTAGCAAGTGCTGTGAGACTGGAACTTTTAAAACGAGAACGTTTAAACACGGGATCAAAATTCCAATATTAACCCACAGATGCGTTGATAAAATTTCGTCTCGAATTAGATGCCCTTCTTAAACCAAGGTCAGCCTGCTTTTGAAAAATTGTAGCTTGTGTACGCTACACGGCATAATTGAATACTGAGAATGGCAGTGCTGAAGAAACAACATTTTTGTATTACAGCTACAACATGTCACATCCAAATAGAAAGCGGTTGTATTGCGGGCTGATGCTGACAGAAGCATTCCTTTGTGTGGCTGTTATATTTATCATTGTCTTATTCAGTTGTTAGAGGAACACGTGTTCATAGTGCCACATTCCTCAGGTACACATGAGGAGCCATGCCGGTGAACGTCCCTTTCCCTGCGCCCTCTGCTGCAAGGCATTCACTCGCAAGCACACGCTCAACGTACACATGAAGCGGCACAGGAAGTTTCGGGCGGCAGAAGTCCCCACATTTGCGGCAAATATCTAAACTTATGTTGCGTGACTCTGTTATTGAACAGTGACTGAAGTTGGTGACGGTGAGAAAGCACTAAGTGCTCTGCAAAGTTTGTAAGTAGAATATCTTCTTGAAGCACTTGCTTAAAGTACAATAAAATAGTCTTTGTCGTATAAATTGTTTGCGGAGACCAATGAGAGCTGAGAGCACGCTCCGCATTGATGGCCCTCTTGAGGAGTAGAGGGAAAGCGTAAATTTCCAGAAGACTCCGGTTCCTTTTGTGTTGGTGTCAAAGTAACAGAACCTTTCATTCTGCGAGGTCAAATTTTCACACTTTAGTTTCCCTCTAGTTATTTAATGTTATCCCGTACAATGCAGAATCTCTTCAATTTTTTCCTCAAAAGATGTCTCGTGAGGCCAAGGAGGTATTGTGATGACAGCATGACACAGAAGGCTCGACGAAAAACACCGCTCACTCACTATTTCTCACTCCTTCACCATGTGGATGTATCAATTTGGGATGACGTCTGCTTCAGCCAATCGCTGCAGACGATTTCAAACACAGTCTTGCTACAGTGGCTGTCTCGGGCTAGCAGCTTGTCTTCATAACAGTTGTAAGCATGGTCGTGATCGGCCAACTCTTGTGATGGCTACGTGATGGCTACATCATGTCGGTTAAAGGGACAGTCGCATCCGTTCCAGTCGATTTCGAAACTATAGTGTCATTTTATTCCTCGTGAAACACTGACCATGGTATCCAAAAACCCCACGCAAAATAGTGGCGCAGTTTGACTGTTATTCGGTGGAATACATGACAAGAGCACATGCTGGATGTCGAGAGTATGCTGGAATTCCCTGTCTGGAAAAACAAGGAAATGTCACTCCCTAAGAACCAAGGAGGGCACGACCTTGAAAAAAGGAATGCTGTCTCATAGAGTTACGGGGCGTCTAGACGGCGCCTTTCTCCTCTGAGCGCCGCCCTGTCTCTCCTTTACTTAGGGAATGACATCACGACACCAGAGCCTCTGCAGCTGCGGAAGCAGCGCGGATCTTCAAAAATCGTTTATATAGTATCTAAGCACTTTTCGGACAAAAAAATTGGCCAAGTACATTGTCGGTCAATGCCAAACACAGTGGTATCGGTTTCATAGATGGGTTTCCAGTTGCGACCGTCCCTTTAAGCTTTTGGGCTTTGTTAACATTGTAACAGTATGCAAGATAGCTGGTGTAGTTGATGGGGTAGTTGGTGTATATGCTGGTAGCATCTCCTTGAGTATGAGGAGTGTTGGAACAAGCATGAAATGTAAAGTAACACATATTACAGGAGCAACTGCCATGGAGGCAGCGTAAAGACCATCACATAGCATGGACAAATGTGAAGTAAACTGAGAGAATGCAAACATATTGAGACGACCCTGTCTTATTTGTGAAGCTGTCCGTGAGGAGTCCACATGCAAAATATTTTTGCTGTGTGGTGCATTATCACGGCACAACCAAATTTACAAAAACAGTCAGAGAAAGCAACCGCAGACAGCCATTACGACCCTCGTGTGACGTCAGAGTGTTCCCGTGCCTTTCTTCTATGCTTCTTGCTTCTCACCTCATGTGCCACTTATACCTGCTTGAGCTGCACCAGTCTACATCATGAGTCACATGTCAAGAGAATAGGCTATGTTACGACACACCCTCCTTCGAAACTATTCCAAGAGCTGGGATTCAACGTAAGAAAATCGAGAGATTATATAAAAAAACACATAAAATGTAGCATAAAAAAGTTTTCTTGAGACGTTTCGACATCCATACGTGAGACATTGTCACTGCCAACCCAAGGGTTGAATGAGGCATTGAATCATGCTTAAGGCCCCTGGTTTTCTGTGCAGCAAATTCAAAATTCTGCGGCACTGTCTTGAAAATTCCGCGATTTTCCGCAGCAAGCAGTCTGTAGCGGACGACGACAACGACGACAACGATGGCCACGCGCGTGGAGCACCGGCTTCAGTTCCACCGGCGCGGCCATGGAGACAGGCCACCGTCATCGCCTCTCCGTGGCATACCATCATCGCCGGTCGGGGCTCATGTAGAGGAAGACCATCGTCCTCTACATTTGGTGACCCGGACAAAGAACACCACGTCCGCAGCAATTCGGCCCTTCACCATCCCAAATTCCTGACCACGCCATCGAGCAGCACTACCTCCGGCACACACGGCCCACCTTCACTCCTACCGCACTCTCCGCTCTCTCTCACCTACGCTTCTCTCTTCGCTCAAGTCTTCTCACGCTTCTCACTGCCGGCCGCGACACGCGACACTCGAGCCTTGCGCTCACCTGCCGGTTGCGGCAGTCGCGGCAGCCGACGCCTCGGCACACTTAAGCCCGTCTCGGCACCTCACTCTCGCCACCTGGGACTATCGAGCTTCGGCTCCCGTGCCGGTCGCGGCACCCCAGGACCACGACACCGAGCGCCTCACTCTTTCTGCGACGGATCGCTGTTCCCGTCCACACCTACCACAGGGATGACTACCTACACACGGATGCTGTTCCCGTCTTCATCCCCTCTGAAACGCCGCCAACGTGTGCCGTGCCCCTGTTCCCGCTGTTCCCTGTTCTTGCGATGCGTCCGCAACGCGTCTGACGGCCGGGGGACCCCTGTAGCGGACGACAACGACGACAACGATGGCCACGCGCGTGGAGCACCGGCTTCAGTTCCACCGGCGCGGCCATGGAGACAGGCCACCGTCATCGCCTCTCCGTGGCATACCATCATCGCCGGTCGGGGCTCATGTAGAGGAAGACCATCGTCCTCTACACAGTCAACGGCTGCTTGAAACGGGAAACACTTTATTTTCTGGGATAATGTGGGAACAAAAAATATTTCAGAAAATTACAGATTCAAAGCTCGGTTGTGGCTCAGCATTACATACATGATATCTTGTGTTCTCCTCTGAGAAAGAATGCATTCTGTCACCTACAATCATTTTATACCTGCTGAAAGATCTTTCGGCATCTACAGAGTTTATAGGAGCTTTATAGGAAGATTATAAAGGAACTTACAATACATGCCCTGTGGAAGTTACATCTTTAGGACGTCCTTTTTGTTTCTGGGTTGTAGGCATTCTTTAAGAGTCTTTAAAGGCAAACTCCCAGTCATCAAATCAAAATCCCCCACTGCCGCCGCTAAACTGCACACGGGAGGGACGCCGCCCCTTCTTCAGGCAATATGTATGCACAATAAACTTGGGCTAACATTATCTTACAGGAGCATGGAAGTCACCCCAAAAATATTTTTTGTATTTCACTGCGGCGTCTTCTGCAACGAATAAGATGAGCTCCTGCGAAAGAACGATGAGCGCAGGTGACCTACAGAGCACGCGCTCTGTTCCGCACACCTTTAAAAAACCCTCTCCACGTGCAAAGAGCGCATCGGCGAACGAGAAGACGTGGTGACGTATCACGGGCTCCGGCACGTGACCAGTGACGTCCAACGGCACAGGTCAAGCATGTATGAGCGGCGCGTGAGCCGAGAAGAAGAAGAAGAAAAAAAAAGGCATGTTGAATATCACTTCCATGCTAGAATCTGTCTGTGTTGGTCCTGCAGCATGGGCAAGTTTGTAAACCAGGCTTCACCTCATGCAGGGAAGCGTCAGGTGAAGCCCACTTTCGGGAGGTGTCGTTCATATTCGGCGAATAGTCGGATACTCGGAAATCCGAGTATTGGGTATCCGAGTATTGGGACGACCTTTCGCAACCTAAGGACCCCATTCTCTGGATTCTCAGAGCGTCGTCGTCTCAAGGTTAAAATCCCATGTCTGTAATGTGACCTACATAGGAGAGACCGAAAATGCAGCACTCGTATCAGTGAACATAAACACGATGTGCATAGTGCCACTAGGTCGAAGGCAGAACTCGTGGACTATCGTTGGAAATCCGGACACTGTTTTGACTACAAAGACGCTGTGACCTTAGCTCGCAAACCAAGGTAGGGAATAGGGAAACTTCTGGAGTAATTTCCTGACGTATGTGCAGATTTACTTATGTAGGACAAATGGCTCCCTTTCACTCATTCAACCCCTGCGTTGGCACTGGTGACGTCTCCCGTATGGGTGACAAAATGTCTGACTAGACCAAGGTCCATTTGCATAAAAGTTTAGTATGAGTCTCATACTCATTCTCAATAGCCTTGCCAGCGCTTCCTGCACGCGCACTGAACGTGTGCTCCATGCACTGTCAAGGCTATTGAGAATGAGTCCGAGACTCAGACTGGACTTTTACGCAAACGGGACCTTATTTTTGTGTTGAGCTATGTCGACGTAATCTCTTCGTACCTTCCTCATTCCCTCACTCTCCGATACGGTCCTTCCAAAAGTAGACCTCGCGCACGTGCTGCAGGTCACCCGAGCCCATCGTTCTTTCGCAGGAACTCATTTTATTCGTTAAAGAACACTATTTAGAGAAAAAATAATGTGAGGGGGGGGGGGTCACCTTAGTGCTCGTTTATCGGAGCAATGAGGTGACATTTAACGTGGCTCAAAACCCTACCTCGTGTGTCAAGCTGTCCAGCTAGAGTCACCCTGCAAAATATTTCCGCTCTTCGGTGTATTATAGCTGCACAATCGAATTTATAAACAGTCGGAGAAACCAGCTGGGTGATTTCATCTCAATTCAGGCAAGCCCGTCCATTGAGGTCCTTCGATTTTGTTACATATTTTTCGTGTGAAAGCCACATTTTTGTGATGAACATTGGTACAAATTTCGGACTTCAAATCGGAGCGGATGCCGGGAAAAAAATTACCGCGCACCACGGTGCCTCATCAGCGAGCACTCGCGCCGAAGTTTGAGACTTCACGGATCGATTTCTCGAAAACCCCACGCTTTATTTTCTCGAAAACAAAATCATTCATTCATAATTATATTGCCTTTCAAACGGTATAAATTTTGTAGGGTCTAAAAACATTTGACAACCATAGCGGAGCGAAAAGTCGACACATGGTACGCAGTGACATCTAGCAGGCGTACGGTGGTGGTGGTGGTGATAGGGCTTGCCGTTGTCGGCCTCACGTATGTGGGCAACGTCACGACTCACAGCAGGCGTACGGCTAGGCTACGGTCCCACCATTTCCCTTCCCCATCACGTCGAATCAGCCGCTACTACGCTACGCGGCGTCACCATTCTTATCTTGTCGGTTAGCGGCCAGCAGGAACTCTGGTTTCTCTTGTGGGGCGAAGTGGACGAAGAAGTTGGGACGTTGGAGGACAACGAAGAGGTGGGGGACTCGGGGTAAAAAGGGGGACGACGAAGGGTTTCGGTAGTCAGTGAGGACATGGAAGCGGACAAGAAAGAGACTGTAATATGTAAGTTATTAAAATAGCGGTTGCTTAGTATATCTTGTGTTTGCATTTGTGTTTCGCCTTCCACTGGGATCGAATGGACGGGCTTTGCCCCCCGAGAGTGGGAATAGGCTCCCACAAATGCGAGGCACAGATGCAAACACAAGATATACGTACTAAGCAACCGTACAGTCTCTTTCTTGTCCGCTTCCACGTCCACACTGACTACCGAAACCCTTCGTCGTCCCCCATTTTACCCCGAGTCCCCCACCTCTTCGTCGTCCTCCAACGTCCGAACTTCTTCGTCAACTTCGCCCCACACTCTAAACAGGTCCCAAAATAGCCCTTCGGACTTGGGCTACCGGTAACATCTCATTACGGCCCGAGTCTCATTACGGCCGAAGTCTCATTACGGCCGAAAGTCTCATTACGGCCGAAAATCCTTTAATCCCCAAGTGTCTCGTTACGGCCAAAGTCTCAATACGGCCGAAGGTGGTCTCATTACGGCCGAAGATGTCTCATAATGGCCAAAAAGAAAAAAGAAGCATCCACCATAGTAGCTCTGTATATACTGTGTTTTATGCTTCCCAAAATGTGTCCGAGGCGGTGTGCCCCCACGGCTTGTGTCACACACAATGGTTCATGCACACAATATTGCGACAGTGTTTCATGCATCCCTCGTGAAAAATGTTTTTATTGTCATATGTGTCACACGATATTTGTATGTGTTACGCCATTTTCTCTCAGTATTCAAGCAACATCCTATTCGTTGGTTCTGTGAGCAAACTGTATGTGTGTGTGTTCTGAAAAGTACTCCACAAGGGAGCTCACTGGGAGCTCCAGGAGTCACATGACCTATGACCATGATCTTCTCCCCCACTAGCTGCCTTCTACAATTTACGTCCACCTGAAATTTACAAAAAAGTACATAAGCCACTGAACAAAATGACATGCTCTTGTTTGATGATGACTATAAGACATATGCTGTCAAGCAGACTTTTTTTTTCATATATTCAAAACATATTCAAGAATTATGGACAACAATGACAATTACGTCATAATAATGCAGCTGCATAGCCAGGAAACTATTTCAGGAGGTGTTTTATGAGGCTTGACATGGGGTGGAGGAGTCCCCCTCGTCAGTGCTTTATCCAGACCCCCCCTAACTTTTTTGCCTGTGCACCCCCTACAGGGGGTGCCCTTGCGATTTCAGCTTCAGATACGTCTGTAATGATATGTTAAGCTGTAATGACGTAACTATTCCAACAAGTTTTTCCAACACCCTTCTCGTGCTTGGGATTCTGGATAAACCACCACCCCTTGTTCATTTTCGTGGGGCACTACATTAGAGCTTATGCCACTGCACTGATGTCACAATGTTAAAAGTGTGTGTCACTCTGGGCATTCGGAATTCCTCTAAGCGACAATATGTAAATTCAGAATATCCGAAGGGTAAACATCAGATGTTACCTGCAGGCTTCATGCTGAAACGCGTGTACGCAAAACACTTCCGCCGTGGTGGGCGACGCCGTTAGTGTAATCATACACGCAAGACAATTGCGGGCGCATGGAGTAGTGGCAGCAACCTGAAAACGATACATTTTCTTGTTACATATGAGTAATCAAAAATATACATTCCCACATGTTTCGTTTTGTCGTTTGTAGGAAGCGCTAGTAAGGGAACAGCACTTGGTTGGTCACATGCAAGCCACAATGTGAGAGGTGCCGATATTTCGATTACGCGATCAAGAATTAAAAGTCTAGAACCATGCACACTTCCCCATGCAACTACTTCCCCAGCATCGTGAGACATGACACCCATGACATGACACCATGTATTCACGTATAGTGTAATGATATGCAGGAATGAAAAAGATGCCAACATACCTGTAATCCAGTGTCCCATAAGTTTGATTCGATTTTTTGGCAGCTACCATGAAGAGCAAATGCACGATTCACAAGTTTCGTTTCGCCATTTTCATTGTTGATTTCGCAAGCGTCGAGCAATCCCACGTGACCTCCTTTGGATCAGTGAAAAGTGAAAATTACTCGCGTCATGAACATATATGTTCATCTCAGCGCAAATCACGTTTTGCATGCTATAGAAGGAGGGGGGATCAATACTCTTCCTTTCGTGTTTTGATATCTTGTTGTTTTGCTACTCTCACTTCGGAGTTCGGATGGTGTCTAGCAACGTTGGGTACCTCGTTTCTTGTGTGTGTGAGCGAGTGGTTGCTGTTTACGATGTGTTCATATATCGCTTTGTAGTGCTGTAATGTGCAAATTAGCGGACTTTATAGCGGCTCTCTATTTTCCGTCGTTGTCTTTCGAGCAGCGCCTGTTGTTCCGGTAAAAATCGAGTTGAATGAATCGCCACAGCCCCAACGTATATCGCGCAGTGTTGACCAAGACCAAGTCAAGCAGGAATTCTGGTGAGTAATGTTTTCGTAGATTGCCTGTCTTAGTAGTGTGCTGTCCACACATAGTTGGATTCTCATAAGAGTAATTTAAATTAATCAAAACAGCTGAAGTGCCTGTAATAGATGTAACTCGGTATCCGTTCGTAGGTTTGCGCCGTTTCTAGTTGGTTGCGCGTTTAGGAACAACAAATTTATTCGAAGACGATAAGATACCGATAATGCATCACCGTACAGCAGCATTTACTCGTATCATTGTGAGCCATATTTCATTTGTTAAAATTTGTCGTCGTATTTCTTCAAAAATAAAAGCGCAAGTCGGCGTACTTGAATTGATCTCCAAGAACTGCTTACGTCGAACGTCTGCAAATGTTGTTCTTATGTGCCTTCGCGCACCATAGTAGGCACAAAGCATATCTGATTAGAATAAATACTTCAAGAGGAAGTCATTCAAATACATTGTTATTTATAGCTGGTTTTCCATTCCAGGCATGGTATGTGGCTGCACGAAGGATTCCGAAAAAGAAAAACAACAACATGGCTAATAGGATGTTGCTGCCCAGGGAGTCCTGGCGAAGAGGTGAGCTGTTAAGATCATCATAAGGTTCTGTTGTGAAGTGAGAAATTTTGTAGTAGTGCACGAATGTTAATTCGTGCACTACTTTTATAAAAAAGAAACCAGAAATGGAAAGTTATGCATGCATCATTTCATGAATTGTAATGTATTACTATTTGATATTCACATGTTTCCATTAAGGGAATGAACTACTGAACCTATATTCATATCATGGTCATGCTCTGTGTTTACCTGGAAGTCACATTTTTAAGGCTTGTCATTCTTTTGTCTAAATGAATATTTATGTTAACCTTGTATGAAATAGCAGACACGTATCAACACGTGTGCAGCTTGTGCACATTAAAACGAGCCATGTAGAGACAAATGCTTGTTGTTGTTTTTTTTTTAATATTCTAGCCTATTCATGGTTGCTCATCGCTTCTTGCAGGTTTACTCATTCCAGAAGCAAGAATTGTATCATTGTAAGGCGAATGGAAATAAACTGACATCGACTGAGATAGGTGCTCTGTCATGGCCAATGACTGTAGGATGGCTCCAAAAGCGTCACAACAAAGCCAATATTCATCTAGCTCTCTACAAGTAGCTAACTCCACATAGTAGCCTGCTTCACAGCCTACACTACCTTGTGGGAGTACACATTACACAATATGTTGCATTGTGCTGTGGTATGATAACATACCGTTTGTCTCGCAATATGTGTATATAAATATGATAAGGGCCCTAAGGGCACAGTGCATGGCTTATACCCTGCTGAATATATATTCATACCTGGCTGCGACATTGCATATCAATGCAGGTTACAATACACATTTTGACATTTGGCCGTTATGAGACATCTTCGGCCGTAATGAGACTGCCTTCGGCCGTATTGAGACTTTGGCCGTAATGAGACACTTGGGGATTAAAGGATTATCGGCCGTATTGAGACTTTCGGCCGTATTGAGACATTGGCCGTATTGAGACTTCGGCCGTAATGAGATACAATCGGGCTACCACACGAGCCCATTATCCCTTCACAAAGGCAAGAGTCAAGGGCGTTGGCAGACGGAAGGAACGTTTTACGGAAGGTTTTCGAGATCCTGCAACGCAAAGACCGGAATACTTAACACTGAGGCAGTATAACAGCATATGCCTCATGTAATGCATGCCTCAGTTTCTAAAAAAAAAGTAAATTTCATCACGATTTGCTATCGCTTGTTTTCTCTCTCTTTCCTATGTTTTTCTTCTTGCTATAAAAATGATTTATCCGACATACTCCTTTCAATATCAGAAAGCGCGACGGTAACTTTGAAAAAAAAAAGAAAGAAGAAAGAGAGACAAATGCGTACTACGGCGAAGCTAGAAACCAACTGACCTGTCCTCTTCATATTTTTTCGATTTTTTTATTACGTGTTACCGCCCCAGAGCAACTGAGGCTATGAGCGGCGTTTTTTTTCTCACTGTTGTTTCAGATACCTGTTGTTTTGCTTGTTACCTTGCTTGCTTCAGCATCAGGATAATAGTGAGTCTTCCTCGTGTGGATGCTTGATATAATTTGAAGGCGAACGACAGTTTTTACACGCCAGACCCACACCCCATTACACGCTTGTAATGGGGTGTGGGAAACCCTACACGCGCTTTCTATTTGTGGCAAAAAGAAGATAACATGTTGGTTCGACAAGTTTAGAAGTTTAGATATTGAAACCAAATTTCTTTGTTATATTCCCAACAGACGAATGTCAATCTCCATGGTATATGGGGCCATTACATCCAACGAGCTGTTACATCCATCGTGTCGTTACATCCATCGATGGACGTAATGGCACGATGGATGTAACAGCTCATTTGATGTAAAAGCACGGTATGGATGTAACGACGCGTTGGACGTAACAGCATGATGGATGTAATGACACGATGGATGTAACGACACGAAGGACGTAACGGCCAAAAAATCTGGGTCGCCATAGGGCGATGGGAGGTAGGAAGGTCGACGGGAGAAGAAGCCCGGATTAGGAATAGCAGGAGTGAACCGGTGACCTGCCTGTGTTCAAGACGACTACAACCCGCAGGCGGTTACTGGTCAGTGGCGATGTACATGCATCCACAATGCATAGTGCATCAATAATGCGTTTCGGTACCTGGCCAATAGTATTAGTTCCGCCAATCCTTTCTTTTCTTCCGGTCTCGCTGGCATGGGACACGCGGACACGCGATGCGAAAACTTTATCAAATTGTAGCTTTCATTTCCACCTCATTCTTTCCCGAACGAACTTGAAACATGATCCAGTACAAACTAACCGCAGACAGTCCCAAAACAAGAAAAAGTAAAGAAACATACTCACACAATACAGCTTTTACAAGCATAAGATGGCCTGTCACGACGGGAGCTCTGCTCAAGCGCTAACATGACCTGCCAGCCTCACATCCTCAACGTGTGGCTGCAACATGTGGCAGACATTGAAAAGAAAATACATAACCAACTGAATGAAGCATGAACGTGTCTTTAATGATCTTATCTGTGTGCTGCTCTCGCTATATAGTTGAGAAACGTACCATTACCAAAGGTATAGCAGTGGGGAACCGGTCCACTCGTCACCGGAAGACTCGTCACAGGATAATTGGTCACACCGGCCCTCTGGTACGAGGTCCTTTTGTCACCGGACCACTTGTCAAGGTGGGCGGTTCGTCACCGGAAATGGTTAAAAATTGGGCTGTTCGGTACAGCATACTTTAAAAGCGATAAAACCCCCGTGTTGTGTCGTCTGTTGACTTGTTCACCAGCTCCGGTGGCGCAGCGGTAACGCGTGCGCTTGGAGACTGGGAGGTCCGCGGTTCGAATCCGCGGGCCGGCTGTGCCGTCTGGGGCTTTTCCTGGGTTTCCCTCAGATGTGTAATAGGCGTATGCCGGCACAGTTCCCCTGAAGTCGGCCCATGGACGCAGCTATCCTCCCCCCGAGCGGATTCCGCTCGGTCTTCCACTTCACCCTTTCCTCTCCTCCTCTCCACCACCTTTCCTTTCCCGAGAAACATGCCGCCTAATCAGGCAGTAGGCTAAAGTCCGACGGAAAACCCAGGGAAAACCTCAGAGAGCACACCTGGTGACATGATTCGAACCCGTGTCACCTCCCAGTCTCGACGTGAAAGGCGATCACCCAAACCGCTACTCCACGTGAGCTGGTACAGAAAAAAGTACGTCCCGCTCTTATGCCCCAAGAACACACGCGGTCCTCAGGATGTCCTCAAAGTGTCATCACGTCCTCGTCCGTGATGGGATGAACGGAGGAGGTCCACAGGCTGTCATCATAGGAGCTTCCAGTGATTGTCATTTGCGTACATCCTGCGGTCGTCAACCGGAGGACAAGCACAGGAGAAGTAAATTATTTTAATACTGCGTTGTGCATTTTAATACCTGCTAGCCAGTAATCAACTTCCCGATTTATTTCTCATTACCCAATACAATCAAAGAAGGAGTGCTCATGCGTCAATTTAAAAAAAAACGAACAAAAATATAAAATAAAAAGAGATATAGGGGCGCAAATACTGATCGTCGGATTTTAAAGGAATCCGTCCATGTGCAGCGTTTGACGTGCACTAAAATACAGTTTGCTAGACCTTTCGCTGTGGTCTTGTTCCATGAGTGTCCGCAAAGGGTCCCTGGCAGGAGGTTGCGCGGAGCCTTTTATTTCCGAAGAGACAAAAAATAATAGCGTTTCACTGCTCAAGCTTCACTTACTATGCATGCATCAAACCAAAGCAGTAAGAAACACGGACACTACCTTGCTAGTGATTTAATACTCCAAGGAATTTCTCACTTCATTGTTGGCTACGTGCGAAATCAAGTTAAACTTAGATACCTCACCCTTTGTTTTGACTGAGATGCGAAGAGGACTCCCGAATCTGCTGAAGTTCGGAAGACAAGCAATAACTTGTATCTGTTCTGTCTTGGAAAGGAAATGCTGCTGCATCATATGCCTTTCTAAGTGGTTTCGCAGGTTTTAGTGACCTAGGGGCCTCTTATATATATCTCTTTTTTTTTTTTTCCTTTTAAACTGTGACACTCATTGTTTGTGATGAGAAATACGCTGAACGAAATACAGATGAGAAACCACGAATGGTAGCTGGTGACCGAGGTTGAAAATATATAAAAAACACACACACGCTGACTGGGTGCTGCAAATGTGCCCTCACTTCCCAAAATAAATAATTCACTAAGGTATCTGCTTGCTCCCAGAACTGTACTAGCCGCGTCATTTGGTAGCTCCCATAGGAGGTCCTGAGGATATGACGGGGAGTCTCACTTTGTCACATTTCTAACAAATTGAGGACCTGGTAGGGAAGTCCTGGGGATGTTATCCCTGTCCGCTGATGACTTTCCTCGGACGTACCTAGGAGGTCATTGTGTTCTTGGGGTGTTGATGTTGATGAAGAAAAATACTAGGGAGACGTTAATTCCCTCAAACCTGAAATGATAGCTGTGTCATCAGGCCTAAAATCTAGTCTCAAAATCCCGGCGTTCTGATTGCACATCAGTCAGTACGACGTCACGCAGGATATACTTCTTAGTATAAGAAGAAAGAAACAAAATAAGAATATCCCAGCCAAGTGTGCTCGTTGTATCAACGAACGTGACAATTGATTGCAGTGTATTCGCTACGAGAAATCCTAAGTGAAAGTAGGTCGAGCTTTCCAAGTAGAAACACTTAGTAAGTGGTTAGGAATTTTAGTATTTATTTTTAGCCCGAGAACTTCAAGACCTGCAATATCGCAACCGAGGATTTCGCAAAAATTCCACGCGTACCAAAAGTGGATGTTTCTCGAGGGGACATTTTTTCCGGGGGACATTTTTTCCAGGGGACATTTCTTCCGGGAACATTTTTTCCGGGGACATTTCTTCCGGGGACATTTTTTCCGGGAACATTTTTTCCGGTTCCCGCGGTGAACAGGTGGCAGGTTCACTGTGACGATTATTCCGGCGTGACGGCAGTTCCTCGTACGAGATGCCCTGTGACGAGTTGGCCTCCTTGACGAGTTCACCTATGACCAGTTGGCCTGTGACGACCGGGCTTGTGACGAGTTCTCCTAAACCCGTAGCAGTCACTTAACAGCAAAAGATCACAGTTCCTTGAGCAGCGCGGCCATAATTGATAATAGCAAAGTGCATACTATATTTTAGTAGGTACATCAGTTACAAACAGCGCTTCATTCGCGGACTATAACATTATGTACGTATTGTGTATGTTGTAACATTATGTATGTATGTACATGGCAAAATCCCAACGTCTATCACGAGTTTCAGGTACGTTGCGACGTCTTCATATTGAACGGGGGCACACAAAAAATAGGGGCGAAATAGTTCCATCTCTTCGGCATGTAGGGCGCTCCTCTCGCGGATTCGTGGCTTGGGCAGAGCTGCAGGGTCGCACAGCAGAAGCCGCAGCTGGTACTTTGCGGCGTGTTGCACCTTCTGGAAAAATGCAAGCAGTTCCGCGAGACTCGGGTGCTGGTTCGGGAGTTGGTCAAGGAGTACATTGTGCCAACCGTCAACCACATTCGTGGTGCGTGCTCCGGAGTTGCAAAAGTGGTCCTATATGTCACGGACGGGAACGTATGTCAGCCAAAATTGCGGAAGTAGGATATGAAGTGCTGCAGCAGAGCGCTCAGAAGAGGTAATACTTGCAGAGGTGAATTGGAAATGAAATCCTTGCTGAACGGGAGACGGAAATGTTCGGGGAGGGAGGGCAGGTGCTTTACCACCCTGAACCACTCTCGTAATTCTTCATTGTCCTGCAGACGGTTCTCAAGCAAAGCTCGTCCCGCTTTTCATTTATCGCCTTCGCGTAATGAAAGGCGCAGCCACTTATTTTTATCGGCTGATTCACACGTAGCGCGCCGAACACTGTCACTGCTGCATTCATAGCTGCAACTCCGAAGTAAAGCATCCAGTGACCTGAGCTTTGTAGTGTTCCCAAGTGGCCGAAACGGTGTAGGAGTAATGTGTCACGAATTACACCAAGGGTTTATTCATGGGCGGCTGTGTCATGTCGCCTGGTGAGCGCAAACACCACAGGGTGACACTCTCCTCGTATCGACACATGAAGGGTGTACAACGGGATTCGTGAATTCCTGTGAGTTCCCAAAGCACTTACTCGGCCGACAAAAGCGCTTCCAAGTCGCTATCTTCGCACAAGACAATCATTGCGCTGCCCGGGGTGGAGTCTCTGAATCGGAGGAATTCTTCTCCGTCGAATCGTCCAGGCAGCAACAATAATTCGTTTCTGGGTCAACCCGTGGATTTTCCCGGATTCAGGTGACCAGATGTGTGCACCTTCACAACCCTATCTGGTATTCACACCACGTGATTCACACACAGGCCGCTATCTCATAGGTGAAGGAGGTCATTGGCAATAAAGCGCCGAACAGCGACATTCGCATAGGGACCTCTCACCTATAGCCTATAGGCTCTCCTCATAAGTCTGAAAACAACTATGGAATTAACGACCTCAACACTTGCTGGCCACTGACGTAGGTGCGACAAAAAAGTACAGGACAGCGACGTTGGAATGAGCCGAGTTTGAGATGGTGGATGGAAGGAGCTGCGTAACAAGCACAGAATACCGAAGAGAACATTGACCGAGTGTTCTGTGTCCGTGGATATAATGGCTCGTTGGACGTACTGGCCCGATGGATGTACTGGCTCGTTGGATGTAATGACCCGTGGATGTAGTGGCCAAAAATGGATGGCATGGAATCGTTGTCCATATATTTTCCGTGACACGCTTTTTCTTTCATCGGTTTGACATTGTTAGCGAAGCACTCTGTGTGGGTAGTGCACAACGCGTAAAACAGCGGACTGCATATTTATGCCCTGGCTCTTTCGCGGACTTGATGGCTGTACGTAATTGTCGACATTTATTTGGCTGTCTCACCATATTTTTGTCATTTCTTACGTTGAGGCGCAATAAGCCATGACACTGTGTTAGCGTCCCTGTCCCACATTTTACCCTCGGTGTCTGTCTCTCTCTTTCATTTTCTCAAACATGACAACGGTTTGGAAAGCCTTTGAACTCAGCTGGACAATGTGCACGGAACTACCTTCTGGAGAGCTCTATCTCCATCAAGGTTACCAGGAGTTGAACAAGATGAACCGATCCATGACTTGAGAACCCGAGACGAGGTAGGTATCGTCACCACCAGCTCGCTTGCTATACTTTCCTTTCGTTAAGATGAACCGTTTCATGGGAAAGTCCGAAAGCTACAAGAAACCATACCGTGTGGTTGAAAATTTACAAGACATATTCACGTCAAAAACTGATGTGGCTACTGGAACACTCTGTTTGTGTGTTGCACTTGTTTCATAAAAGAGAACGGGCAAAACGATTGTCCGGTCACAGGCGCGTATGCGCATACACACACATACACACATCTTTCTGTCACTGCTGGAAAGGGCATGAGCTATCCTGCTCATGCGTTACGTTACTACAATAACCTCTGTTATTGCAATAAAATGTACGGAAGGTACAACAGCATGCGTATACTTGTTTAGACAAGACTGTGTGTTGCTATATGCGTAAGAATTGATATACCTGTTCCTGCAACAATACGGGTAGTGTAATATATAATGATATATGATATGAAATATAATCCATTCTTAGTCAGGCGTTTGCTGTCGAGGACAACCTAGGATGTAATTTGCAATCCCTGAATGAATACAGTATAGAATTGTGCTGTATGGATCACTAATGTAGCCAGAAAAAATAAAAGAAAAAATAAATAAATTGGGAGGGGTTCGATGGGAACTTTACATGGGGTAGATGGAAAGAACGTTTTACGGAAGGTTTTCGAGAACGTGCAATGCGAAAGACCAGAATACTTCACACTGAGGCAGTCTCACAGCATATGCCTCATCTAATTTTATCAATTCCCCCTCCCCCTAAAAAAAAGGTAAATTTTATCACGATTTGCTATCTCTTGTCCTCTCTCTCTCCTTTGTTTTTCTTGTTGCCATAAAAAAAGGATTTGTCCGACAAAATCCCCCTGCCTACATAACGAATGTTTCTCATCGTGCAGACTGTACCTGAATTCAGTCGTACGCGATACATGACGGCACACACGTGCGAAATTCGGGGACGGGTTTTTGTTTTGTGTATGTGGCTGGACTCGTTTCCCTGTCGACAAACACACACCACAATAAGTGTGAAATTATACATGCATACACACAATGCTTTATCGCTCAGAAAAATGTGTAGCACGTCGTAGCTCGAAAACGATTACCCGTCCTTTTGGTGTTTTTTCTCACTGTTGTTTCGGGTACCTGCTGTTTTATTTGTTACGTTGCTGCCTTCATCATCTAAGTTACTGAGGAGAGAGCGAGTCATCCTTGTTTCGTAGCTTGATGCACTTTGAGGGCGGACGACAGTCTGCACGCCTGTTTCTGCGTCACTTTTTAGCCATAACCTTCTAAGCGGGGAATCTACTTTGTAATAAAGTGTGGTCAACCCTACGTGCGTTTTCTACTTGTGACAAAAAATTGCAGGACGGTTATGTTAGTGTAACGCGAAGTTCAGCGTCAGTATGCGTGTGGTGAAATGAAGCCGCGTGAAAGTGAAAAACGAGAGAATCACATTTTGACTCGGCGTGTTTCCATATTATATTACCTGCAAACAAATGTCGTTGATCGCACGTTTTCCGTGACACGCTTACCTTCTTTTACTCTTTTGACATTGTTACTAAAACGCTGTGTGAGCGGTGCACGACGCGTAAAACAATTGAATAGACCGCGCCGTTGTGGCGTCGGTCATGATCTCAGTTGTCTCAGGCGTGTACGTAAACCCCCAATTATAATAATTATAAAAATAACAATTGAATTGTAGGCTGCATATTCATTATTTATGGCCTGGCGACTGGTCTACCTGCGAAAGAGAGGTTTTTCGTCTGTCTTATGTCGCCTATTTTCCATATTATCACGTAAATGTTATGGGCGGCATTAGAGACGTTGAGCAGCAACGTAGTTGTTTTTGACGAAAACGACAGAGAGAAAAAAAGAAAAAGACGCGAGAGAGATGGAGGGAGGAAGGGATAGTACCTTCCACCAAAATGTGTCGCAGTCTATTTGGTCAACTCCATAGCATCTCGGGGTTGACCCCGAACTCCATACCTTACGAACTAAAATTGCCACCCCCTCCAATTGTCTTGATGGGAAAGTTATGCATCAACTTGTACAACTTCAGGAAACTGAATTGCATTGCTGCATTTTTGGTGATACGATATGCCACGTCAGTTCCTCCTGTGTCGCCAAGGTGTGTGTTGGGAGCGCGCAATCGGATTTTTGCGAGATTCACCTCGGTGGTGGCATTCGCTCCACGCTTTTTTGCTTTTTACATTTCTTTTTACAAGTTATAAGGACTCTCTCTCCGGTTTCAGGTTTTCTTAGTTCACGATATAGTCCTTTTCTTCGGCCTTGTGATAGTTCGGCTTCATGATATTTCGGCACGTAACAACCGTAATTTTGAAAACAGAAACCCGGCCCCTTCCAAATTCCGATATGTTGCATAACTTGCTGCTTTATCACCAGAAGCATCTCGAATCCGGGGTTCTCGTTTCTCTTCTTGTTCTTTATTGTTATTCTTAGCTTTAGTCTAATACCGTTTAGCGAGGAATGAATGGATTTTCTAATAGATCGGAAATGCAATATGGCAGGAAACGTAATGCGGACTTGGATAATTTTGGAGTGCCATTCAAGAAATCATGGAGCGAAAATTCGTTCCAAGCTCTCCTACGGATAAATGACGTTAGTCACGCACGTTCCGTAGCACGGTTTTCCTAAAACAGTTGACATGGTTCCAGAAATACCAAGTTTTTATTTTTATTTTACTAAGTTACTAACCAACGAACTACCATGTTTTTGTGGCTTCATAAGAACTATTAGCTGGGACGCCACATATGTAAGGACGCGTACATGTTCACTCGCAATGGTCAAGGACGTCGGCAGATGGAAGGAACGTTATACGGAAGGTTTTCGAGATCGTGCAATGCGAAAGACAAGAATACAAAACACAGAGGTAGTCCCACAGCATATGCCTAATCTAATTTTATGAATCCCCCCTCCCCCCCCAAAAAACGTAAATTTTATCACGATTTGCTGTCTCCTGTTCTCTCTTTCTTTTGTTTTTCTTCTTGCCATAAAAAAAGCATTTGTCCGACAAAATCCCCTTGCCTACATAACGAATGTTTATCATGGTGCAGACGGTACCTGAATTCAGTCATACGCGTTACATTACGGCACACACGTGCGTGATTCGGGGACGTTTTTTTTTCTTTTGTGTGTTTGCGTGTGTGGCTGGACACGTTTCCTCGTCGACAGACAGTGCTGTGCGTAGCGGCGCTACTAGCAGAGCAGCTGTTTTCGCTACTTTTTCAGTAGCGGAGGAGCGCTCGCGCTAAATTTCTAACCAATAGCGGAAAAATAATTCCCGCTACAAATTTTGGTAACGTGTCCGATGCTGCTACCGCTACTTTAGTGGGCAAGACAAAAGAAGTAACTCGTATTCCACGCCATTTCACTTCGACAAGGCAGTATCCGTGTCACAACCCGGCATGACCAAAGTGATATTTTCTAATTTCTGTACGCTCTTATTCAGCCTAGAATAAAGTTCAGAGCTGGTATCGACATTTTTCGTGCTTATTGTTCCTGCATAAAACAATATTTTATTGCCTAAGCGTTGTGTGGGCTCTACTCGTCATGGTTACATGTTCGTCATAAAAAAAAAAAAAATCTTACGAGGCAGCTTGGCAGTAGCGCCGGTACATATTTCCTTCCAGTAGCGGTACTGCGCTACCTAACTGCCGACCGAAGGGACAGGACGCAGACAAGCTGGTGCATAACCCGGTTCCTTCCGTTCGATTAGAAACAATGAAGCAAAAAATAGAAAAAGTAAAGGAACAAGACGAAGAAGCGTGTGTTTTGGAGGCGGAAGAGAATTAGCTCGTAGCCTTTCTGTGTTCACATCCAATGCCTAGCAGTGACAATTCTTTCGTAGGAGCCTGCTTGTTGCCCCTAGCAGCTTTATCTAACACGCAGGATGTCAGTGACACTTGCAGTAACCGAATATGATTCAGCATGCGCGGCGAGGTGCGCAATTGTTATTATTCAAACGTATTGCGATAATTAGGTTCATTACGATAATTATGTTGATGAAAGCGATTGCAGTTTTATATTCCCTTGAGACCATGGCTGCTTGCGTACCGAAGATAGTGCTGCACGAAATGCTACAGTCGTTCATTGTACCGCTAGATTTGGTCCACAGGCACACTACACGCACGTATTGCTCTCTTGGCGAAAACATAGGGTTCTACGATTTTTAGTTCATTCACAACAACGATTATGAGCCAAGGCCAATATGTTAGGCCGAGGACACGTTGCGAGAATGCGAGAAAGACAAACAAGGAAGCACACAAGAGACACGTTTCGAAAGCCTTATGCGCTCCCCACGATTTTCTTTTACAATTAGACAGGTGGTACAATAACCGAAGGAATGTGAACGGGCGCGTTTTCCCATGATTTGTCTCGGTCATCTGTCCTCCTCTGACCGTGTGCCATGCTAACTCGATTGCAGCAGGTCAGTGGTCGGAAATCTCGTGCAAGTTGGTCTATTTCCTGCTCTTGCATAACGTATTCCAAGTGTTAGAAGACTTGTGGGAGAAGAATCTATACGATAACTTTTCATGAGGCCGCAGGGCGTTGAAGAAGGTAAAAAAAAAAGAAGACAAGAACATAGGGTGAGACTAAAGGAATGTCTGTACGGGTGAAATTTCAGGTATGTTAGTACGGGCATTGTGATATTGCTATGAACATGCCCATGCTGAGTTCATCGTACTGCGCAAGCGGCCATTCGCTTGGCGAGGGTAAAACTACGGGATGAGGCAGTGAGGCAACTGTAGCAAACATAGAAAAAGAGGAGATGGAACACAGCCATTAGAAATTGGTAAATGCATATATTGTTTATGATAACATCCGGGTCGAGCTGAACCGCATCACATCGTACGACTGTCTCTTGGATAGCCGCAAGTGAAAGTTGGCACCACTGTGGTAATCTGAAAAAGGCAAAATGCACAAAAACTTGGCAATGCTCTCATGGGCAGAAATGAAATATCGAAGTGAGATACACAGCAGAAGACAGTTCCAAACCTAGAGAACGCTGTCCATTCTCATCCTTTTGCTCCTGTGCTGTACCTCAGACTATATTAAAAAAAAAGTCATCGGGTGAGAGTCGTAATACAGGTGCTTCTCAGACTTGCCCCAAGACTCAAGGCAATGACACTAGACTAAGACCACTGATGCCTAAGACCATACAAGGGGGCAAAGACCAACAAGGGGGCAAAGACCACAGCTTGGATTGCCTACAGGGAGGAACAAATAAATAAGAGCAAGCGCACTGCACCAGTACAAAGCTACAATCACTTGGTTACAACTTACCGTTTCTCTCTCGCCAGTCGCCGACGCAGCTTGCGGACTGATTTCCGACCGCAACTCCGCGGTTTCCGAGGATTCTTGCACGGCCGTGTCATTGCCGCGCGTTTCCAGTTTGTGCGAAGCGGCAGCAGCAACGATACTATGAACGTGCAGCCTACCGCAATATCAACAGTTCAAATCAGACCGCAACAGTCAGCACCAGTCAACACGGCATGGATGAATGCGTCCGCAGCACAGCGCACAGCCACAGCAGTACGCAACCAACGTGACGTAACGAACAGAAGAGACGCAAGCGCCACCTTTCGCAGAATACTGGAGTTGATCACACGGTAGTTACATGCTCCGCCACGATGTGGCCACCGGAAATCCTGTATAGTTTCGGTTTGGTCGGAATGTTTTGGAATGGCTTGGGAACGTAATAACCTGCGCTGTGCTCTTCCAATCATGCTGAAATTTTCAGCAATTGTTTTGCGCATGATTGCCACTTTTAGGCTTGTGTGGTGACATTAGAAGACCTCAAAACAGGAAGCCAAAAAAATACATTTTTTTCATGTTTTTCTGAAGGCGCTTCCGGATTATCGGCGTCATATATCAATAAGAGCGAGACGGTCCACCCTCCACGTACACACACCGCAACACAACGCAACAACGCAACAAATTGTGCGCCGCTATCTGCTCTCCCTTTTGCGCCAGATTCGTACAAAGACCACCCATAATCGGAGATATTGGCGTGTTCCAGGCCTTATGGCGCCGCAACCGCATGTCTGGCCGAAAATCGGAAGACGGTCTCCCCAAGTCAAAAATCATAGCTTCCGAATGACACCAGTTTCACCACCAGCAGACGAGAATGAGAGCTACAGGTCTGGTACAAAGTTGCCTCTTTTTAAGAGGGGAGTGAGACCATAGCCTTAAAGGGACGGTCTCGTACAGCCGGGGCGATTCCGAAACTTAGCCAAAACTAGTTTCACGAGTACTGTACACATACAACCGTCAAAGTTTCATTCGGAATAACCAAGTCGTTTTCGAGGAATTTGTCAAAACGTGCCGTAAGAGCAGACGACGAAAGCCGCGCTTCTCTCATGGACACGTCACGTATGACGTCGCCCTGTGGGTGCGTCGTCGTTGTCATGGTAATTGTAACTTGCAGAAGCACCTTGGGTTGAGTGGTTGAGTAATCCCCTTTGCTCTCGAAATGGGGACACTCAGGCATATACCTCCGCGAGTGGAGAATGTAGTCACAGCATTGACTGTGGGGTCTCCCATAATGTAGCGCACAATAGGATACGTAGAAGCCAAGTCACGTGTTTTCTTTCCGCGAGTATTTAATGCGGTTTTTAAATAAACACGCACTCTTTCTCCATGGACGTCGTCAGCGACATTTCATTTCGAAGCATGATCAGTGTACAACGGGGAGTGTAATGGAAGCGCGCGTAATATATTTTTGGTCGGAGCTGTAATGCGACAACGCGCGCCGATGGCCAGCGACTTCAGATTTGTGATTGTGGATGGGGTTGTCCTGCGACTTTTAACTTGTCTCTGAGGATTAACATAGTTGTTCTCAACCACCATGCTTGCCACTACGTAGAATGCGCGTTTTTCACCTGAGAACTGAAAGAAAATGTACGAGAGTTGCCGCGGTGCCCAGTAACTTCTGAAAGTCGTCTGCTCACGCCGATTCACTAGCTCGCGCAAAAGCAGACGATTTCTGTATCCGATCACGGACTTACCCGCAGGGCGACGTGGGCGTTCTTATTGTTCCCAACACAGATCGCGGCTAGCTCTGCAGTCTTTATCAATTTAATTCGGTTATTTAATAACTGTGGCGTGTTTTGTCGGGTAAATTAGCAGTATTCCATTTTCAACAAAGGACAATCGAATGGTACATCTTATGAAAGGGGCAGGGGATACGAGACCGTCCCTTTAAGACGACACAGGTTGACAGACATGTATTTAGTATTTATTCTTTACATGTATTTTACTCTCTGTTCCGCGTACAAAATGTATTTCACATGACACGTAAAAGGTGGTACTGGACATCACGAGGCTTGTGCGTCTATGATTTCACGAGGCACAAGATCACAAAATTGAAGTAGATGAACTGCATGTATCACGAACCAGCGGGTCTGGACTACGGAATGTTCGGATCCTGAAACCAGGCCCAATTACTCAGGCGGATACATGTCGACGACACTTCTTGCTAGCAGGACGTCTTCATTGTCGGACCCTCTGTTCCATTTCTTATACCACACGTGGGATAACGTCAAGAGATCCAACGGGTCATGAGATCCATCGAGTCAATGACTCGGGGGATCTCTTGACCAGTTGGATCTCTTGACCCGGTTGGATCTCTTGACTCGTCTGAAGGTTCGCCAGGCTTGGATTTTTTGACCCCTTTGTCGTTAACTCTAACATCGCTAAGCAGAAGTTACCCGTATCGAAATACGAGGGACTCGGTATAAATAGAATACAAATGCAGGTGGCAAATCAACATCTCATTTTTATTGCCTTAGTTACTTACTTTGTAACGCCAACACTTCTCTTATGTCATTTGTGTTAAAAACAGGTGGTTGCATTGTAAGATCAACCTGTTTGTTTTTCAGCGCTTCGTGTTAGAGATTATTTCGACAGTTAGCGTGGGGGGGGGGGGGATATATTTATTAGACGAAAAGGAAAAAAAAAAAGCGGGGGAAAGGTCAGCCAAACGGGACGTCGGCTTGCTATTCCGGAAATAAATAAATAAATAAAATTAAGAAATAAGAAATAAATAAAAAGACAAGAAAAGGAATTAGGAAATAAATTGTAAACTAACAAAGGATGAGAGAAGGATGAGGTAGATTAAAGACAAAGATGAAAAAAAAAAGATGACTAATAAGCCGTGAAAGAAGCGTGGGTTAGAGCACTGCACGGGCCCGGGCCCCCGACCCGGCCCGGGCCCGACCCGGCCCGCGGGCCGGGCTGGGCTTGTTATTGGCTGTGTGCTCCGGGCCGGGCCGAGCCCGGGCCGACAAAATACGCCAGCACCGCGGGCCGGGCCGGGCCCGGGCCGTTAAAATACACCACCCCCGCGGGCCGGGCCGGGCACGGGCCGACAAATATGTTCCCGAGAGTCAGGCCCGGCCGGGCCACGCAGCTAATTCCACACATTGGAGATGCATTAGTTCATATCATCATGCGCTTGCGTCATTCCTGTGCATATTTTGCAAAGACAAGCAAAGGGTACTGCATTATGCATATGATTCGACCCTCTAGAACATTCTCCAAGCCACTTTACATTGCTCCTCACTCCTCACGTATTTCACAATCACTTTGGCAAAGCTTGGTGAGAGCGGGGGGGAGGGGGGATATGTTTAATGATAACAAACAAACAAAGAAGAGGGATGAGGGTGAGAGGGATAGGGACTGGGAGAAGCAGTTTGTCGACAGCATGCTCCATCTCCGCAAAATCTTGACAGTGTAACGATAACGCCCCGTGCGTTCTGGATTTAATTTGGTCTCGTGCGGTTACGGTGTTAAACCGCCATCACTTGTATGTTTGTCTTCTCTCCTTATAAATTTACTTATAAATTTGTTTGATAATCGTCAGAAATACTAGGCCGGGATCTACTCGCCGGGTCACCGGGCCGGGCCGGGCCGGGCTCTATTTGCTTAGACGCCGGGCCGGGCCGGGCTCTAGTCACTGGGTCACCGGGCCGGGCCGGGCCGGGCCGCATAAAAATATGAAGGTCCGGGCCCGGGTCGGGCCGGGCCATTTTTCGATGCGCCCGGGCCGGGTCGGGCCCAGAAAAGTCGGCCCGTGCAGTGCTCTAGCGTGGGTTACGTACACTCACATTGGGTGGGCCGGCTGCTGTTTCAAACACGTTGATTATTCAAACACTTCTCGTATCACAGCAGGCTCGTAGTCGAAGAGCCAAGTCGCCGTTGTGGACACACGTTCTACATGGCGGAACCGTCTGATCATGGACTCTGTCAGGGTACGAAAGATAGCTTCATATGTCCGAACATCTTTGTGTGTGTGTGTGTGTGTGTGTGTGTTTCTGTATCAAGTTTTCCCTTAAATTTTCCCGCCGTCCACAAAAGGACAAAGACAAAGCACTTTGCGGCTGCGCCCATATTATTGGTAACAAACTTGAGTTCTGGCATAACGTCGGAACGGCTGCGCCAATGGACGCAAAAGTACAAAGACGACTCTGAGTCCAACAGTATACCCTGCATTTTAGTGTTGAGGTCAGTGAACGTGGCAGGTCAATGTTGATTGGAAAGCACAGCCAGACAGTATTTTCCCGCACGGTCAGTAAAAGAATACAATAACGTGACAAGGGTGGGCGCCAATGAAAAGAACGCGACAAGGATAAGTTTTAAGCCCTGCGGCCTACGATTCTTTGTAAGTTGAGCTCAATATTCTTGGTAACAAGCATCCGTTCTGACGTGTTAGCATAGCGTGTTACGGCGCTAGGGGTAATGGACATAAACGTGCAAAGGCCAAAGGGGGACTCGCGGCAGTAACCTACAGCACAACCACAGGATTTTCTCGCTTACTTTTTTTTTGTGCGTGTGCGTGTGTGGCAAGAAGAGAGAAAACACCGAAAAGTCTTCACTGTTACTGGGCATATTACTTCCTAACTTAATACTACGTACAGCGCGATCGTTCTGCAATGAACATGGCAAGGGATAGACTTTCTTTTCTGTCGGGAATCCTGGCCAGTACATGACGCTTTGACTGGTTGGATCTCTTGACCCGCCTGTCACGTGACCGGTTGAATTTCCTGACTCGATGGATCTCTTGACTCGTTGGATCTCTTGACCGGAAGCGCACACGTGGGAGGAACGAAAGCCTGCGACGGGTCGGACCGTCCCTCACTCCTCCTTTCTTGCTTCTTGGAACGCTGTGATGTCGCTCGACGGAATTTCCAGCAGGTGCGTTAAGTGATCTTCCTCTTTAAGAACACGGACTAAATCAGCAGGTGTTCGAATAGCTGCCGCAACTCTACACCGCAGGTTGTGTAGGCTTGCCATATGTTTCAGGGAACCGCCAACACCAGAGGCGGAGAGTTTTCTTTTTCTCGGAGGGGGCAAGGGCGCACCACGAAGTAAGTACTCTGGCGGGGGGGATATGTTTATTAAGAAAAAGGAAAAAGAAAGGAAAGGTAAGCCAGATGGATGTCGGCTTGTTGTTCCAAAACAAAAAGTGAAAGGGGAAGTAAAAAAAGGCAAAGAGAATAAGAAAACAAAAAAGAAGGAAAGAAAAGGAAAAGAAAAATGAAGAACACAAAACTAAAGCTGAAGAATCACACACCCTGGCGGGATCCAATGATGTATGCAGAACTGGTGTAGAAATAAGAGGAAGGAAGAACAGAAAAAGAAAAACAAAAAAAAAATAGAGAGAACGTAAACAGTGAACATGTGCACAACTGAAGGCATTATGCCCTTGAAAACTAAGTGCAAGAAGAACAAAATGTATTGAATCCTCGGTGTTTGACTCGAAATGCGCGCAAATAATGAATATGGTCAATGAAATGGAGCAGCGGGCGTTGAACCCGCTCCCAACGAATATGCATTCCGAAGATCCTACCGTTACACCTCACTGGCAGCTGCTGGTACCTTTTCGACTGCTTCGTTTCATTGATCTGATTGCTTTGGGCGAAATTCAGGCTATGTCTTGTGTCATCCTCTGCTTCTTCGCCTCACCTTCTACAGTGATAATGAGTATGGTGGGCGGATACATATTTTACAAATTGCAAGGTGCATTTTTGGGTTGGTGCCTCTTCGCCCTTTTGACCCGGGCGCGCCGAGCCCCAAACGTTGGTGTCAGTCTCTTAGCGGGACTTCCCGGGGGAGGCGGCGCCCCCCCTAGTTCATGTTTCGGGGGGGGCAAGGGCCCCCGTGCCCCCCCGCAGTCGGCGCCTATGGCCAACACCATCGCAAGCATTCTTGCCGTGACCACTAGCAGAATACAACCATCTGACTAGCAGCCTGTTCTTCGTCATCTCGTACAGCTGATACCTATTCTTGAAGTGCGCAGCTGCACCGTCTGAGATGTAGATGAGATGCGTGAGCACAGGTATGATTTCTTCCAGGGCCTCAACTATCCTGTCCAGGGCTAGAAGTGCGTGCGCCGTGTCGTGGGACATGTCGTCGCTCACCGTTGCGAAGCTCGTTGTCCACACAGGTGTTCCACGCAAGTGAATAAAGAAATTTGATCTGTTTTTCAGTACCGTCCCTGGACCTCGCTTGATAGATGCACTGACCAGTTTTCGGCAAAATCAAAGTGCAACACGACATGACGTCGTTCGACAAGATGTTTTTCGTTCCAGATGGCGTTCCTCTGGACGTTGCGTATGTGCTCGTGCTTGATGTAAACAACGGTGCACTTCTCGACTTCCTTAAGAAATTGTGGTGCCTTTAGCGTCTTCGTTATGACATCTCCATTTTCCCAGACGGCTAGATTAACGTCGTCGTCCCGCTGTATCTTCAATTTCTGCAGAGACAAGCAGGCATCTTTGTGGCTCATCACACATAGACATCGTTTTTAGGTCCTTTCCCTTTAGCTGCGCGGATGAAGCACTGTTGATACCTGCGATGACCAAGTCGAAATTCGCACAGTACGAGCACACACACTGCTGTTGACGTGGGAGTGTCTGCACCCACTTGGGCCCCGCGAAATTTGGAAAAGGCGGCAGCAGGGCCCTTTACAAAGACTCAAATGATTTGTATCATGGTGCCAAAAAGATACTATGAACGGCTTGTACTGGGATTGTAACAGAGGCTACCGCAACGTTCGGCAGCAGATCGAGCCCTTTAAAACGTGCGAAGCCCCTTTAATCCTGGTGCCAGGGCGTACCTGTTTCCCCTGTACATGGAGAGGTCGCGTTTTAAGAAACTGCTTCCAAAACGACACTCGCGAAGGGTAAAAAAACAAACAAATAAAATGCTATCAAATTTGGGGCTTAATACGAACTCATATAAAAATAATATAAAAAATGTGTTAAGCTGGTTTTACAGAATGTACACATGAAATCCAGATTTCCGAACCATTTTCCCCTTTTGCAGCCTGAGAGGTCGCGTTTTACCAAATCGCTTCCAAAATGGCACTCGAAATGGCCAAATGGCCAATTTCATCAACTTCAGGGCTAAATATCATTTGATATAACAATAATATTAAAGATGTCCATAGCTGATTTTCTAATGTGAATGTAGAGGAGGTGGTGTCCCTCTACATGAGTCCCGACCGGCGATGATGGTATGCCACGGAGAGTATGCCACACCGTGACATGATGTCACAGATGGTGAGGACGGGAACAACGATCCGTCAGGTAGGGACGAGCGGGAAAGAGTGGTAGCGCTCGGTGTCGTGGTCCTGGGGTGCCGCGACCGGCACGGGAGCCGAGGCTCGAGAGTCCCAGGTTAAGTGAGTGAGGCGAGGCTATGCGAGCCGTGGTGAGACGCTGGCTGAAGCGTGCCGTGGCGTCGGCTACCGCGACTGCCGTGACCGACAGGTGAGCGCAAGGCTCGAATGTCACGGCCGGCAGTGAGAAGCGTTGGGTGCGGTGAAGAGTGCCGAGATGCGGCAGGAGTGAAGGCGGCTCAATCTATGAAGCGCGTGTGTGCCGGGGGTAGTGCTGCTCGATGGTGTCGTCACAAATTTGGGATGGTGAAGGGCCGAATTGCTCCGGACGTGATGTTCTTCGTCCGGGTCACCAAATGTAGAGGACGATGGTGTCCCTCTACATGAGTCCCGACCGGCGAAGATGGTATGCCACGCGGAGAGGCGATGACGGTGGCCTATCTCCATGGCCGCGCCGGTGGAACTGAAGCCGGTGCTCCAGGCGCGTGTCCATCCTCGTCGTTGTCCACCGGCCGCTACATGTATATCTGAAAGTAAGATCACGGGGTTTGAACCCCGTACCTTGTGCCCCTGTTGCACCTTGAGAGGTCGCGTTTCACAAAATTGCTTCCAAAACGGCACTCGAATTGGCCAAATGGCCAATTTCATCAATTTCGGGACATAATATCATTGGATATAACAATAATATTAAAGGTATCCTAACCTGAGTTTGGAATATGTATATGTGAAAGTAAGATCACCGGCACGGGATTTGAAGCCCGTACCTTGTTCCCTTGTTGCACCCTGAGAGGTCGCGTTTGACAAAATCGCTTCCAAAACGGCACTCGAAATGGCCCATTTCATAAAATTCGGGGCTTAATGATTTGACATAACGATAATATTAAAGATGTCCTCAGGTGATTTTGTAACATGTATACCTGAAAGTAAGATCACGGGGTTTGAACCACGTACCTTGTTCCCCTGTTGCACCGTGAGAGGTCCCGTTCAACAAAATCGCTTGCAAAACGGCACACGAAATGGCAAAATGGTCAATTTAATAAAATTCGGGGCTTAATATCATTTGATATAACAATAATATTAAAGATGTCCTAAGCTGATTTTGTAATATGTATATGTGAAAGTAAGATCACGGGGTTTGAACCTCGTGCCTTGTTCACCTGTTGCACCCGAAATGTCGCGTTTGACAAAATCGCTTCCAAAACGGCACTCGAAATGACCAAGTGGCCAATTCCATCACCTTCGGTGCTTAATATCATTGGGTAGAACAATAATATTACAGATGTCCTAAGCTAGTTTTGTAATATGTATATGTGAAAGTAAGATCACGGGGTTTGAACCCCGTACCTTGTTCCCCTGTTGCAACCTGAGAGGTCGCGTTTGACAAAATCGCTTCCAAAACGGCACTCGAAATGGCCAAGTGGCGAATTCATCAAGTTCGGGGCTTAATATCATTTGATATAACGACGATAATAAAGATATCCTAAGCTGATTATGTAACATGTATATGTGAAAGTAAGATCACGGGGTTTGAACCGGAACCGGAACTGAACCCGAACCGAAAACAAAAAAAAACGTTATTTTCTGACGAACCCGAACCGAACCCGAACATTTTTTTTGCTTGTCCTGAACCGAACCGGAACTGAACCGAAAAAAATTCATACGGTTACTGGTTCGGGAATCGGTTCAGAGGTGAAATAACTGTACTACTGACCGACCTTTTTTTGACTTACCTGAAACGGTTATCTCACACCTTTCTCTTACAACCGTGTACGGTGAGCGGAAGCTCGCTTTCATGTAGCAAAATTACTGCCCATGAACCAGTTAAACCGGGACCGAAAAAGCACGGTTCCAATCCCTGTATGTCCCGACCGCTGACCGATTTTGTTTGTCTGCGTGTGTGCGGGAGGGAGGGGGGGGGGGGTTCTCCCTGAGCCGAACCCGAACCGAACCGATATACCTGAACCGGTTCAAGCTGATATTTCGGTTCAGCGGAGCTACACCCGAACCGAACGAATGCCTGAACCCGAACCCGAACCGGACCGAAAATACCGGTTCCGATCCCTGGTTTGAACCCCGTATCTTGTTCTCCTGTTGCACCCTGAAAGGTCGCGTTTGAAAAAATCACTTCCAAAACGGCACTCGAAATGGACAGTTTTATCAAGTTGTATAGTTTAATATAAAAGCGATATAAAATACAAAACGGTATCATTGGTATATTACTCATTCAACATAAAGTTGCCTATTCTGTCAGCCCTTTCGAATTCCGGAAAAAATGACCGTTCGCCTTTCGAACTGCTTCAGACCGGCCGCACAGTCTCAGCGCATGCGTATTACGATAATACTGGGACTTAGTCCGTCGAGCGCCTATAGGAGGGAAACCCTGTCTGAGTCGCAACTTTGAAGGCCCTGGGTGCATCAGGATTAACACTCACACATCGTGCCGTGGTTGGTATGTGGCCTGGAGGACGTACTGAACAAAAATAGGCGATGACATTTCCAGAGTTTGTCTGTCTTTGTCGAAAAATCGTAGTCTAAACATGGGCGCTGTGCAAAAGTCGACGGAATCCTCATAGGCGCAATGCATTAAAATTAGTTTGGCCAGGGTGCACTTGGTTTATATTGTGCTAGCGCCTTTCATGTCTCCAGGGGTTCTTTACATGGTGTTCTTCTCTATTAGACGATGACATCTTAAAAACTGTCCCATTGAATTCACATCCTGTAAGGCCGCTTCCCGCATAGCGGCCGAGCATAGTGGCGGAGTGCGCCGGCGGGGGGGTGACCGCGAATTTTGGGATTGGGAGTGTATAAAACTTCGTCATTCCCATCTTGATACACGGATGAACGCTTTTAAACAGGTTAAAGGTTTACGTATGGTGCGTGTCATAAACCTTTTCGTCACAGCCACTCTCTCGCCGTCTTCCAGTACGTGGATAACATCCTTCTTGTTAGGGCTTTGGACAGTACAGTCCATCTCGTCTTGGAGATAGTATTTCAGCGCAGTAACTACGTCAGCTTCGCTGACAGGGTGTCCCGTGTACTTCTGGGGCATTGCCCACACACCGTGCTTCGCCCTTAGAGCTCTTGATTTCTCTATGACGTATTTTGTGGCTTCTGGGATTATAGTCTCAACGCTTCTTTCGTTGTCATTCTTTCGTCAATAAGTGTTAGGAGTTGACACCGCTGTTGATGCGAGGTGCACGTATGTAGGTAAAGCAGCTTAGGTAGAGTAATTTGTACGTAGGTAGAGCAGCTCGAACAACTTGCATCTGACATCGGACGTCGCAGGCTAATCCACACTAATCCACGCTAATCACTGATTTTGCGGCTTATTGTCGCCAATTTCTTTCTTTTTACGCGAAACGTACGACGCTACTCGTTCCCGTTTTACTGCCGTTGGCTTCTGCAGTGGAGTGACATCAATATTCGCAGTGGAATGGAAATACCATCGTTATAATATCAGCAACAAATCCTGCGCTCTGAACGTACTCTGCGTCTGGTGGAGATGTGGGAATAGACCACTGAGAAAGTTCATCTATAGCTGAACGGAAATACCTTGCGCAGTTCATGCACAACTGGTCTTCATCATTGACTGCACCACTGCCATCCGAGCCGAGGGCTTGCTTCAGTGCATCGATGTCGAGGCATGAAACAGACAAGAAGCTGCGCTGCTTGTAGATCCTCCTACGATGTCGTCGTGCGTAAGCCGCACAGTAGACACGTTCCGTACTGTGGACGAGTCGAGACATGGTACCATATCGAACAGGGAGACGGAATGGTTTGAAGCCTTCACTTTGGACACAACCAAGAACACGCGTTTGTTTCAGCTCGACCCGCTCCCCTGGTGATTAGTTGCCACAAGGTAAGCTGGCAAGGTCATATTCGTTAGCACGTCTAAAGCACACAGGAAAGGAAGTGTTTGTTTGTAAAGTACAGCAATCCGGCGACAGACCTAATGAAAACGACCTCCCAAGACGTGGCTTTGGAAGCCGGACGTGTGTTCGTCAAAGATGCGTTGACGCGTGATAGGTGGATGAATGCAAAGCGAAGCGAAATGCAAGGAAAGAGCCGGAAGGCTGGCAGCATCTTCTTGGCCTTTTGGCGTGAGATCTCATTTAGTTAAAAAATATAAACACGCCTACACGGTGGCGGTGCAAGAAACTGCTAAGGATTATTCTTCTGCATGTGGGAACGCAGGAAATAAACGGTAACGTGGATATACAGACGTTAGCGCACGCCTGTGGTGTATTAATCCAGCCGTACGCCTGTGAGATGTCACTGCGTACCATGTGTCGCCTTTTCGCTCCGCTATGGTTCTCAAATGTTTTTAGTCCCTACAAAATTTATACCGCTTGAAAGGCAATAGAATGATGAACAAATGAAAATATCATTTGTTCATCATTCTATTTCCTTTCGAGAAAAGGGGTTTTCGAGAAATCGATCCGTGAAGTCGGCGTATTTTTTGAGGGTGATCCCGGTTTGCTCCCTCATACCGCCTTAGCTTTACCATTCACAATTTTTAACAGCATACCGTTAGAAAGAGCACTTAATGGGCAATCTTTCAGTATAAAAATCACTTCGGTCTAATGTCCATTTCCCCGATAGGAAGGCTACAAAATTCACGCAAAAACGCGCTTTACGGCGTTTTTGCGATTTTTTCTCAAGCGAACGGGCGGCAGTAGGTATCGGGCTATGCCACAGAGTTACAGTCCGGTATGTAGAGAACGAGTCGAAAAAATGCCGTCCCCGTCACTGGAACGTAGGGCGCATAGGGTTGTCCCAAACTTCGGCCCGAGTGCTCGCTGATGAGGCACCGTCGTGCGCGCTTCAATTTTTTCCCCGGCATCCGCTCCGATTTGAAGTCCGAAATTTGTACCAATGTTCATCACAAAGATGTGGCTTTCACACAAAAAAGTATGTAACAAAATCGAAGGACCTCGACGGACGGGCTTGCCTGAATTGAGATGAAATCACCCAGCTGTGGACGGCCGACACGATCCTTGCACGACAGGGAGAACGCCCTGAGTCTTTTTTTTTATTTGTTTCTTTCTTCTCAGCTCACACGCCGCTTATACATGTTTGAACTGTGCCGCTGTACGTCACGGATCACGCGCTGGGGTATCAAGTTACGTCACGACGTCCCCTTGGTCTGCGATGCGCTCTTTTCACGTGGAAAGGGGGGGGGGAAGGATTCTTGAAAGGTGTGCGGAACAGAGGCCTCGCGCTCGCTCTGTAGGTCACCTGCGCTCCTCGTCCTTTAATTTTAATTAATTAAAGTCAGCTACTTTTATTCGTTGCAGAACACTCTGCAGCGAAGAACGAAAAAATATTGGGGGTCACGTCAGTGCTCCTTTAGGACGGGAATTCAAGCAGATCTCGTACTATTTAAGCTAGAAGGAAAGGGAAATGAAAGCGCGTACAACAATTCGTGCCTGAATAAACTCCATACACGAGTCACCAAATGGTATTGTGTGCGAAATAAAGGGTAGATTGGAATAGCACGCATCACATATACCTAAAGAGAGCTCTTGTGTACATACAGGTGCTAGAAAACGAAATGCAATAAAAATCGTGTCTCATCCACAAACATCTGCTTTGAAAATGTAATATTGACATGCAACATACCAGAGCTGTATAAGTTACTGAGACGTAATAGGCCTCTACCTGTTTGTAAACAAATGACGTCATAATGTTCGACAGCGCCATGAGTTTGGTAGAGTTGAACTACGTTCAAAGCTAGTGGCGAACAAGGTCGCGCCTGAAAGCCACGGTCTTGAGGGGATTACGATGATCTCTGAAAGGGACGCGACCTTCGGTTCTACTTTCTTCCATTTGTTTTGGTTTCGGTCTGTCTACCAACGTCATGATGACGTTTGTCGGGTAGAGGTTTATTAGGTTACTGATACAAGACTGAGAAAGTGAATAAGTTACAGGAAAAGTTACAGAAACCGAGTTACTTCAGGCGGTGTTTCGGTGGCATATGGTATTAGAATGTCTCCCGCAACATATTTAAAAAGTAATATTTTTCATGCCGGCAGTTAATAATAAGAACACTTGAACAAAAGCAAGAAAGCACATCTAGTACTAATGCTAAATTAGTCGCTCGATACTAGATGTGGTACTCATCATTAATGCAGTGTGTACATACGACCATAAAGAAAAAGAAAGAGAAAGAAAAAAGACAAGAACAAATCAGCAGATTCCTTGACACAAGTGATACAGTCTAAATGTAATTAAGTTATAGAAACTTATTTTTGAAAGTATTTATAGCTACAGTAATTAATTATTCTGAAAGTACACAATTACAGTTACTTAATTACTTGTAATTAATTGGTTCACTGCTTTGTCACAGACTGGAAACAGTAGAGCGAAGGCTTCAGATAATTGGTTTTGCATCTGGTTGTAACGATAACACATCTTAAACATACAGCGTAATTACTTTGCAACATTATCAAGCACACGTTCCGTGAGAAGGGGTCAGCATCTATCGGCGGTTAATTTCGTTGAACCTAATAACTTAAAAAGAGATTTGTAAATGCAACCTGAAACCTTTTTCTAAGGCCAAATGTGGTCTTTGTTTGGAACAATTCTCAAGGCATAAAGATCGTGATTCTTCAACAAAAAGGATATTTGATAAAGAATAAGGAACGGTCTGCGCTGAAATTTCTTTACAAGCGTACTGGAATTCAACTCGAGAACAACAACTGTGTTTTGATGATGTTGGTTGGGGAAATACGTCGAAGACACCCTAACTATCTGTCTGCAACATAACTTCGCACTGAAAGGCGGGAAGCAAAATCGAAATCAAAACCGGAACTCTGTACTCGGAGCGTCTCGCCCCTCCCAAATAGTGGGCGGTTATAAACAGTGTATCGGCTATAAACAGTGAAAATGCGTGAACATGTTTTTTCTTTGTGCCAGGAGGAGGGGATTGACTGATTGGTGAATATTGAGGTTGTATTTCAAATTTGGCAATAAGCAGAGCAGGGAGGCGTGGGCTCCACCAGGTTTTACGCTTCGTGACCATCATGGCTGCCATGGCTGTCCTACAGTTTTTATGTTTTCGATGAAGTTTCCCTAGTCGTACCAATTGCAGTGCACCTGTTTACACATATTGAGTACTGTAAGCGAGAATGTGTGCGGTAGTACATAATCACGTAGAATGCCTTGCTTTGTTTTTTCAAATTACCGGAAAACAACATGCATGGTGAGGACCTACACGGTGAGCCTACAGGCGTTCGGGTCGCCTCGGATAGGAGTTGGTCGTGAGTGCAAAAATGGGAGCAGAAGTTGAGAGAGTTTTGGCAGCATTGTTTTCACGATATGCTTCGTCCAGATATGTACACACATTACCCCATAAGGATTGTCCAGAATACAATTGCTGTGACGCGTCAGCGGTCACAAACATCTCCATCCCTGTAATAGCTTTTGTGTCAGTTTTGCGGAGCTCTTTTCTGGTAACTAAATTCCGGTCACTGTACACTTGTAAGCCACATCAGTTGCACAACAATAGTGGCAATGCTTTGAAGTTGCTGTGTTGCGGCAGGCGTTTGAGCTAACGAAAGAAAATCTGGCGATCAGTCGTCCAGCATTACTTTTCTTTCACGTGTTAAAGGGTAACTTTTGCTTTGCCATTTCAGGGCAAGTGCATACATCAGAGCAGTGGCAAAGACCATTCTAACTCGCTTACCTTTTCTCTTCCTAGCCGCATCGAAATGGGAGCCGGCCAAAGAAATTTGGAATTATTTGTGCAACAATCACTTGGCAACGAGCCACCCAACAGGAACTCCAACAAAGCAGAACATTTGGGTTGATGGATCATTGTAGTCAATTTGATGTAAAATTGGCTCTGAATAAGCATTCATACATGTGTACATTGCTATATGTATTGTTTTGTACCTCTGCTATATTGAGTTTAGACTTTTGTGCCAAGATCTCATTTGTGTTGTCTTTATCCTATAAATGCTGCATAAGGGTCAACTTATGGAAGACATCTTACAAGATACGCTTTAATGTTGGTGATCTAAAAGATAATTGCAGTGCATGAAGCACTTGTGGCCTCCCCCAACAAAGAATTGTGTTTGGCTGTCGCCCATGGTGCAAGTCTGTTCTTGTAAGGGCTGGAACCATGTAGTGCTAACCCTGCAAACATTTGTCACCTATCTATCTCACAAACATGCTGCAATTGAGAGCAAGGATGTGGTAGTGATGGAAGTTGGTCATGAATGATGCAAGTGTTTATATATTTTTATGTAATATTGAAGCACAAGCATGTGTGGACAACTTTTGCTTTGTATTGGTGCAGTGGATCTATTTAACTTGGCATGTGGAAACTGTGAGGCAAACGTACTAGACAGTCGTGTCTCTGATGCATTATGTTGAGTGCCTGGCAACCACTCCACTGACATCAAAGTTCTTGATATCAAGTACTTTTACACGTGTGAAGCACACAAATGAAACGTCCATTATATCGACAGAGAATTACAAAGGCAGCCATGTCAGAATTCACCATTTCTTGCTAAAAAAAATGAAAGAGGCTTTTACCACTTCGCCATTACATAGTAAAACCGTTGATTTGAGGACAGCTGTTTTCGTGTGTGTTCTCGTTTAGAGCACTTTCCCTCAGAAGTTAGTTACGTTGGGTCAGCACAATTGGTTCCTTGCCTGTAGGTCATCGACCGTTGTAAACATGCAAAACAGAAAATTGTGAAAAAGACAAATACGGATGGTGAGTGTGATTGCAACGCATGACCAATTCCTGGACAGATAAAAAATGTATTTTTATGCACGAGAGTCCTCGGATTCTCATAAACTACGAACATGCATATGGTTTAGCTTGGAAGGTGGCCCTTGTGCATCACAGTTTGACCACTCACAGTGTACTGTTGCTAATCAATTGCTTACCCTAGTTTTGTGCATGAGTAGTGTCTTTGTTTTGAATGGGTTTGTGAGAGGGCATGGCATCTCAAGTATCAGTCCCACTTTGTGAAAATTATTACGCAAGCATGGCAGAGGCTATGTGACGCAAACCACCCACATTCTAATCTGCAGTGGTATTGAAGAAAAATCCGTACTGATATCGGTACTGTCCATTTTCCGTAAGCCAGTGGGAGCCCCGAAAAAATGGCGGTTCATAGAAGGCTTCTTGTGAACACTTAGTGGTTCAGTTGCGAACGTACCCGCTCACCGATACAGAGATTACGGAACCCATGTGGCAGCGATGCCAGTAATTTGATGGCACGGTACGGGGTCTTTAGACATGTCAGAGTCTGTGAGAAACATTGAAGAATGTGCTGACACATGAATACACAGGAGAACTTCCATGCAAGCAAGGTTAAGCCATAGGCCAGCCTACCAACAAACGATCTCTATAACCGGCACCCTGAGACATTTTTGCCGCTTGTGAACACCAATTTTTACGATAACTGTGTTGAAGTTGTTCATTTGGTTGCTCTTCTCATGAGGGAAAACCAACCAAGAAGGATATTTGGAAAAGCAACATTTTGGGCAGGCAGTGTAAAATGTGAACAAAAATATTTTTCACTTAATTATAGTGTAACGAGAAGCAGATGCAAGGTAAAAGTCATGTTGAATCAAACGATTTCACGCAGCATGCCTCTCGGGTGTGTGAAGTATGCTCAAATGTTCACGCGCAGGTGCAAGCGAAATGTTGCCCGAATCAACGTCAAAGCTTAAAATGGCGAATGGTGCATAGCCTATGTGACTAGCTCAGACACAGAATTTCGACCAATCCTAGTCTCATTTGAGCAACTCACTTCCTGATGCCACCTTCAAAATGGTTGACCCCTTCTTATGTGGAGTAATAGCGAACAACAACCTACTTTTCCTGAAAAACAATACTGTAAACGTATTTTTATTCGCGATGTATTAATTTTCGCGAATTGCGCATTCAGTCATTTACGAAATTATTCGCGAGTATTTAATTTCGCGGTTCCAGGGCTGTTTCCTTCCGCGGGATAAACGTCAAGCTGTTTTCGCGTGTACAATTTTTCGCGATGTTTTAGCAGTCGCGAAATTCGCGAAAATTAATACATCGCGAATAAAAATACGTTTACAGTATGTGTACAATGGAGGTAAATTTATCACCCTAAGATATATAGTCCCATGGCTGTGTCATGTGTGGTGGCACATCATAGAAAGGAAATTGTAGGCATATGTTATGCATGTCTTGTTGTTGCATAATAGCAAAGAGTACTCTAATTCATTTGTAAGAAATTGACGGAAGTCATTCAGGAGGCACAGCTAATCTAGATCTGTCGACGCATTTGGAATGTTACAACATATTCGAAAATTAGTGTTGAAAGCTGTATTCATTGAGATATCTCATGATAGGTGCCATTCCCTCTAATCATTTTCTTCATGTGCCTTTGTTTCATATGCAATGCTAACGGAAAATATAAAGTGGAGATGCGGAAAACTGCATGTGCAGGACGTTGGCTGTGGAGCCGACCACGTATTCCTCTACGCTTCCGCTGTGGGTTCTGCTCCTACTCGTCCAATCATCGTTCCAATGTGGTGGCCCACGAGCGCACGCACACGGGGGAACGACCTTTCCGTTGTCACATCTGCGGTCATGCCTTTGCGCAGAAGGGCAACCTGGTGTTGCATCTTCGACGGCACACGGGTGACAGCTGCCTGCGGTGTCACCTCTGCACGCAGACCTTCACCAAAAGGCTTGCTTTGGATCGCCACATTGAAAGCCATACGCAGATGTAGGGCTGAGCCAAGTAAGTTGTAGGTGCCACTGCTGACCTTTGCATTACAGAGCTCCCAGCATACAGGAGCTATTATGACTCTTGGTGAACTAGTGGTGCTCGTATAGAAATGAGTACAATGCAAATTAAAGCGAGAAAACCTACGCCTCTTTCACGTTAAGTACCTGTATCTACATAATTTCACTCTGTCTGCCATTGCGCAGATTTCCTTGCGCTTGCAGGAATGGAAAAACTTGTCTTTCAGGGAAGTAGTTGTTGCAAACAAGCAACACACTCTATCACAGTACATGAGCCCCAGCGACATGTAGATTGAAGTTCTGACCAACTGTGGATTAATTGTGGACCAACTGTGGAAGAAGAGAGAAGCATTCTGCCTTCTCTCTCATATTGTCCAACCCTAATCTCTGCATGGCAATGTTTTGTGACAAATACTGGGCTGTACACAAGCCAATCATGCGGTCCTATGCAGTGGTGTGACCTGAGATTGTTGATAGAGCAATGAATATACTAGAGTTGTTCGTTTACAATGCTTTTGTTTTCCCTACTGCCTCTCATTTCAGAACTTGATGATCTTGCATTTCGGGAAGAGGTGTACGACTAGGAGTCTCACGCTGTGCAAGTACCATCTCGTCCGAAGCATTGGCAGGACTGCCTCTTCTTGGACTTATTGTTGTCTTTCCTAAAATGGCTTTGCTGGTCCTCTTGTTGATGTTCGTTGTTTGTCGTGAGGTGAACAGCATAGAATAAAAAGAAGCGTGTCAGAATTGTGGGAGATGGTAATGTGTTTCTGCTTTTTAAGGATTGCAGGTAGGTTTCTCTGTACTATGCTCTTTTTTTGTCTGAAGCACAGCAAGAGTGTGCCTTGTGTTTGCTCCAGAGACATTGGAAAGCACAAAGAGGGGGAGCCTACCATCATCCCCGAACAGAAGTCGAAAAAGCTGGGGTTGGCTAGTCTATTAATTATTCAACAAAGTAGTATTGCCGCAGCCATTGAACGTGCCTGTTGCCAAATTGACTTGGTTGGTGCATTGCTCCCAGCAAAGTTTTCTGAACTCGTTGGGAAATTAGAGCACTTAGACCCCCTTTAATGAAAGTGTGTACTTTGAAGGTACATGTTGCTGTCATTGGTACTTTTGCCACATTGGGAGTCTTCTGATGTCTCTGACTGGCTCTTTTCATTTCCTTTTAAGTATGGCGAAGTTGTCAGTAAGGCACCTTGCTTACATTGCAGGCATAATGGGCATCAAGAACGAGCCTCTGGAAAGTGCGATGGAGGTTCATGTGGCCATCCTTGCCCACGAGGAGGGAAAGCTGCGTCCGTTTACGTGTGCCGTGTGTGGTAAGACCTTTAAAGCCGCCCACCACAAGAGGGAGCACATGCGCCGGCATACAGGCGAGCGTCCTTACAAATGCACCGTCTGCGGTGCATCATTCACCAAGAAGGACCATGTCAATCGGCATGCGCGTGTTCACACTGGGGAGCGTCCCTATCGTTGCCCCTTGTGCCCCATGACGTTTGCACGCGCCTACAACCTCACCAAACATCAGTCCCAACACGCTCTCTGAATTAATGTTCTGTCACAATGTTGCTGAAATATTTAATTACCAGTCAGGTAGTTGTGCTTAACTACTTTCTTTACTTCTCTGTGTGCACTACTACCATCTGTGAATTCTTTAGTAGAATGTCTGTCACAATTCTTTTAGATAATAAAACGTGTTCTAAATGATATTTTGTTAAATGCTTTGCTCTAAGCTATTTTCACAATTCACTGCTAATGTTAAAAAAAATAGAACACTTTTCACAATATATCGGAGCACTTGTCGGAGGTTCCACATTTTGTGTATTGGTTGACAGAAGGCCTTTGCATATTCCTTAGTTAGGAACACATATTGGTGGGGTCCACATTTAAAGGTGGTTTCCACGAACTGGCAAGTGTTTTTAACTTTGTGTGATATTGACTTCGGCAAGCCTTCCACCAAGATAAAACGGCCAAAAATTCACAATCTACATTTGTCGTAAAACATGAAAAACGCCTATTCTGAGTGCAGACTTCTACTTCCGGTTCAAAGTGCCCTTTCCCGCTTCACTTTGTTCCTGTCTTCTGGTGACGTCACAGGCGTTTCGCCTTTGGTGGGTGGGATAGCCATTGGCTCAGCTGACCGCGTCGCATCTCGAACCTTATGCACGCGTTGGTGAGCTACAGGATTTTGGTAGCATTGCGAATTCGGTGAGGAAATCGCCATATCCGATAAAATGTCTCCTTTTGTGACAGCCGCTTCGCCGCTTGATGGCTATCCATGCTTTCCGTGATGCCGGCTCTCTCGGAAATAGGGTTGCCACCCGACCGGTTATTCGCTGGTTCTGCCAGTAGAAAGGTGATACCAGCAGCCTTTTGCCAGTATTTCTGGCTCAAGACCTTTCATAGAGGCTTTTTCGTGGTTTTTCCCTTGAACATTCCACTACAGCTTGAATAAATCTGGACCATAGACCCTATTACGCAGTCACCTGATCAGGAAGGGGGGACCAGGGCTGGGGGCTGAGCCCCCCCCCCGGATTTTCCCAGGGGGGGGCAGCCCACTCCAGGGAGTCTGCACAGCTGACACTCCAGATGAAAGTTGCGAGGGATATCCTAAGAATCGCGTGTTTCATGCGAGTGATCATGAAAATCCTGTAAAAATTTGCCTCTCAACGTCGCAACACGGAATTCCAGACACCATGCCCGACCTCCGTGCATGAAAGGGGGGGGGGGGGGACGTTGTGTCTCTGTTTCCCTCCGGCAGATTGAAAACTCTCCGCCTATGCTCTATGCCACACTTCCAGATCCTTTCAAACCTGGTTCATTACCCAACATGAGATGTGAGCTTAAAGTATGGTGATCACGTTTATTTGAATACAGTATAGAGGCAACTAGTATCGCGAGAATTTCTGTTACTGAAAACGCCTCAAGAGGCATCCTGTAAAAGTTTTATTTATTCATTATCTCTTACGACTGTATCACCTCCCTCGAGTGGCCCAGAACGGGGGAGGGGCGGCTCCAAAGGGCTGTAGGATCTCCTGCGGTTGTCTGGGCAGGAACCGTGGACGTTTGGACATCTGTGAGGCCCCTGCGGCTGACCGTTTTTGCCCTGCTTCCACCGCTGAGTCCGAAAGGGCGGGGAGGGGTGCGTTGTCTTGGAGCACGATGAGGAATTGTCGCCCGAGCAATCGGGAGGCGTCGTCCACCGACGGTTGGGGCAGCCCCAGTGCCGTGTAGGCAGTCTGGCCATTAATGGGACCTGCATATACCTCTGGCTCCACCCACTTTTTGAGGTATCTAGCCAATTACAGGTCGAAATACAATTCCATATTATTACAGGCCATCCAGTACTTATACCTCACCCTTATTTACTGGGTGCCACCATTTTGTAGAAATTCGATTGATTTGGATTGAAACGGATACCACTGGTGAAAGACCAAAACGGCGGATTTTGCTCCCACTTTTATCAACGCCATCTGAATGGAGAGAGGCATGTTGGGAATACTCAGAACTGCAGAAATGGTTGCTGGCAGAAGTGATTGGACAGGAGAGCGGCAGAACCGCTTCTTAATAATAATAATAATAATAATAATAATAATAATGTTTTATCGGTGCCCAAGAACGATCTTAACGACCCGAAGGTCGTGACGACTTCGTAGCAGACGGCTTCCGGTATGAACTTTTAAATCACGTAACGTAAGCAGATTGAATAAAAATGCGCAAAGATGTGTGCCCAAATAAAATTCAATGATATAACGCAAAATCTTACGCACCAGGGGCCTCTTTCTTGCTATTTTACTGGTATCGCGATCTTATCTAGGCCTAAACGTTAGTGACGAACTATCTCATTTTCGCGTAAATAATGATGGCGGAGCGTAAGTTGAAGCTGATTTTGCAGATGCGTAGATGAGGATATATACTCACAGTATGAAATTAGAATAGTTTGTGAAAAAAATTTATCACGAAATCTCCGCTTCGCCGCTCCAAGCACCATCCTCCATTTTGGAGAAATTCTGGTGGCATGGCGGCTCCCGTGGAAAACGGCAACCAATGAAATGCGCCCAAGTTTGATTGACAGGTCGACCCTCATTTTTAGGCTCCTACTAATGGCCAGACTCCCTTTGGCATACGCGGCACTGGGCAGCCCCTGAACGGGGGTCCGCATGGTGTCGGGAAACGCGGACAAACCCCCATCAGGGACTATTAAATTTCCCGAACCCCCATATTTTTTTTTCTGGAAACGGTTCTTCCCGCCAAGAAACTAATTTAAAATGCCAGAAATTTTTCCGGGCGAAATCGCTCCACTCTGGGAGAAGCGCGCGCTTCAAGGCGGGGGGGGGGGGGGGGGAGGCGGCCCCCCCCCGCAATCTGTGAAACCTAAACTGACCTGTTTATTGGGGGAAAGACAACGTTCCACATTCTGCCGCCAGGGCCGACGCGAATATGGAAATGGTCCATTATGCTGGCCCCCGTTACGTCACCGATGTTGCGCAATGCCAAGCAACGCTGTTGTGAGGCTGTGAGCGCAGTGGCTCCTGCCAGTCGCACCTATACAAGGTCACAAGCAGGGTGTCGAACCGCAAAAAATACGGGTTCGGTTCGGGTTCGGGTTCGCGTTGTTTTGATTTCGTTCCGGTTCAGTTCCGGTTCGGCCACGCCAAAAACCGAACCGGTTCGCAAACCGGTTCGCGAACCGGTTCAACGCTTCCGTTTTATATGTTCCATAAAACTGCTTTTATCAGGAAATGCGTGGCTAATAGCTTACTGCTGTTGTCTGCATTGACGTCTTTAGCGGTGAGGTAGCTCTTTAGCGAGAGAAATAAGAAATGGATGAACACTTACTGCAAATAGAGTCCACGCTGATGAAGCGGTGTTGTCCCGCTACTTTCTGTTCCCAAAATCTCTTTTTCACACGCACAGTGCCAGCAAGATAAACTTAAACGAAGCCTAATAAGATGGACAGCGTAAGATAGACGACAGTACTTGTCGGCACACTGCCTTCGCAGCGTGAATCGATCTGAAACCGTACTGAAGCATGTCGAAAATAAGCCTGCCAGCCTTACTCTGTCCGAGCTCACAGCAGTGTACTAGTTAATCCACCTCACAAAGGCAATGTATCACGACACAACTGCACTACCAATAAGCAGAACCACATTTACTTTTCAAACCACGACCAATCAAACAGGCACCGTTCTGCGTACGCCCCTTCTCCACTTCTCATGTTTCTGACTTGTTTAATTTTTACTGCTCACGTGTAAAAAGAAATCTTGGGCGCTTATTTGATCACATATTCGTCGTGTAGAGCTACATAACTGGCCTACTCCATTCCTGTTGCATTCGTCCGCGTGGCACCTCGTCTCTGAAGAGTAGACGCCGCATCACCGCGTGCGTGGGGCGCCAGCCGCGGCGCTCACAAGGACAACTGCGCTTCAACATGTTAAAAAGATGCTGAAAGTATACTTACTATACGTCGTCGTCTGACTGGTAGGTGAAAATTTCTGAAATCCATGATATAGGCGCGTGATGATGATACCGATGTGTCTATCGTTCGGGGATAAAGAGGAACTCTTGTGCTGACTTCTATGCCCGAACCGTTTTGTTGCGAACCGGTTACCGCTATTATTTTTTATGGTTCTGCTCCGGTTCGGGTTCAGCAGTGTTCCGAAAATTTCGGTTCGGGTTCGGGTTCGGTTCCGGGAAAAATAACGGTTCGGGTACGGTTTTCGGTTCGGGTTCGGGTTCGGTTCGACACCCTGGTCACAAGGCCTGTGATCGCGTCTGACTGACCACTCTAAACCCATCATAAGGAAGGAAAGGTCTGAAGCATTACGGTTCTCTTCGTTGCAGGCGTTCGGATAACACGCTATAATGAACAGCTTTTTGTGTGTGAATCGTTGCTACACTTGCTCTGGCAGGTATGACATGTGAGCTGTACTTTTTCGTCGAATATTTGCCTTCTGCTCGGCGGCCGTTCACAACAGGAAACCCAAGTACCCATTTTGCTGACGCGATACGTGGGCCTCTAGCGATTCACCGCAACGTTGTATTGGTTGTATCGCCGTCACTAATGGAAAGTGTCTGGTTGTTGCCTGGCGTGGCAATTATATTTACGTGTCAGCATCTGACAACAAAGCAAGTGCGTTGTGAAGTGCGACTGTGGTATTTGGAAGCTGGCCCCCTTTGTTGCTCGATTTGTTTGTACGAATTATCAATGTAAAAGACTGGATTGTCTAATGTTTTGTTTTACCTTGTTTCAACTCGTGTTCACCATTACTATTATTATTCAAAGCAGCTTCGCGCTTTCAAGCGATTCTGACTTACTCTGCATTTCGTGGTCTACAGACGCGACGGGCTGGCCGTATTTCCTTGCGTCAAAGGACTTATTGTTTGCCTAAGAATATGTTTCACCCAAGAATTTGTGGTTTATGAGGTATTCAGTGTTGAGCACGTCGTAAATGTGAACAGTTAGCATTAACAACCACCATGCCTACAGAAACTCAAATGTAGCGTATTCTGTAAGACTATTCTGCAAGTTTAACACATTTATTGTTCACCCAGGTTTACAATACTATGTAATACATCCATAATCAACCCCGAGGCTGAGAGACACAAACTAACGACACCAGCTCGCCTGCTTCATTGCCACCTTATACTATGGTGTTACATAAGCTTGAAGCAGAGTTGTACACGTTACTCGAAAAAAGTAATTGATTACAATTACTGTTACTACTGCGCGAAAAGTAATTCTTTACCGTTACAAATTACTTTATCAAAAATATAATACGTTACCGATTAAAAATGTAACGCGTTACTTTTCCCGTTACTTTTAAATTGTGGGCCATACCAAAGCCAACAAGCCTGCAGTGAATGCAACCACGCAGCTCTTGTTGCAAATTCTAATATGAGACACCAACATACCCCCAAGAACACACGCGGTCCTCAGGATGTCCTCAAAGTGTCATCACGTCCTCGTCCGTGATGGGATGAACGGAGGAGGTCCACAGGCTGTCACCATAGGAGCTTCCAGTGATTGTCATTTGTGTACATCCTGCGGCCGTCAACCGGAGGACAAGCACAGGAGAAGTAAATTATTTTAATACTGCGTTGGTGCATTTTAATAGCTGCTAGAGCTAGCCAGTAATCAACTTCCCGATTTATTTCTCATTGCCCAATACAATCAAAAAAGGAGGGCTCATGCATAAATTAAAAAAAAACGAAGAAAAATATAAAATAAAAAGAGATATAGGGGCGCAAATACTGATCGTCGGATTTTAAAGGAATCCGTCCATGTGCAGAGTTTGACGTGCACTAAAATACAGTTTGCTAGACCTTTCACTGCGGTCTTGTTGCATGAGTGTCCGCAAAGGGTCCCTGGCAGGAGGTTGCGCGGAGCATTTTATTTCCGAAGAGACAAAAAATAATAGCGTTTCACTGCTCAAGCTTCACTTACGATGCATGCATCAAACCAAAGCAGTAAGAAACACGGACACTATCTTGATAGCGATTTAATACTCCAAGGAATTTCCCACTTCATTGTTGGTTATGTGCGAAATCAAGTTAAACTTAGATACCTCACCCTTTGTTTTGACTGAGATGCGAAGAGGACTCCCGAATCTGCTGAAGTTCGGAAGACAAGCAATAACTTGTATCTGTTCTGTCTTGGAAAGGCTGCTGCATCATATACCTTTCTAAGTGGTTTCGCAGTGACCTAGGGGCCTTTTATATACATCTCTTTCTTTTGCCTTTTAAACTGTGACACTCATTGTTCGTGAGGAGAAATACGCTGAACGAAATACACATGAGAAACCACGAATGGTAGCTGGTGACCGAGGTTGAAAATATATAAAAAACACACACACGCTGACTGGGTGCTGCAAATGTGCCCTCACTTCCCAAAATAAATAATTCACTAAGGCATCTGCTTGCTCCCAGAACTGTACTAGCCACGTCATTTGGTAGCACCCATAGGAGGTCCTGAGGATATGACGGGGAGTCTCACTTTGTCACATTTCTAACAAATAGACCATTCTAGAAAAGCAAGCGCCACCTGTGTTACGCAAGGGCTCATGGGACTTAGAGCGCCTTCAAGCATTACGATACGGCCAGAGGCGGAGGCAGAAGAAGAACAACAACATTCCCGGTGTGCGCAGCCACAGCGTCAGCTGATATGAACCATATCCGAAGCAGACGACGGAGCAGTGTCCCTCAAAGTTCCCATGCTGCCTTGCGCCACGCGCTTGATGGCGCGCGCATCTTTTTAAAATCGTCCATTGAGGACCTGGTAGGGAAGTCCTGGGGATGTTATCCCTGTCCGCTGATGACTTTCCTCGGACGTACCCAGGAGGTCATTGTGTTCTTGGGGTACACGATAAGTGAAATTCACAAATATATTTGAAAGCAACATACAAAACACATACACCTATTATTGCGGTCAGTCTCGCCTCCTGTCCCAGATGAGGACTCCCGTATAGGCGTCGAAACACCCGCTTCGTTTTGTTAGTATTGTTATGTTCAGCCTGCACAATTTATCAATACAGTCACCTATTTTACTGTTGCTCCAGTAGGTCGCGGTTGTAAGGGATTATCACATTACTGTGGTGTGCATGGAACACGTGTGGACTAGAGACGGCCGTCACAGTGACCTCTGCGTCATTGCTTGAGTCTAACTCGTGGTAGAACAGATTAGCTTGCTGAAAAGGGTTGCCATTGTTGACAGAAGGTTAAAAAAGTAATCGATTACTCAGTAATTGATTAGCAAAAATTGTAATCAGATTACTGGGAAAATTACTTGCACACAAAATTAACTGATTACATTAAAAATTACTGAAAAAAGTAGTTGATTACTAGTAACGCGTACGTACAACTCTGGCTTGAAGTCACCACTTGAAGTACCTGGAAAGAGGCAAAAGCATTGTCACGTAACATGCCCTATATTTTAGAATTAAAATAAATAAATAAATAAACAAAAAATAAAAGAGAGAAAGAGTTGGTACTATTTCAAATAAACTGCATTTTGGTCTTCTGGCGGAAATCTGCCTTCTTTCTAAAAGAACTGTCCAATATGCCACCTGGACAGGGAGTCCTCAGCTGTGCAGGCTCCACCGAGGATATGGGCACACTTGTATACGTGTCAAGGACGAGGGCACCTGGCTCAAACCCGGGTTGGCTACCAGAAACGAGAAACTGTAATTACCGAAATTCAACAGGAAACGAAAATGGAAACAAAATTGTTTTGGTTTCCACTACCAGAAACCGAAACGGAAACGAAATTCAAAAGTGGTAACGTAAACGGAAACCGAATTCGCAAGACTTTTCCCTCAGTGTTTTCGCGTTAATATGAAAATTGTATATATCCCCACTGTTCTTCCTGTCATCATTCAGCAGCGGCATGGCCGAGTGGGCTAAGGCGTCCGCTCGTTGGTGGTAAGACTGGGTGGTGGTGGGTTCGAATCCTACCTCTGGCTGTGCTGTCTGGTTTTCCCTGGGTTTTCCGGAGACTTTCCAGACGAATGTCGGAACAGTTCCTCCTGAAGTCGGCCCAGGACGCATGCTAATCCCCCTGTCCCCCACTCCTTCCTGCTGTCCACACCTGTACGCCGCTCATAGCCACAGTTGCTTCGCGGCGCTAACACGCAAAAAAGAAGTGTTCATTCGTTTATTTTCGGGACTTTTTCATGTTGAGCCCGCTGCGCAGCAAGAAGGACGCGAAAGTTTTGGATGACGTGTTATTTTTGCGCACGAGCGGAGGCTTTTGAAACTTAAAGGCATGTATTTCCGCGACCTAGAGAGGCATCTATACTTGCGGTGTATAAGATTCGTGACGAACTTTGCATGAAAGTCTTCAGTGTTTGTGTTTGGTGTGGCTGTCCTTTTGCATCCATTATGTAACTATAGAATATCTGACATGAAAAAGCCAAAACCGGACATTACGAGTTCCGGATGAGAAACAGAAACCAGTACCGAAATTACCTCGGAAACGGAAACGCAATTCTTAAAAGGAAACGGAAACAGAAACCGCTACCGAAAATCGTCCAGAAACGGAAACGAAAAGCCGAGTTTTTCAGTTACCGCAAACGGGACCGGAAACAATAATATTTTCGGTAACCAACCCGGGCTCAAACAGCTGAAATGTCGGCATTTAGTTCAAATAGTACGCGCTAACTAAAATACACAAGAGCTAATAACTGAAACATCTACACATGCACATTATATGCTACACATGCATAATTTTTATGCATGTGCAAGCACAGGTTGTATTCTATTTTACACTGCCACACAGCTGATCTAACAACTGTATTGGCACCAATGTTATCAGCAAATAAGGGCTGAAGTCGCTGCGCAGGCTTTACAGGATGCCCAGAGCAAGTTGAACTGGTTGAACACAGCAGTACACAACTGATATAGTAGTGATTGGTAAGACTACTTTTGGTATTGTAAAACAAAGCACAGAGTTGTAGCAGGAACAAAATCTCCTGACGACATGGTGCGTCAAACGTAGGTTTCTTTATTTTAGAGGTGAACTGCAGAGCACTTGCTGGAGTTGTTCTGGCATGTTACCCCGGTGAAAGACTTTAGCTGCCATACAGTTGGGCCGCCCTGGTTTGAGAGGAGAAAAAGAATAGCACAGTATGCAACTCCAGTTCCGGTGAATGCAAATGTATGTAATCCACCTGAGTAATGATTATAAGATAAGGAACAAAAGTCTGCACCTCTTAAAAGCAACCTAGCTTATTCAGGTGTAAACAAGAAAATGCCCTCCTCAATATCGTATTTGTGCACACGATGAAGTAAAGTGAATTCAACTAAAAAAAAGAAAAAAAGAAACTTGAACAATACACAGAGCCCGAATGGCAGGCAAGACAATGCTGCAAATAGGAATCTGGAAGGAGGCTTCACAGCATTTGTCTGCTCTGAATAGTGGGTTGCAGTCACCATGCTGTGTCACCTCAAGGTTTCAGGCTCCGCTGGGGAAGTTACCTGTAAACATGAAAGCAGATGAGTGTAGAGAAAAGAACGGATACATAGGTTCAATATATTACATAAATATTATGTTACAGTATGGTTTCTAAGATCATGTTAAGCGAAGTCTGTTTTTATCAACAGTGCACCACCTGAGTTTAGTGACTGGAATCGGTAACTTCTATTTTGTCTTTATTTTTACTCTCCCTCTCCCTCTTGGGTGCCGTAAGCTGCCGTAAAGTTCCAAGTCACGCAGATGAGAATTAACCCATTTACACAATCCCGACCACACGGACTGAGAGATCTTTGTTAGCCACAACAGTGATTTATCCAGACCCCCCTACACCCCCAAATGTTCAGTGACGCCCCCCTAACTTTTTTCACCTGTGTATCCTCTACAGGGGGTGCCCTTGCGATTTCAGCTTTAGACACATGTCAGTAATGATACGTTAAGCTGTAATGATGTCACTATAATAATTACCCCCCCCCCCCCCCGAATTTTTTCCAACACCCCTCCAGGCTTGGGATTCTGGATAAACCACTGAGCCCCAATAACGAAAAGTACTCACACTTTTGCGCCGTTTAGGGGCATGTTCTTTTCCCGGTGTGGACAGGTGTTGTGATGGCACTACACCTTGATGCAAACGACACTGAGCTCGGTATCCAATACGTTGAAGAGATTCAGCGTGCCCTTTGTAATCGCAATCATGGAAATGTTCGCTACAAACACGAGCAGTCGATGGCACCGCACCGTCTTTCCATTCCGGCGGTCCGGCCGATTGCTTCGTGGCATCAAAAGCCGTTCGTCTCGTCACTGGGAAGCATATGACATTGGATGCCCGGCGAATATTGACGTGAATTAGGGCAACCAACCATCCAACATCGTTTCGGCGTGTCGGCGAAAACCACAGGATGCGACTGCGATAGACTTTAGACTGCGATCGTCGCGCGGAAGCAGGCGTCATGGAGATTTCCACTCCCGATGAACGCATACGCGGGATCCTACGGCGCATGCCCCTGGCGGGACCACGACACGTCACGATGACGTGTCGCGGACCTGGCCGTGGTTCCGTCAAGTTGTGTCTCCGCGCGGCAGCTCGCCACGGCGCGGCGCTAGCTGTACTCCCTTCGCCGCTCCATTTAAATTCGATCCCGAGAATACTTCACCCACGACGAAGGAAAAATTTTTGTCCTGGACTCAGAAAAATGTTTTCTTTCTGATGAAAACGAGAAAAAATGTAATTTCCTAGTCTATTTAAAGAGGTTGCGACAGATAAACGTAAAAGACGGTTCTTTACACCGATGTGAACCTGCGTTGAAAATTTCACAGCGAAGAGGGTAGTAGAAGCGGAGAAAATGGGCACCGTGAATACCGTAACTTATGCGGCTTTGACATCACAGCCCTCGCTCCCGCCAGTGAGGCAGCGCAGGAGAAGTCAATGGTTGCGTTAAGTAGGCGCCCAGGAGCACGAGTGTTTCAGACTCCACTCACTTAACGCGACACAAGCACCACTCGCGCACCCGGGAGTGCGAAACTCCGAGCCGCTCCCCGCGCACCCGTTTTGAAATGGGGGCTTTGAAGCAGACGACAAGCACCGGGTGCTTGAGATTTTCCGTGATGTACTTCCTGTTGAGCGCCGGCAGGACGGCCTTCGAAATGTGGGCTCGGAAGCAAAATACGGACTTTCTATGTTTCTGTGTTCAGTAAACTGTAATATTTTTATAACTATTATCATGCTTTTGTATTAGTGTACAACTTCCACACGGATATCGGCGGTTATTTGCGGGAAATGCGGTGCTTTAATGGAGACATCTTCAAGCCACGCAGCCGTCTTCATAGTATAGAGCATAGATTGAGAGGTTACCATTCAAAAAGAACTCGTTACAAGTTAAGTTACCGTGTGAAAAATGTAACTAAGTTAATAACGAACTTCTTCAGCCTGAAATGTAACTCGCAGTTACGGAATTACTTAGAGAAAAGGACGAGTTACTTCCAAGTTACTTCGGACACAAAATAGCACTACACAGGTGCAGCGCGCGTGAGCAGTTGAGTTCGACCGAGTCCAACAGTTCGAACGCTTTACATCTTACTCCCTGTGGGCGCGCAATGGTTCAGCTCCATTTCAATGGCAGCGGTTCTTACTTGCTGAATAGAATACTGTCATTGATTGAATATCACGTTTTGTGCTATAAAATGCCACGAAAGAACCGGAGAGAAAGCAAGAAAATATGTGGACGTGAGTGAAAAGCGAATTAAAAGTAACTTGGAACTTAGCTTCAGTTACTTTAGCAAAGTTACCTGAAAAAGAAACGAGTTCCTCTGAAAGTTACCATGGCGCAAAAGTAACGAGTTAAGTTACAAGTTACCAAAAAAGGAACTTAGTTACAGTAATGAGTTACTTGTAACGAGTTACTTCGAACTCTGGTATACAGCTCCTATGACGTTTGTTACAAACACAAATCTTCCAAATTCCATTTCATGTGCTGTTACAAGGAGAAGTCTTCGCAACCGCAGTCGTCTCTTCCAACGTTACTATACGTTCAAACTGAGCCAACGTGTCATCCGTCTGTGCACTGCACGAGCAGACAACAGGAAGCGGAATCAGGGAGCCAGCAGTGTATAGCGCTCCAAAGTTGCTTTTCGCTGTTTAGTGACCGCTCCGGGTGTCTCATACTCCCGATTTGAGTGCGCCAAACAAGGGGCGCCTACTTAACGCAACCAATGGGCGCTCTCTACTCCTCGGGTGCTCCGAGTTTCGTGCTCCTGGAGCAGCTATTAAACGGCACTTGGACGCTTGAACACGCTCACTGTGCTGCCGTTTCTCACTTCCTCTTTTTTCTGCTCTCGTTCACGTCCTGTGTTCTCTTTCTTCACTTTCGTGGAGACGAGGAAAGAGGTCACGTGACGGAGTTCATGACATGATACCCCTTTTCGTGCACCCTCCAAAATGAGATGCGTGAAGAGCGCACTCGCGTACGAAACTCGGAGTACGAGCGTAGCCACTTAACGGCAATAGTGCCAATCACTCACGCTCCGAAGCAGCCACTTAATTAACGCGCCCATAGACCTGTAGCTCTTGGCCAGGCGCCGTTGCGATCAGCGGGCGACAGCGCCGCATGTGGAAGCAAATCGAAACATTGGTCCGCCCTCAAGAGTGTTTCGGTTTCGCGGGTTTCGCTCTGGCGCAAGCAAGCAATGTATCGCATCTTTTATGGGTTAGAAAAGCTGGAGGCCCTTCACGATTTTTTCAGAGAATCGCACCTTTCGAAGGGCCATTTACTGGTCGAACATGTTTTTGGCGTCGAAGAAGCATCGGACGGTAACGAAATCGTCGTCAAAGCGAAGTGCATTTCGCAAGTGAAGGACCACCTGGTTTATGACGTCCCGATCGAGGTGAGTCGTCGTGGTCTTGCGTAATATATGTAAACTGTACATCAATATGATATATCTGATCAGAAAAACATTGAATACACATTTTACCTGCACTAGAAGTTGTAATTTAACTCGATTTCGGTACCTCTCCATCACAGGTGTCCAAGAGCCCGCGAACAGTTCATGTTGCGTGGTGTACCTGTAAAGCGGGAAAATACGGCAGTGGTCTGCTGCTACCTCAACAATGAAGAAGAGGCGATATGTACGGGGCAGCCACAAAAGTGGGGCAAGCGTGACATCAGAAAGAGTATCGCCGACTTATTTCCGAGTACGTATGTATAATGAAATGTAGACGTGTGCTTTCCCTTAGACATGAGCTCGGGTGGATATATTTCAGATTGTAGTTTTTAGAGCTGATGAGGCTGCAGTCACCTCTACTGCATCGTTGATCACTTGCCCATGATCTTTCTCTACTGAATGCTGCTGGTGTACTCTGCTGCATCGTTGATCGTTGGCTATTCTGTCAATAATAATTCTTCAGCATTTCATATGTTTCATCAGCCATTATCCCCCTGTACCTAGTACGGTGCCTCAAAAACAATGCTTTATTGCTCTTGGTAATAAACAGCTTCCAACTGATATATTTCTCCTTGTTTCTGTAATGTTTACTTGCACAGGTACATCAACCACATGTCTCCCCTCTGCAAAAAGAAAACCGCCTGGTGACATCCTTCACAGGTACCCAGGCATAGTTTGTCCACTCGCTGAGGTCCTTGAATCTAGCGAGGTTCTGAACGGCATTTTGGACAATGTAGTAATGGGAGAGCAAACGGAGAAGCTATTTGATCTCATAAAGGTCATGACAGAGACACGCACGGTGTTCCATTATGGCATTCCAGAAAAAATGCCAGGGGGTAGCTTCATAGCGGCGTGTCTCCTGGAAAACGTAAGCAATGAGGTCATGGCTTTTTTCGAAGTAAACATCACACTGCACGAGTACCATCTGAGCATTGCAGAAAGAACAACCGGCCAGAGTCGATGCCCACAGTAAGCCTTTGATATTCCCCTCTAATCTGCATGCGTTATGTTAGCAAGTAATAAGTGTATAGCAGAATTTGTGATATTGTCACGGGTAATAGGCGAGCGTGAGAGGACGAAGACGTTCTCTGGCACGGGTGGCGGTCTCTTCCTCTCGTGCTGGCCCGATAATAAACAGACTCAGTCACCTCCGTTTCTCTTAACATTTGGTGGAGGTGCGATTCCTTCCCCACGGCTTGCCCAGTACGTTACAGCCGTCGCCTCCGCGGCTTGTCTCCTGACACCACCATGCCGGCTGATGCCAATGGTCAGTCCATGCCAACCAGCGCTTCCGCGAACTATGTCTTCTCTAGGCGGGATAGAGAAGCCTCGACTTTTGCTGGAAAACGAGGCGAAGACCCCATCACCTGGCTCGAAGAATATGAAAGAGTCAGTGACGTCAATATGTGGGACGACTCGTTTCGCCTCGCCAATGTCATCTTTTATCTGGCGGGAACAGCAAAGGTGTGGTTTGAAAACCATGAAGACTCCATAACGTCCTGGGATGCATTTAAAACCCAGCTATCGGCCATATTTGGAAATTAAGAGAAACGGAGGTGACTCAGTCTGTTTATTATCGGGCCAGCACGAGAGGAAGAGACCGCCACCCGTGCCAGAGAACGTCTTCGTCCTCTCACGCTCGCCTATTACCCGTGACAATACCCCCCACCCCCTCCCCGCTGAGGCGTGTGATCATCCTGATCACGGCGGCAGTGGGGCGCTGTAAGGTTTCATTCGGGAGACATGTACCACCTCTTCGACTTTACGCTGACGGCGACGGCCGGGAGGAGATGCGCTTGTGGGAACGACGACGTAATTGACAGCTGAGGTTTGCTTCACAACCTCGTAAGGGCCGAAATAGCGACGGAGCAATTTTTCCGCCAGGTCAACCTTCCGTTCCGGTTTCCAGATCCATACCAATTGCCCCGTCGCGAACAGAGCGGGCGTGTGCGTTAAGTCGTAGCGGGTCTTTTGCTTATCCTGGGAAAGCAATACATATGTGCGTGCAAGTTGCCGCGACTCTTCAGCCCTGGCCAGAATCTCAGTGACATAGTCGGTGGGGCAGTGGTCAGGAGCATACGGAAGCACTGTATCCAGCATGGTCTCGCATTCCCGGGCGTATAGCAGAAAGAACGGATAAAAAGTAGTAGTGTCTTGCCGGGAGGTGTTATACGCGTAGGTGACATACGGGAGGACATGGTCCCAGTTGGAATGAGAGGCGTCCACGTACATGAACAACATATCACATAGCGTCCGATTGAGTCTCTCCGTGAGGCCGTTACATTGAGGGTGATATGAAGTAGTCGTCCAATGGACAGTGTTGCATGCACGCAAGAGTTCGGAAATGACTGTGGACAAGAAGACAGCTCCACGGTCAGTTAAGATTTCACGAGGGGCACCATGGCGAAGAATGACCTGATGCAGCAGAAAATTGGCGACGTCTGGTGCCGTTGAGGAAACAAGGGCGGACGTTTCGGCGTAACGGGTGTGGTGGTCAATGCAGACTATGATCCACTTTTTCCCTTCAGAAGACGAGGGGAACGGTCCCAAGAGGTCAACTCCAACACGGTGGAATGGGGCTGGGGGCGGCGGGATGGGCTGCAGGAGACCTTGAGGGGCAGTCGGCGGGTGTTTGCGACGTTGACATTCTAGGCAGGTGCGGACATAATTGGAGACGAATCGTCGCATGCCTGGCCAGAAGAAACGACTGGTGACGCGGCCGTACGTCCGGGCAAATCCAAGATGTCCGGCACTGGGGTCATCGTGAAAGTGCTACAAGAGCGGTTTTCGCAGGTGGCGGGGAATAACTAACAAATACGGTCGGCCGAAAGGGTTAAAGTTCTGCTTATAAAGTATGTTGTCACGAAGGACGAAATTTCGCACCAGTGATGCTTGCTGCTTTGTCACGGGCTCACCACTAGAAAGGATGGTAATCACTTCCATCAGATCAGGGTCACGGGCTTGTTCTGTGCGAAGATCGAGGTTATCAATGAATGAGACCGTTCCGCTGCTTCCGCAAGCTGGTAGGGGGGACCGTGACAGTGCATCCGCATCTTGATGTTTGAGTCCTGCTCGATACCTGACATCAAAGTCGTATTCTTGAAGCTGAAGGGCCCAACGAGCGAGTCTCCCAGAGGGAGACTTAATGTTGACCAACCAACAGAGCGCGTGATGGTCAGTGACAACCGTAAAATGTCGTCCATATAAGTAGGGTCTGAGTTTTTAACCGCCCAGACAACAGTCAAACATTCTTTCTCAGTAACACTGTAGTTCGTCACCGGGCCAGTCAGGGATCGACTCGTGAAGGCAACCGGGTGTTCTACGTTCTCTCAGCGTTGAGCCAGGACTGCACCGAGTCCCACTCCACTAGCATCCGTGTGAAGTTCCGTTGGTTTGTCTGGGTTGAAGTGCCGTAGTAAAGGGGCGGAAGAAAGTTCGCGTTTGAGGATCTGGAAGGAGCTCTCGTGTTCGTAAGTCCAACTGTACAATGAGCCTTTTTTTAAAAGGGCATGAAGGGGGTGTGCTTTTTTCGCGAAGTCCTTGATGAACCTGCGGAAATAAGAGCATAACCCAAGAAAACTCCGCAAAGACTTAACAGTGGTTGGACAGGGAAATTCTGCAACTGCGGCGATCTTCTTAGGGTCAGGCCGAATACCGTCGGCAGACACGACATGGCCGAGGATCGTGAGTTCTTGTGAACCGAACCGGCACTTCTTACTGTTCAGCGTGAGGTTGGCGCCACGCATGCAATTAAGAACTTGGCCGGGACGCGCATTGTGCTCATCAATCGTAGATCCAAACACAACGATGTCGTCTAAGTAGCAGAGGCAAGCGGTCCATTTCAAATTGCCAAGGACGTTGTCGACCATTCGCTCGAAGGTAGCTGGCGCGTTGCACAAACCAAACGGCATTACTCTGAACTCGTAAAGCCCATCGGGAGTGACGAAAGCTGTTTTTTTACAGTCCTTAGGGTCGCATATCGATCGAGGAAAAGTATTTTGCATTTTGTAGGGAATCGAGTGCGTCATCGATACGTGGCATTGGATAGGTATCCCGCTTAGTGATCTTATTGAGTTTTCTGTAGTCGACACAGAAGCGCCATGAGTTATCTTTCTTTCGTACTACTATCTTTCTTTCTACTTTCTTTCGTGTGATCAGGATGATCACACGCCTCAGCGGGGGGGGGGGGGGGGTATTGTCACGGGTAATAGGCGAGCGTGAGAGGACGAAGACGTTCTCTGGCACGGGCGGCGGTCTCTTCCTCTCGTGCTGGCCCGATAATAAACAGACTGAGTCACCTCTGTTTACCTGAGTCACCTCTCTCGAGCCTTCGTTTCTCTTAACATTATATTCAAGTAACTTTGTACCGCAAGTTGTTTGAATATAGCTCTATATTACCTCCAGGTGGAATGCAGAGTGGAAACATCGGCGTACATACGCAATTCACGCTTTCCGCCTTTCTGTCTCCCAAGGTTTTCCGGGGAAGCGATAAAACTTGATTTTTGGAACGCTACCTGTGACGTTTTGGAAGCTGTTGTAGCCAACGACGCAACAGTACTGTGTTCCCGGTTTGTGTTGCGGTTTGCCGTACGTGGGCGATCTGAAAGGCGGCATGTTTAACCACGATACATGCCTGGCTGTGCGCACTAGTCACTGCGCCCGCTACCGCTTGGGTCCCGATTGGGGCTCGTGTCGCCGGGCAAACTTGAGCGCAACAGGCCTATTGGGAATGAACGCAACTCTGAGCTCTGTGACGTCTGCGCTTTGCTAGGGACTGTGTTCGAAGGCTTGTATCTCCCTTAGAGCACTGCAAAGGGCCTGGGCCGCCCGGCCCGCAGGCCGCGATCGGGCTTCATGGTAGCTTTGACCACGGGCATGGGCCGGGCTCGCGCTTTGTCCAAAATTTTTCGGGACTGAGTCGGGCTCGAGGTTCAGTATGCTGTTCTTTCGAAAAGAAATTGAGTGCCGGCGCACTCCTACGCGTCCATTCTAAACAGCGGAGAAGTCGGAGCGGAGAAGCTCACTTCCGGGCCCTTCACTGCACGCGCAGACAAGCGCGTAGAAATATGCGCCGATGCGTCGGACAGTCGGTGCAAGTTGAGGCCGGAAATAAGTGCTCTTTATTCGGCCGAAACATGGCAAGTAGCGGCGCAGATAAGAATCTGCGTGAAAAACTTGATGCTGGACTGTTGAAGCTTGTGGAGGAGAACAGCAAAAAATGTGTGGTGTGGGAGAGCTTCTTCCTCGTAGTTGATAGCGACACCAACGAACCGGAAGGACATGGGCAGTGCGGTTCATGCAAAGGTTTCTTGGCGTACAACTCCGTGAAGACCGGAACATCGCACCTCAACAGAGACAAGTGTAAGCAGAATGTACAGAATTCAAGCATAACGCACTTCTTTTCAAGGAAAGGAAATGCCGAGATGGCATTTCCTTTCCTTGAAAAGAAGTGCAGACAAGCTGTTGTCAGGCTTTCCTTAACCGAAGTGTACAGAATTCAAGTATAACGCACTTCTTTTCCCGAGGAAATGCCGAGATGGCATTTCCTTTCCTTGAAAAGAAGTGCGTTATACTTGAATTCTGTACACTTCGGTTAAGGAAAGCCTGACAACAGCTTGTCTGCACTTCTGTGCAAAATACATTCGGCCCTTTGACGTGGTTAATGGGGTTGGTTTTATAGAAGTTGCAAATGCGCTGATTTCGGTTGGGGCCAGCTATGGTGAAATAGATGCACGCGATGTTCAACCATCCCCGACTACAGTGTCGAGAAACATCGCCGATATAGCCAGCATTATAAAACAGAACATATTTCCTGAAGTGCGTCGGGTAACAACGGGCCTGGGGTACGGGTCGGGTCGGGCTCAGCTTTCCGAGACGGGTCGGGCTCTGGTCGGGTGCCCCTTTGTGGCCATGGCTACGGGCCGGGCTGGGCTGATAAATTTAGGCCCGTGCAGTGCGCTAAGTACGACACGTAGAAGACTGGTTATTGTTTCCTCAGTATTCTGGCGTGCAGCACAATGCGTCCGTAATGTAATAAACCACATTTATGAAAGTGTCCCATCCCCTTTAATGCCTAGTACTTCTCCATAAAGGGTGCCTTGCTGATAAAGGTTGGCCTAAGAGATGCAATTCGCAAGGAAAGGCCTGGGGTGTTGTCCAGAAGGGTCATTCTTCTTCATGACAATGCCCGGCCCCACACGGCGAATTAACGGTAGCAAGCCTGGCCGAAACGCGCTGGGAGGTTTTGCCCCATGACCCTTACAGCACAGATTTAGCACCAAGCGATTACCATTTGTTTGGGCCCCTTAAGGAGCATATTGGAGGAAAGACGTTCCACACAGATGAAGCCCTCCAGAAAGATGTCCTTCAGTGGCTACGACAGCTGCCCACGTCTTTCTACGTCAAAGGCATCAAAGAGTTGCAACAGCGATGGCAGCGGTGCCTAGATGCGCACGGTGAATACTTTGAAAAACTGACGTAGTTTGGTGCTTCCCAAATTTTCCATTATATTTAAAGAAATAAAAGTCTCGGTCAACCTCGAACGACCCTTGTACATACTATTCCTGAACGTGGCCTGGCAAGGAAAATCATCGGGATATCCAATATGCTCACAACTGTTGAGCTACGGGCAATTTGAAATGCAGCATCTGCGCTGTAGGTCAAGGGGATAACCAAGGTTGTCATCCTCACGGACTCGCGCAGTGCACTGCACAGGGTAATACGTTCCACATGTAACAATATTTTAACGCGCTGTATCAAAAAACAACAACAACAACTTTATTTCGGGATGATTGGTGGGGAGTTTCATCGCCGGGAGCGATACTTTACCCCATTGCTGGAGGTGATGCGGGGAATGAAATAATGAGCCCCTTCACATTAAGGATCGAAGCCCTGTGGTGTCCAGAAAGGTGAAGAGAGCCTTGAGGGCAGAGCGTTGGTGTGCTGGATGTGACCAGGGACCAAGCAATTTTATGAGAGAGAGGGGGCGGGAGTCTAGCTCGTTGAGGGATGCGGAGAGTATGGTTCGGGAAGGTTGGTAGCATGGGCAATGGAGAAGAATGTGCTCGAGATCTTCAACAGCACCGCAGTGGCTGCAGTGGGGAGAGGCAGCTTGTCTCAAGTGGTAGCGCCACTGTGCTGTGAAGGCCGCGTCGAGGCGCATTCGATGAACTAATGCGGCATCTTGACGAGAGATATGTGCCGGCATGCGGAAAGCGAGCGCTGGGTCAACTCTGCTCAGCACGGCGGGGGGTAGAATGTCAGCGGTCCGTTGGCGGGTAGCCAGAGGAGTCACGAGGCGTCGAAGTATGGACCGACGATCTCCTCTCAGCAGTGCAATACGCGTCCGTCTCCGAGACGAGAGAGCTGCTTCGGCGGCACTGTCAGCCTGTTCATTGCCTTCGACACCGCAATGGGCTGGAACCCATTGGAGAACGAGCCTGTGCCCATGCTTCGTAGACAAGTTTGTAAGCCATTAACACATCCATAACCAACGGTGCGGAGGAGCCTCGTATGCCAGAATTTTCAATGGCTTGCAGCGCAGATGTTGAGTAAGTGAAGACCACCCAGTTCCGTAGGGTAAAGTGAACGATGTGCTGCAGAAAGAAAAGTATGGCGTAGAGTTCCGCAGCTGTGGATGAAGTATGATGCCAAAGGCGACCTCCTTCAACTACGCCTTCGGATGGGATGACGAATGCCGACGCGGACTTGCCATTTCGAGATGCGCCATCGGTGCATGCGGCGGCAGAGGTAGAAAACTTCGCGTCTACGAGAGCATAAAATGGTCTCGGAGGACTTGAGGGGGAACCTGATCTCCGCGGTCAGGTCAGGTGGAGGTCAGGAAGACGTGCGAAGGTGGGTGGCACAGGCAGAGACCAGGGGGCGTTAGGCGGTGTGACGTCCTTAGGTGTGAAGCCAGTGAGAGCGTAGCGTGTCCTCTGCACTACGCGATGGAGATCACTTTCAGGACGGTATCGAATTTTCCTGAGGAGTGGGTGACGGGGAACGTGCGCACGCAAACGTAGGAAGTGTCGAGACGTTTCCCGCTCACAGAGGACCTCCACCGGGAGTTCACCAGCTTCAGCTAGGACTTGCCGTGTTTCAGCCATTCTTGGAACTCCAAGGCAGCGACGAAGACTTCGGGCGAACAGGGTCCGAAGGGTATTTAACGATGTTGTAGAAACCCTGTGCAAGACTGGAAGGCTGTACAACAACAACAACTTTATTTTGGCTTTGGAGAGTGGGGAGGTTCATCGCCACAGGCGATACTCTACCCCATTGCTGGTGGGAATGAGGGGAATAAAATAACGAGCACTTTCACAATAACGATCGAAGTCCGATGGTGTCCAGAAATGTCAGAAGAGCTTTGAGCGCAGAGCGTTGCTGGGCTGGATTAGGCCAGGGACCAAGCAATTTCGATAGGGAGAAGGGGCGAGAGTCCAGCTGACGAAGAGACTCGGAGAGTGTGGTTCGGTCAGGAAGGTTGGTAGTGGAAGCAATGACGCAATGAAACAAGGCTGTAAAGCACAGTCTCTCTCACCAAAGCCGCGTGAACAGGTAGAAGGGGGCGTTGATCACAGCCCCAGCCTAAGCCAGAAAGATGTTGAATTGCAAGAAGCTGTATCAGAGCAGGAAGCGCGTATAATTGCAGAAAGCGCTGCATCAGAGCATCATGTTCCCAATACAAACCTCCAACAAACTTGTGTCACCCAGCTCCTTTACTGGAATCACTCATTTACCCCACTGGACCAATGTCAGCACGACGGACGACACATGGAATGGTACTAGACTTCATCAGGAAGAGTGCCCTCCAAGCAGGGTGTCGGAGCGAATCGAAAACCGGAACCGAAAACCGAAAAAAAACGCTATTTTGGTGCGAACCGGAACGGAATCGAAACCGTATACGTTTTTTTCGCTCAGGAGGGAAACCGAAAAAGTCATTTAACGGTTTTCGGTCCAAGCAAAAACTTCGCCGGTTTGGACTACGAGTAGGCGAATGAAACTGACCCTTAGGGCTCCCTTTGTAACGTTTTGTCGTTCGCGCACATAGACTTAGATGTACATGTGACCGGTTGTGACTCTCTACCAATGTGCGACCCAAGGGGGCTGCGAAACGGCTTCTCTATCGGTAATCTCTCGCAACGTGTCCCTTGTTTCAGAGCAGCGAAGTTGAATACATGTACGTATCCGCGAGGTAAGCGCGTGCGAAGTGGCGCCTTTTTTGTGGACAGGACACGAAGAAAAGAAAACGGAGCCGTCGAGCGTGTTTGTGAGTGAAGGTGTTCCTCGATTTGCGTCGTACTTGTGCGGTAGTGCTTGCAGGCGAGGAAGCCGCAAAAGGCATTCGGATGGGACGCAATCGCACTAATGCAGCAAGAAAGTACTTTACGTATGACATCACAACAAACAAGTCCGTCTGTATCATGCGCTTCAAGAAAGGAGAAAGCCTATTTGAACAGACAGTCACCTACAGGAGCCAGGAGCTACCAATTTCACAGCTGCCTATTAATATTAAATACCATATATGCATATAAACGGGTTTACATTTTGCAGCATTGATTTTTTTTTCTGGGAATGAATATGTCCACCAGCGGAACCGGTTAAAACCGGTATGAGCCGTTATTTTTTTGCTGCGGAGCAGAACCGGTACCGGACCGTTTATGATAGAACAGGAACGAAAACCGGAACGAAAAATGTTTCGGTTCGACACCCTGCCTCCAAGGCATAGGTCGCCGAATTCACTCATAATGGCCATCACCGACATCATTCACCATCACATCATTCAGAATGATGTGATGTTGAATGACGGGCAATGATGTGATTTGATGTGATGTTGAATTTGATGTTGAATGATGGGTAATGATGTGATGTGATGTTGAGTTTGATGTTGAATGATGGGTAGTGATGTGATGTGATGTTGAGTTTGATGTTGAATGATGGGTAGTGATGTGATGTGATGTTGAGTGTGATGTTGAATGATGGGTAATGATGTGGTATTGAGTTTGAAATCCTTGTGATGAGTTTTTCAAGTTGATATTGTCGTTGTTTGTAGGTTCTGACGTTGACAATTCGGGGAGGGGGAGGAGTTGCGTAGAAGTATGCTGTGACTAAACATGAATATGGTGCCCCAGTTTCAGTTTTTCAGTGAACCAGTCCTCGTGTCTTGTGATAATCTGAGTTTACCGGTAGCGGGAAGGTTCCAGTCGTGTACGTGACCTTGCTTCCGGTGGGTGGGAGGGGAGGGGTGTTTGCTGTTCAGCGTTGTATTCAGACTTCGGAGCCGGGGTCTCGGTCGGTGGGGCGGCGCTGCACTTGGATGGATGGCATCTTTAAGGAGTAGGGGAGGAGGGTTGACCTTGGCGCTCTCGCGCTATTAGTTTTTAATCGCAGGTGTGGTCACTGTGGTGTGGAGTTGGCTCCAGGATAAAGACGCGTCGCGTTCGGGCTGTTATATCGGGCATGTGGGAGTGGATTGGAATGGCTTGTCGTTCAGCGTTGTACTTGGAATCGGGGGCTCGGTGGCGCTGCGCTTGGATGGCATACTTAAGGGACAGGAGATGAGGGTTGACCTTGGCGCTCTCGCGCTATTAGTTCCGTATCACTTCAGAGCATGTGTGGTGTGGAGGCAGCCTTCAGCGCATAAAGAAGCGACGCATTCGGGCGGTTATATCGGTTATGTAAATTAGAGAGGCTTCTGGCGCTCGGTTTTCTTTTTGTTACTGCTAGCGCCGAAACATATACCTGCTACCTGGGCAAATGAGCGAGTAGATGGAAAATGCGACGGGTATTGTGCAGTATGAACTCTGGATAGGTCACTGTCATGTGAACAAAATGATGTTGTCAAGTGCCCGATGCCGTTTTGGGCAACTAGAGCGTACCGCGCTTCCGCTTTACGATTTTACGTTGACATTGCCGTACAAAATTATGCTTCGAAATAGCGTGACAGCTTTGCCTGATAATAATATAATCGCGGATAAATATGTACTAAAAAGTCCAGAAATATGCATGCAACTATGCACCAAAAATATGCGCTGAATGTGTACCTCGAAATATGCATTACAAGTGTTAATATAAGCATTGTTTCTCACCATTGTTGGTGCGAACTGCGAAGTCAATGAATTTTTGACAAAATTTGAGTGCTGTATTAGGGATCACGCGGTAAAATAATAAAGTCGCCTTTCAGGAGCATGCAACAGAGAAGGCATACATCACAAACATAAATTTTGTCAGACATTTGTCACAAACATAAATTTTTGGGAGATGCACGTAGTGTGTATCATCCTGTTTGTGTGGTGAAATGCTGCACGTACCGCATATACGTCTGCGGATAATTTCGACCACCTGGGGTTCGTTTGAGATACCCCCAAAACCTTTGAGACACGATGTTGGAAGCAATGTTTACCCACACCAACACCACATCCCACCAAAACATCGATAACATATACTGTGACCGAAATTCTCCCGAAAGAGGACCTAAAGCATTCCCGCAGCCAGTAAAACTTTCAATGGGGAAAGGAACAGAAAGCTCTCACACCTGGCCACCTGTAATGGAAATATAGTAAAAAATAAAGAAAAGCGAGAGAAAAGGTATTTGGAGCAATAGGAAAATATCCCAAAATACGCACTATTGCGCAATTTTATGTGGAATATGTCATAACGTACAAAACATAAAACCCTTAAAATCGGTCCCAAACCGCAAGCAAAAGTGTTGTTATCGTCCAGATACGACACTATATCGAGAGAGAAAAAACTATGCATTTGCATGAAAATTCGCGCTCTAATTATTATTAATTTGCAATGCGCAAATTTCAAGGCCGCGATTCAAAACGCAGCATACTGAAACTCTGCGACTAGGAAAAAAGTGGCTCTGTGAGTACCCGACGCAGAAAACAGGGGCGAAGTCACGATTCTCACATCACCCTCTACTGGCACATGCCGACATGCCTCCATCAACCATGGGATCCCGGTCATTGCCTCAACCCAGTGCCAGTGCAAGCAGAGCTAGCTCTGAGCCCGCCCGACTACCGGCGAGCAGTTTCATCACCGCCACGACCACCATGCTTCCACATACGTAGCAGAAGACGAAAACGTGCTAGCCGTGCAAGCAGTAGCGCGGCGTCATACTCATACCACAAGGCCACCAGAAGACGAGATCTCTTATCGAGTGCAACACGTTGCACTCGCGCAACGCGACGCGTTGGATCGACGCGTTGCGCAACAATCCGGCGGCGGTATACAGTCGCCACTGTAGTCAGTCATCCCTATTGCACGCACCCCGCGTTTACATACACGCTTTCAGTACAGCACTACAGCCAGCCGCCCTTACCCCCGCCCCGCCAAGACTCGATCCGAGCGGTGGGCGGGCGCCCCGCCTACCATTACGACACCATCACAACACAACACAACGCGCATTCAATTTACGAACGTCACCGTAAACGGCTGCCACCCTAATCAAAGATGAAATCTGCCCAGGTGCCAGCGCACGGTCGCAAAAGCCAAATCATCGCCGAACGCAGGCATGCTGCTCAGTATCCAACGCCTTCGATCTCATAATCGGTCCCTGGTGTTTAGCTTCAGAGTCCATCTTCAAAATGAAGTTGGATTCAGAACGAGTTCTGAAGTTGAATTCTGACCTATGATATGGTGGGCTGTGATGTCAAATGATGGGTAACGATGTGATGAGCTGTGATGTCGAATGATGGATAATGATGTGGTGGGCTGTGATGTTGAATGATGTGATGGGCTGTGATGTTGAATGATGGGCTATGATGTGATGGGCCGTGATGTTGAATGATGGGTAATGATGTGATGAGTTGTGATGTTGAATGATTAGTTATGATGTGATGAGCTGTGATGGTGATGTGATGTTATGGGCTGTGGGAAGGACCGGACGTGATGTGATGTTGAATGAATTTTTCGGGAAATGCCGACCTATACTCCTAGGGGTCCTCTGAGAGCGAGGGGTAAACGTCCACACAATGCAGCAAAACTGTGGCCAATTGTAGGTACCAATGGCCCTCTCAACGGTCCACCGACAATGACCAGCATATATCATAGCCACCACCAGCACCACTTATTAACATTGCACTGTATGCAGACTTGTGCATGTTACCAAAAAAAAAGGAACTAAATACCGTTACCCGTTACTTCAGAAAAAGTAACTAAATACGTTACTCGTTACCAACATACAAAAGTAACAAGTTCTCGTTGCTCACAGGTAACGAGTTACTTTTACGTTACCGCCGCATAGTTAAAGGAGCCAACAAACATGCCGTCACTTGCCTTCAACCCTTGATTAATGAGGAATTGCACTTCAGAAGAAGCTGATACTCGAAATTTACTTCAGTGATCTTCGTTCTCTTCCAGCTGAGCTGAACAGTCGCTCCACCGATGCGCTGGAAGCGTGGCAGGAAGGTACCGCAGTGTTCAACCGGGGAAAGAGCTCGTGGATGCGAGGGAACTCTTGTTTCATTCTTGGCAAAGGATAGTCCTCCTCCGTGGCAGCCATGAAATAAGAGGAGTGTGTGTGTTTAGAAATAGTTTGATGAAGGAGAGTGTGTTTTCCACTTTGTTCAAGTGTTTCTCTGCACTTTTTTCCCCTTGTTGGCTGACAAACATGTGATTTTTCCTGGCGTGGCAGTGTTCGTTGAGCAATGTCCTGACATGCCCACACTCTTGCGATTCAATAAATAATAGGGGTCTTTGTCTTTGCCGCTGTCTTCTTCAGACAGGATGTATGACGTCATGCAGTCTGTAGCAATGCATTGACCGTTACTGGAAAAAGTGTAGCAATAGAAAAATGGTGTGTATTGTCCTGGACGGATTTATGATGAGCACTGTTTTTGAATAAGAGGAGTGCATTTGCTTAGAATAGTTTGATGTTGGTTTTCTGCTTTGTTCAAGTGTTTTACTTTTTTCCCCCTTGTTGTCTGACAAACATGCGCTGACATGCCCAGACCTGTTCTGACATGCTTTCCTTCTACATGTAGTTTTTTCTTTTTGAAAAGAAACATTCTTGACGATGTCGATAGTGCTCCCTTGAATGGGAGTAGAGCTAGAACGATTCTTAATAATTTTGCGATTCATTTAGTTCAGAGAGTAACTGTGAGGGGGACAGGTGTGTGACTTTATTCAGGAGGAACAAAGCATCATTATTCAGTTAGTGCCTGGCTCTCGGATGGGATGAACATGTCTTGTTGAACCATTATTTTTGTTTTCCTGTACAATAAGACTTTGGGACTGAAATGCTTAATTCCTACAATCTCCTCTCATGTATGGTGTTTTTCTGCAATAGTTCCCTATGCAATCATTATAGTAGAATAAAGGAAATAATCTTGGGATAGTGATTCAATAAATAACAGGTCCCCTGTCTATAGCGTACGCGTCCTTGAGCCACGCAGCTGCATGATGACGTCATACCGCGACACTATTGTTTCAGGTGGACATTATCCAGAGGAGCATTAGTGGAAAAAAACAGTGTAGCCCTGAGACAATAGGATGACGTCACGACCAATGAGAACGGCCTGCAGCGGGCGCAAGGATTCACTTCTCTCTTGGACACTGGTGGGTGTGGACACGTTAATTCTGCTCCTAGCAATTGCGTTGGCCGTCAGTGGAAGAGCGTAGCTTAGGTGGGGTTCTGTCTGCCACTGATGGGGTGTAGATGTGTGGTTCGTCACTGGCGAATGGTGTTCGACGATGCTGGTGGATTTTGTGACGAGCGGATTTACAATGAGGGAATGTAGTGTACGTGTCCGATGATGGTGAGTGTCTTTTCACTCTGTTCATGTTCTCTGTTCATGTTCTCTGTGTTTGTTATCCTCTGTTGCCTAGCAGTCGTGCGATTTGTCCTGACGTGTCCTGACATGCCCCAACATGCCTGCTTTCCTTTGTTGACGCTTTGTATTTTTTTTCTTTTTGACAAGGAACATTCTTGTCTTGACGATGTCGATAGTGCTGCCCTGAATGGGAATAGTGCTAGAACAATTCTTAATAATTTTGCGATTAAATTAGTTCAGAAATCAACCGCAAGAGGGACAAATGCATGACTTTATAGAGGGAAAAAGCATTACGATTCAGTTCCGTGCCTGGCTGTCGGATGGAGTAGACACATCGTTCTGCGCTCCTTGTTACCCGTACTCTGTGTTGATTTGTTGAGTGACTAGTCCTCTTATTAGCCATTGATGGAGTTACGTGTTAGGATATTTTGTTCTTTTACAAGTCTCATTTAGTAAGACTTTGGAATTCCTACGATCAGTTTTCATGTATGGTGCTCTTCTGCAATAGTTTCTTATGCAATCGTTATAGAAGAATAAAGGAAATAATCTTGGGATAGTGATTCAATAAATAATTGGTCCCCTGTCTAGAGCGTATGCGTCCTTGAGCCATGCAGGTGCATGATGACGTCATGCCATGGCTTCATTGCTGATTGACCTTGTCCAGTTGTGTCGACCGTGTGAAGAAAAAAACGGTGTAGCCTTGGGACAATGGGATGACGTCACGACCAATGAGCAATGCAAGAAGAGGGCGCAGGAATGCTCTTCTCTCTTAGCCTCTCGCAGGTGGTCGCCGCAGAGGGCGCTAAGAGCGCGCGCGCATGCGTAGCTGCCGCGGCGCCCCAGTCAGCTGCTCGCTGGCTGTCGCAGAGAGCAGACGTGCGCTCGGTTGCTCCGCAGTCCCTGCGCTCGCTCAGTTTCTGCCTGGCTGTCGGATGGAGCAGTCGCATCGGTCTGTTGTGGTGGGTTGATTTGTTGTGTAACTAATTCTTTCGCCAACTTTGTCCCCGCTTTGTTTGCGATTTTTATGCCCGTGCACGTCGAGTGCTGGTTGCTGTTGTGCGGGCATCCCTGCCATTTTCTATCTTCTGCCTTGGGAACGGGAGTAGGGCTGGCGTGATTCTTAATAATTTTGTCATGAGATTAGTTGAGAAAGTAACCGCTAGGGGGTGCAGCTGCGGAGCTTTATACAGGAGAAAAAACCATTATGAGTCAGTTCTCTGCTGGCTCGGATGGAGCAGTCACATCGTTCTCCGCTCCTGTTGTGGTGGAATGATTTGTTGTGTAACTCATTCTTTTTGTTGCTAGCTATTAATGGTTTGCATATTTACTCTTGCTTTCCCAGCCTCTGTATTATGATTGTTTTTCTCCCCGTATGTCCAGAGCTGTCCTAACCTGCCCAGACATGCCATGATCACGTCATAGGATGTCGGGAACTGGTGGTCATAGCTGCGATGCTTTGCAACTTGCCTCTGTGCTCCGTCGCCCGGCGATGGTCAGCGGCCGTTCCGTACTGCTTTCTTCAAGATGGCGTCGTTGATCTTCAACTAAACGCCTTCTCTCCACTCTATCTCTATCTATTTTTTTTCTTTCTTATTGACTCTCGTAGTGCACAACGCTTAGCTGGTCTGGACACGAGTTAGATGCTCCCCAATTAGTGTGGTGGCTCCCTGGAGGGTGTTGATTAATGTGGGGGGACCAATTAGCTCTAATTGCTAATTAAATCGTGTTCAGGACAGGTGAGCGTTGTGCACTATGAGAGTCCATCCCATACTACTCACGTATACAGAAATAAGTTTGTTTTCAGTCCTGATTCAGTGAACGCTGTCCGTGCGTGTGTGCGCTTTGTCCCTGCGCGTTTTTTTTTTACCAAGAGGAATTTCAACCAACACGGTCTTCACCTTTTGGCACTGATTCTGCGGTTCCAGCCGCTAAGTTGCCGCTAAGTTGCAATATTCTTAACAGTTTAGTTGGATGATTTAGGGCAGAATTAATGACATTGCATATTTTCCCCTGATCCATGCCACTACTCACAATCCATTGCATGTAATACTGCTCCTTGGCAAGTTGCAAGTGGTACCTTTGGGGAATAGACCCATCTTGAAACGGTTCCAACGAGTTACTAAGTGGTCCTATATTCAAAGTGGGAGCCCAATAAACCACTTTGAAGTGGTACCACTTCAAATTTTGCCTGGGGCACGGAGTAAGAAGACTAGGAGGTGAAACTGCCCATAGAAGCAAGCGCCGGCGCGCGACCAGAGACTGTCACGTTGGTGGAGAGAAAAAAGGCAGTTGCTGACTTTATGCGACAGATGGCACGGCGGCACTGTCTTCCATTTTGCGGTTTTACATGGAAGGCTATGGGGAAAGCAGTGCTTTTCGCGAGTCGTACGGTAGCCTCTACGGACGAAGACAAACTGATGAACGTGCACGATGTTTGTTTTTGCAATAAAGGTCGCGCTTGTCAACTACATAGTGCTTCCTGTTTAGCGAAACCAACGGAAAACAATTTCATTCTCTTGCCTCTCGGTTCTGTTGAGCAGACGACAGGAGCACGATGATCGAGTAAGCGTTTCATCGCCTTCTTTTCTAGCGTTTAATTCACGTGCTTTCACGTGTTTTAGTCACGCCGCCGGACAAGTGACAGTATCACGTGACCGCATGCTTCGGAAATTCTGCGTCCTCGTGCAACAGATGGCACTGCGGGCCGGGCTGCGGAGCGCGCGCTCCTGGTACATTCTCTGATCGCGGGAGAGAGTGAAGTTTCATCTCCTAGTCTTCTTACTCCGTGGCCTGGGGTTACATCTCATATAGGCTCTTTCACTGAGAAACTCTCCAAAACTTACAGCCTAGTCTGCTCTCTCCAGGAAACGAGACTCACCTGAAAACTCAGCGTTTACTTGCTCATGGGACTGTGACGGGTCGGTGACTGATCTAAACTTTCGACCTTCATCCTTTTTTCTCATCGCATCCCGGCTACAGTCGTGACGCTGTCAACATGAGTGAGGACAGAGTGCATATTGCACAATCTCAGGGGTGTTTGACATTAGGGTGAAGCTAAAGGTTCGCAATGTATCTCGCCAGCAAACGTCTTCTAACTTTCGTCACACTCTAGAAGCAGATGATTTTATGGTAATCTTCATCATGCCTCCTTATGGACAGATCCAGCCGCCGCTACAGAACGGTCACCCCTCCACACCCGATGGTCATTCGATCGATACTCATCGTCCAGAACGAGACTAGAGCATTAACTTGCTTGCGTAAATAAATTTGTTGTTCTTCAAATGTTCTTTGTAGCCCAGGATTCGAACTATAAAGAACATCTCTGTGCTAACGATTGTATGTCCAGGCCCCATTCCTTGACGTTCAATAAAACCCAAAGCGCGCAAGTATAGGCCCGATCGCGTGTGGTGGCCAAGTGGAGACAAGGATTTTGTCAAGAACTCGCCGAAGCTGGCTGCAATTTTTGCCTAATCAAACCAGCTTTTGTGGTATTTTATCTACAAGCGTGTAAATTAAACACGAATTCTTTGGCTTTGCAAGTGTGTCAGATCTCTATGGGGAGCTCTCGCTCACGTTTTTCACATACACAAAAAAGCAAGTTTGTGGAACACTTGAAAACGGTAGTTTTCGAGGAACAACCTGATCCCATATACGTATCTGATTTACATGTCTATTCTAACCTATGCCCGTCATGTCAGACACAACAGAAAAAGGCGCGGAAAGTTGGAGTAATACAAGCTAGAATTGATTTATTGCATCATAAATAGCATGTAATAAGCACGTTTTGTACTTGAAACTCTAGTAGATTCGCTGCAGCGTCGTTTGGGTTTATTCTTGGGCCTCTAATCCTAGCACTAAGACTACGTTTTTCACTCGGGTTGCCTCTAGTTCCAGTACCTTCAGTACGAAACGATTCTTCGCTCTTTTCTGTCAGGACTCCTGCACTCATAAGCTTGTGTAAGGGTCAACGATCCCAGCCAACAGCCCTACCCTAGTCAGTTTTCGCTGTGTTCGTTACTGGCGCATCTTTGTGGTCTGCTACTTCATTCTGGTCCGGTGGACGTTTCAGGGACATTCCAGGGAGTCCTCAAGTGATAACCGCACATCCTTCTTGCAGCGAAATCCTCTTATAATGACGCAGCTCACGTAACAGACTTCTTCGTCACGAAGTTTATTACAAACTGTGTACACTGTGTCACATAACTGGAGAGTTGTCCCGTAGAGACCTTTACTGGTTCATGTAGACCATGTAGAGAGAAAATGAAGAGTCATGGGTAGATTCGGACGCAGATACAGCGTTGACATCCACATCCTCACGCTATCCGCGCATATATAAGATCCGCAGATATCCACTCGGATTTCAAAACAGTATATTTCTATCCACAAACCAGGATGTCATGCAGATATTCTCGCAGATCCGGAGATATAACCGCACCCGCACACACCTCTAGTCATGGCATTAAACGGGAGTGGGCTTCTTATTCCTCTGGTCCAAGTATAAGTACACTGCACATCCCACTGCGAAAAGCTGCAAGCAAAGTAGAACATACTTCAGTGACTACGCATATTTTACAAACGGCTCATTCTGGGAAATCGGTTGCTGTATGGGAAACTGCTACGTTGTTGCTCTCCCTACGCATTTAAACATTCATCAGAGATATGCCCTAAGCGATCCTGTAACGCTTTGGTACTGAAGACATGGCTGGTAATGAAACATTGTTTCGTTCACAGAATTGCATGCAGGTGACCTAAAGGCAGGTTATACATACCCATGGAAATCTTGTACACCCACGAACTACTTTAATCGTAATCATGTTCACTGGTTCATTCTTTATGCATCCATCACATCATCATTAATCCCATCAACCCCAGGGTAGTCTGTGCGATTAGTCATTAATTAGTGGTACTCGAGTAGTGGACTCCATACTTGTGGAGCCACAATCTTCATATTATTTTTAACTCCTATATCCAATCCACCATGTCTGTGCGGAAGAGGTTCATGCCCAAGGTCGCGGACATGTCTCCCTAAAGTGCGCTTAGCCTAACAGCACGTGTTGTGTAAGTAAGACAACTTTGCGTTTGTACACGTGTATACGTGAGAGGAGGCATGAAAACCCAAAAGAAGGGGGAGGACAGGAGAGAGCGAACGCTTATCGCGGGTCACTTCCTTTCGATTACATTACATTGAGTGATGTTGAGTTTATTGGCCTTGATACCTTTGTATGTTTTATGTGCTTGTGTACACCTGCATGTTTTTTTACTGTTCGTGTATAATGGTTTTGTTATCGTGTGCTGCCGCAGACTCCAAATGTAAGGGTGGTGTTGCCCTAGTCAAGCAGCATAAGCTGCTTTTTGGCCGCCCTCCGCCAGTTATGCTACGCATAAATGGAAATAAGGGGGGAAGGGATGATGATGATGATGATAATAATGGCAACGACGACGATGATGATGATGATTGGTGATAACGAGCACTGGGTGACGAGCTTGATAAGGATTCTTCAAACTGTTTCATCGCTTTCAAATGCCACACTTCTTTTTAGACGAGTATCGCTGGTGTACAAATGGCATTCTCAAAGCCATTTGACGCCATGCCATGACGATGACGACGACGACGACGACGACGACGACGATGATGATGATGATGATTGGTGATAACGGGCACTGGGTGACGAGCTTGATAAGGATTCTTCAAACTGTTTCATCGCTTTCAAATGCCAGACTTCTTTTTAGACGAGTATCGCTGGTGTACAAATGGCATTCTCAATGCTATCATAGCTCCGACACTTTGTTTTCACTATTATTGCAGGGCGTCAAACTTTTTTCTTATAAAAATGGTGCATTGCACTTTAACGAGGCTTAGTGCGTATAATGTTAGTATTGGCCCAGAGATAGTCTACTTTTTGTTTCCTCGTTAATTAATTAATTGAAATTAATTGGTGACCCTTTTAACTGCAGGGACTATAGCAAAACTGTCAATGGCGGAGAGCGGGAAGGGGGTCTTCGATTCCCTTATCCGTGATTATGTACCTCCTCTCAGTTCTTTTTTTTCCCCCGGTTTTAAAAAAAGCGCGCCTGAAGTTTCGAAATACCGGCCGACAGCAGTACAAACGCGCACGGAAAGAAGTGATGTCTTCGTCCGTCCAAAATTAATAGACCACTTTACTGTTTACGAACAAGAGGCGCCATCTGCGCATGCGCGGAGTTGGTGTGGGCAAAACACACTGAGCGCAGCCGTGCGAATGCTCTCTGCAAGTGAGACATCGGCAGTGTTGCACTGCTACACCGCTCTCGAATGTCTCTTTCCACAATACCCGAATAATTTTCAGCTATGAAGGAATCAGACAGGTGTCGCTACACGACCAAGTTGTTTATGAACGGTATACAACATGACGATCTCTTTGCGCTACACGTCGACAACTGGACATCCCAGCCACAACAACAACAACAAATAAATTAATGGTAATGAATGGGGAAATTCGCCACATAAGGTGCGGCCCACTACCCCAAGGCACAATGGGCAGGATGAGATGTGTCCTGATGATGGGTGATGAACGATGCTAAATAGGGGTCGATAGTCAGTGCAGTCAGTAAGACATCAGAACGGTAGGCAAAACCTCAGCACACAAAAACACACACGCAGCACACAGGTCCGCAGGCACATCATATAGGGTAGAGAGGAGACCAGTGTCCCGGAGAAAAATCTTGAAGTACTCAAGAGCTTGGCGATGGACGATCTGGTTAGACCAAGGGCCGAGGATGGTTGCCAATCTGTATTGTGCGGCCGTGATCGATTGCAGGCGACACTGCAGAGCTGCTCTTTGGGAGGTGGAAAGATGGCAGTCGAGGAGCACATGCTTGGTATCCGCCGAAACAGCACAGCGAGAGCAGAGCATAGAGTCGGAGCGGCCGATCAGATGCTTGAAATGGGGGGTGAATGCAACCCCGAGACGAAGCCTGTGCATCAGCGACGCAGAATGGCGAGGCACACGAGAAGGCATGGTGAAGCCAAAGTCAGGGTCAACTTCACACATCAGAACTCTTGATGAAACGTCACGAGACAATTGGGCATGTGCGAGAGGCCTCACCACATCATTTAGGAAGGTTCGCCTGCCGCCTTTGGGGAGGGTAATCCGCACGATTGATCGGGAATGATACGCAGCTGCTGCAGCCTCGTCAGCCTCTTCATTGCCGCGGATGCCGCAGTGTGCAGGAACCCACTGGAAGTATATAGAGTGCCCGCTGATCTCAAGACGGCTTAGTTCCTCCAGTATTTCCACAACCAGTGGCGCAAGTGATCCACGAATACCCATGTTCGCTATACACTGGAGAGCTGCCTTGGAGTCGCAGTATATCACCCAGCTGCTGATTACGGCGGATGGAATGTGTTTGAGGAAGAACAAAATGGCATGCAACTCTGCAGACGTGGATGAGGTACGGTGCGAGAGACGGTATGCGTGGCACGACGACATAGTCGGAATTGTAAAGGCAGCAGAGGAGCCGTGTAAGTTGGTCGGCCCATCTGTGAATACTGCAGTGTGCGAAGGGTAACGGCACTGCATCATGTCTAACGCAAGTTGTTTCAACACGGGTGCTGCAACGTGATTCCTCTTGCTCTTGAACCCAGGAATGGTAGTAGAGATTGTAGGTATCGAAAAGACCCACGGAGGGGACCTGGGTACGACTGATCTGCCAACAAAAGCCGGTAGCAACGGCTTTACAGCAGCCACAAAATATGCCGCCGATCACAATCGTATTGTAGTTTATCTAATATTTTCGCCGAGCCAGTTCACTGCTGATATTATACAAGCGTACGAGTCATTGGAAGCACGCAATTACTTCACCTTAGGCGAGCCGTTTGTTCGGTTCGTTTCTGAAAACAGCGCTGATCTGCTACGGTGTACCGGTTCATGCTAGCGTCGTTTATTTGTACACAGGCATTGTGAGGGGTCGAATCTCACAAATTCGATGTCAGGGAATCTTTCCGTTTGCCTGATCAAAACGATCCAAACACACAAAAACGATACACAATCAAACGGTTTTTTCCTTCTGCTCTGCTTCTCGTTCGCTAGCGACAGATTTCTCCGTCGCCCTAAGGACACCGGCGGCGGCCTGGATGACTCCGGTACACAGCAGTTTTGTCCAGAGCTTGACGGCCGAAATTCACCAAGACTGGCCCCATCCACCCGAGGGTATGGACCGCGACTTCACTCTAATCGAGCTAAAGACGGCTTTGAAACTTGTGAATGTGGGCTCATCCCCGGTACCAGATAACATATCACTTATGCCGCACTGCGAAACCTAGACGGCCGGTCATTCCAAGCTCTCCTTCATGTTTATAACACGTCTTGGCAACAGGGATCCCTACCATCTACCTGGAAGAAATCGTTAGTCGTTCCCCGTCGTTAGTCGTTCCCCGTCGTTAGTCGTTCCCGTTAGTCGTCGTTAGTCGTTCCCGTCCTGAAACCAGGCAAACCACCAAATGCCCTGTCCTCTTTTCGCCCTGTGAGCCTGACAACTGATGGAGAGAGAGAGGGAAACTGATTGAGAGAATGGTTTTGCATCGTCTCGAGTGGTGGCTCGAAAAGCTAGGTGCGTTCCCTCACGAAATGGCAGGCTTTGGTCGCCACCAAAGCTCCATGGCTCCAGTTCTTGACCTTGTTTCTACAGTCCAACATGCTCGTGCACATCGGCGGATCGTTGTATCAGTTTTCCTCGAGATCAAGCGCGCCTATGATACCGTCTCGCACATTTGTGTGCTGCACGCCTTGCGCTTTCTTTGGAGTACCTGGTCGACTCTTCAGCTGACTTCACGATTTCCTTACGAAGCGGACTGTCGCTGTGCGCACATCCCACGGCGAAAGCCCTACGCATCCCGTTCACCAAGGCGTACCCCAAGGAAGCATTCTGAGTTCTACACTCTTCAATGTTGTAATGGCATGCCTAAAGTCGATAATTCCTCGCAAAGTAGCATCCTCTGTGTATGCCGATAACGTTGCCCTTTGGACGGTAGGCAAGTCACGACCAGCCATTCAGCGCCGTTTGCAGCCCGCATTAAATAATGTCCATCTGCGCCTCACGCGACTTGGGACTTTCGTTCGAAAAGTGCGTCGAGCTCCCTTTCACCCGCAAGGCTATGGGAAATTTCCCTCTTAGGGTTGGTGCAAAAAAGATCGAGCCTGTACGTTCCCGTCGCTTCCTTGGTGTGGTCATGGACCCCTGACCTGCGCTGGGCTCGCCATTAAGCACATTGAAACCAAAATGCAGCGATGGCTTTCTGCAGTTCAGCATCTTTCTGGCTTAGTATGGGGCTGTGATCAGCGCTCCCTTCTAGCCGTTCACGCGGCTTTGGTGAGGGCGACTGTGCTTTACAGCCTTCCAATCTTGCACAGGATTTCCACAACGTCATTAAATACCCTTCGGACACTGTTTGCCCGAAGCCTTCGTCGCTGCTTTGGCGCTCCAAGAATGGCTGAGACACGGCAAGTGCTGGCTGAAGCTGGTGAGCTCCCAGTGGAGGTTCTCCGTGAGCTTGAAACGGCTCGACACTTCCTACGTTTGCGTGCGCACATTCCCCGTCACCCATTCCTCAGGAAAATTCGATACCGTCCTGAAAGTGCTTTCCATCACGTAGCGCAGAGGACACGCAGGCTCTCACTGGCTTCATATCTAAGGACGCCACACCGTCGGACTCCCCCTGGTCTCTGCCTCTGCCACCCACCTTCGTACGTCTTCCGGACCCCCTCGAGGAACGAAGAGATCAGGTTCCCCCTTAAGTCCTTCGAGCCCATTTTTATGCTCTGTTAGACGCGAAGTTTTCTACCTCTGCCGCAGCATATACTGATCTCGAAATGTCAAGTCCGCCTCGGCATTCGTCATCCCGGCCGAAGGCGTAGTGGAAGAACGTCGCCTTTCGCACCAAACCTCATCCACAGCTGCGGAACTCTATGCCATACTTTTCTTTCTGCAACACATCGTTGATTTTACCCCGCGGGAATGGGTCGTGTTCACTGACTCTACATCTGCGCTGCAAGCAATTGAAACTTCTGGCATTCGAGGCTCATCCGCACCGTTGGTGTTGGATGTGTTGATGGCTTACAACCTTGTCTACGAAGCAGGCCACAGGCTGGTTCTCCAATGGGTTCCAACCCATTGCGGTGTCGAAGGTAACGAACAGGCCGACAGCGCCGCAGAAGCAGCTCTCAGTCTCAGAGACGGACGCGTATTGCGCTGCCGAGAGGAGATCATCCTTCAGTCCTTCGACGCCTCGTGATTCCTCTGGCTTCTCGCCAAAGGACTGCTGACATTCTTCCCCCAGCCATGCTGAGCAGAGTTGATCCAGCGCTCGCTTTCCGCATGCCTCGACATACCTCTCGTCAAGATGCCGCATTAGTTCATTGAACGCGCCTCGATATGGCTTTTACAGCGCAGTGGCGTTGCCGCTTGAGGCAAGTTGACTCTCCCCAATGCAGTTACTGCGGTGCTGTAGAAGATCTTTATTTTTTTATTTATAAAAAAAAAAATAAATAAAGATCTTCTACAGCACCGCAGTAACTGCATTGGGGAGAGTCAACTTGCCTCAAGCGGCAACGCCACTGCGCTGTAAAAGCCATATCGAGGCGCGTTCAATAAACTAATGCTATCTATAGCATATTCTATAGCACATTCGATCTATATTCGATCTATAGCACATTCTTCTCCATTGGCCAGACTATCAACCTTCCCGAACCGTACTCTCCGGATCCCTCAACGAGCTAGACTCCCACCCCCTCTCTCACAAAACTGCTTGTTCCCTGGCCACATCCAACGCACCAACGCTCTGCTCTCAAAGGTCTCGTCACCTTTCTGGATACCATCGGACTTCGATCCATATTGTGAAGGGGCGCATTATTTCATTCCCCGCATCGCCACCAGCAATGGGGTAGAGTATCGCCCCTGGCGATGAAACTGTGGGAAACCCAAGTGAATAATCCCAAAACGGTAGCGGAGAAGGCTGTTTATTGTGTGGCCGTCAGAGCCAGACTGGGTAGCCTCATGGCGGCCAAAACCGTCGAAGAATTTTAAAACTCGCGCTTTGCGATGTGCTGCTGGTGGCGCATCCACTTCATCTTCTGCTGTGTGTCGCTACAAAACTCCTCATCCATTATCTCGAAATAAAGTTGCTGTTGTTGTTCTTCGTTCTGGGGGGGGATCTATTTATTTTCTCCCGAAATGTCAGCCAGAATGGACGCCTTGCTATTCCTTATTAAATGATTCGTTAGTGCGTTAGCCCTGCGGTAGTTAAAAGTAAGGCGGTGGGGGGTCAGAGATCTTCCGCCGTCCCACACACGATGTCACAGGCTGCTGAGGAGACCGGTATCACTCAGGTAGTGGAGAAGTGCCGCGGTTACGCCACTGCTCCGTGTGCCAAGTAGTGTTGCGAGAGAGATGGAGTACCCGAGGCTGGTCAGGCGAGACTTGAGGTTGTCGCGGAAGAACTTGGAAAGGCGGCAGTCGAGCAGAAGGTGACGAATATCTGCCTCAACGTTGCAGGTAGAACATAAGGGTGTGGCTTTCTGGTCCATTTTCAACAGCAGTGACGGAGTGCGAGCGACGTTGAGGCGGAGCCGATTAATGACAGCTTCTTCCCTCCTTGAGACACGGTCGCAGATAGTGTAGTCCATCGTTGGGTCAATGGACCTCAAGAATGGGTTGGTCCTGGCAGCGTCCTTGGCAAACAGCTTGGTATTGACAATAAGGTAGCGGCGTCGCTGCAGTTGGCAGGCGGATGTCGAGATGCGTATTCCACCAACCGGCTCTAACGCATGGGCACGCTTCGCCACGGCGTCAGCGCGAGTATTGCCAGAAATGCCGACACGGCTCGGAACCCATTGAAACCACACAGTGTTGCCCGAGGACAGGAGCTCATTATAGATTACGAGGGTCAGGGTATGCACGTCGCAGACTATCTTAACAGAGAAAGGTGTCAGGATAGCTAGGGCCGCTTTGCTGTCAGTGAATACCGTCCAGGGGGAGAAGCAGACATGTGCTTCAAGGCAGCAAGATAGCATACAGCTCAGCTTCTTCAGATGACGTTTCTTAGGGAAGCAGACACGCATGCTCGAAGTCGTCGCTAGGGACATAATACGCCGCCATCGACGAACCTTGCCGCACTGACCCGTCAGTGTACACCTCCGTTCGATGGCTATGGAAGGCATGAATGTGGTCCAGGGTAAGTTGACATGCAGCGACAGGTGGTATGCTGTTTTTGTTATCAATGCCAGGCACAGACTCATATACGATGGGCTGATTCAGCGTCCACGTCGGTGGTGCGTATGCAGCAGAGGTGGCACTGTGAGGGATGTAGCTGTTAAGACGAAGCAGAGCACGACAGAATGCGGACGACGGGGAAGTTACACAGATATCTCACAGGTAATGATGGATATGTCGGCTGACGAATCGGGCGTAAACACCAAGAGTTTCGTTGTGGCGCAGAATGTGGGCTAGAGGTTCTCGCGCCTCTGCCAAAACAGAGGTCTCTGTTGTTTTAGGCTTTAGGAGTAATGTCCTGTCACCAGAAACACTGAGCTCGTGCAACACTGGTAGACTGTATCTTCAGGTGCCGAGGACCAACGAAGAGTGGACCTGGCGGAGGTCAGCACTGGATGGGCCCCAGGATGATCCACATAGATGTCGAATGACATTGACAAACTTGTTTGTGGTTGACCAATTGCGCGAATTTGCCGTGCCCACGTGAGCCCGCGGTCAATTATCACGCAAAGATAGCGGACGTGTTGGACAAAACTGCAGAGCAGAGCCCTCCACAAATATTGGGTACCTGTGGAAAGAGCGGCGCGTAAACGCCATCGCTGTTATCTTACTTGGCGAAATGGAGACACCACGTTCCGCGAGATAGGAGACCGTGGTGTCCAGAGCTTGCTGCAAACTATAATATCGTCTGTGTAGAGGGTGATACGGGTATGGCTAGGTAGCTGTGCTGGGAGTAAAGCCATGACGACGTTCAATAAAAGTGGACTCAGAACGCTCCCTTGTGGGACGCAACGCTGCACAGGGTAGACGGCGCTATCACCCTCAAGAGTGCGCACAAAAAGTTGTCCGTCAGTGAGGAAATCCTGAACCCAGAGGAGCGTTCGACCTCCCACGCCGGCCTCTTGAAGTGACGCGTCAGCAGCGCTGTGAAAAACACTGTCGTAAGCTTTCTTCACGTCAAGGAAGACCGCGGCGGTAAGCTTGCCTTCGGACTTCGCTTGTTGCACCGCCGCCACTAGGTCGATGATGTCGTCCGTCGCAGACCGACCTTGACGAAAACCAGCGATAACTTCCGGGAAAAATCGAATAGACTCGAGATACCAATTCAGCCGTGAGTGCACCATCCGTTCCATAGTTTTCCAAACACAACTAGTAAGGGCTATTGGTCGGAACGCGTCCAGATTGTGTGGCGACTTGCCAGCCATAACCAATGCCAGCTTCCAGTCGCTTGGGACAGTGCCACTCTGCCAACTGTCGTTGTACGTGGACAAAAGAATCTCATGAGCAATCGGAGGAAAGTTCTGAAGCGCCTTGTACGTAATTTGGTCGTGTCCAGGAGAAGTGTGAGCAGGGGAGTTTCGGATGGCAGCCATCATCTCTGTTAGCGAAAAAGGATCATCAAGAGCTGGATCTTCCGACGACTCCAGGGCTACAGGAATGTCACGCGGGATGCGCGTTGCGCAGAAACTTATGAAAAGTGATTTCAACCTCTAATCATATGACAAAAAGTTGAAAGTTCGACATTTCCTGCTTGCCTCTGTGTTGCTTTCGACGTCCTGGCTGATCGGCCTCTAAACCTGTCTCTGCGCCAGATTTTTGCTCAACTAGTATTAGTAGTACATTCCTACCAAATTTCTGAGCAAAACCTGCATGGCCGATTTGATTTGTAATATTAGTGCTTTCCAGGGATGGGCAGTATTTAAATACATTGTAATTAAAATATCATTTAAAATATAAATACATGTATTTATATTTTGTATTTAAATGCAGACTCGAAAAATTTATTTATAATTATATTTAAATATAAAGTTTTGGGTATTTATTCTTGTAAATAATTTATAAATACTCCTAAATACAGAATGTACTGACTCAAATCTTAAAGTTGCCCTGCATTTGACGGGAAGAAGGGCGAGTTTGGGGCGCAATTATGCCGGGTTTGCGCTACCATGCGCATGCGACAAACAATTTGAGATGGCGAGTTTTTCACTGTTGTTGGGAACAACGGTCGCGACTACCCCATTATCTTGTTCTACGAAGCACCTTTGTCAAATTTAATACAAGCATTTGTTCATCTGCACCTGTGGAGATGCTATTCTCCTTTGCAAATCTGATTGTACGGCCGAACAGAAGATGCCTAAAAGAAGCAGTCTTCGAGAAACTTCTAATATTAAAATCGCCATGATAATCTCACAAATAAATGCTATGTTCTTTGCTGATTTGTTCTTATGATCATCGTTATTTCTGTAATTCTTGATGACACCTTCCTCACAGTATTTATGGTAGTAGTTACGGTATTTAAATACTGTATTTATAATTTGTAATTAAATACTCATGTTGAAAAGTATTTAGGAAGATTATTTAAATACCCCTTTCAACAAAGTATTTTGTATTTATATTTAAACAAAAAAAATGTATCTATGCCCACCCCTGGTGCCTTCAAAGCTAAAAGAAACGGACCTGTAGGCTTTGTGATCTCCCGAGTGAATTCGAGCATTTGTATCAGAAGCAGGCGGCCCACGTAGTCCCTCCATGACTGAATGCGGCCCGCGGACACGAAGGAGTTCGGCACCCCGAGTGTACACTTAAAAAAAAAAAAGAAAAAGAAAGGATGATGAGATATTGCCATGGTGATGGGAATAATATACAGGGTGTCCCAGAAAACGTGTCATTGAATTATAATAAAAAAACTACGCCACCTAGAATCATGCGGTCAAGAGCATTTGTTCTAATTAGGTTTTTGCCACCTCCTAATGTGAATATCATATACTCCAAGTTTAATTATGTAAATATTTGAGAACTCAACTCGGAAATTTGCCAAGTAAAGGTCACTTTTTTTACCCCACCAATATGAAGAGCGTGCCGAATTCACTCAAATTCATGATAATTCACGGTGATATTCACGAGCTATCCCATCGGAAAAAATAGCCGAATACCATGCTTTTCGGAGCACCCGACCATAGCGCGCGATGACTTTTTGAGCGCAATCCCTCTCAGTGCGACGAAAGGAGGTTCCGAAGCCAGCCCACAAAGTGATAGTAGAAAAAGTAACAGTTCCTAAAATTGGGAGAGGGAAAGCATTATCCCAGCGAAAGTCGGACGTGATAAGCCGTGCCTGTTTTATCTCTTTCTGCGATGTCGGGGAGGGCTGGGTTTCGAACCTCCTTTCGTCGGACTGACAAAGATTGCGCTGAAAAATTCATAATTCTGTGCGACCTCCGTACAGCATGATGTTCGGCTATTTTTTCCGTTGGGATAGCTCCTGCATATCCCTGTCAATTATCATTAATTTGACTAAATTAGACACGCTCTTCACATTGGTGGGGTAAAAAAGTGACATTTACTAGGCAAATTTCCGACTTAAGCTCGCGAAAATTTACATAATTTAACTTGCGTTACACGACATTCACATCAGGAGGTGGCAAAAACCCACTAAGAACAAATGCCATTGACCACATGACTCTAGGTGGTGTAGTTTTTTTATTATAATTCAATGACACGTTTTCTGGGACACCCTGTATAGTGACGTTAGCTTAGGCTATTGACAGTACTTTGTCGAAGGCGAAGTACAACGTTGCCTCGAATGTTTGCAAAAATCGCCCAGGGTGCATTATTTCACGCGCAAAACATGCCGCTAAAATAAGCAGGCAGTTGCACAGAACGATGCATATCTGCGAGCATTTGCTTAAAGCAAGGATCAAAACGCGCTTCTGGCAATGTATTGTCAAGTTTCTGCACAGGTACGTCTCCATGATCGGCTTGAAGTCAAGAGAACATTGAGACAACACGATTACATGCGCCAGGTCCCAGTTGTATACGATCCACTTCAATGAGTTGAACATAGAGGCATATGTCTTACTTAGATGACATTTACATTTTGTTCGTGAATGACGCTGTAGGACAGCGCAGGCGCAACGGCTCGGCCATGCACACTTTAAGCATGCTGTCACCGAGATAAGTGTACGCATGAAGATACGATACTAAGAAGAAGAGAGCGTTCGATTTCCCAAAACGCGAACCTCAGGGGAACACAGTATCTGCAGCGTTGTTCTTTCTGTTTTTAAAGCAGAAGTCACCAGAAATGTTCTGCAGTCTCTTTGGCTGTTAAAGCACACCTTTATTTTGTAGATTTGTTATCAAACCCGTCTTGGCGTGCTGGTTATCACAGGAGAATGTGCGCTGAACTCTGATAATTCCCCTCCCTTTCGAGTTTCATTCCTCCTCCCATTTACACGTGCTCAAATGCACAGTCGGCTTTCCTACATGCGGAAGGGTCGTTAGGCTGAGCCTTCTTTAAGTGTGATGTCTCACATTTTTGTCGCACTTTCATGCTCTCGGGAACAAAATTTGCTCGCTGCATAACCAAGACATTCACTTTAGGTTCCAAACATGGTCCCCCTAATTGTGAAACTGCAGTGGAAAACTACCTAAAGCGGATAGCTTTTGATGCATAAGACAGCGAAATCACGATGAAGCGCGAATTCTACTTGTGTCCCATTGAGTACAATGTGCAAGATTTCAAACGCCGGGGGAACAAAAGCCTGTATAGATATACGGATAATTCTTTTTCGGCATAATTTCTTCTACATGATCTCACAGGATCCAGTGTGCAACCAATGAAAAGTGTCAACGTTGCCTCCAAAATGAAATTTTACGTTTCTTATGCATTGCGTCTATGGGTGTAATGCAGGCGAAGCACGCTTTAAGTTTTTGTCCGCGAATCTTGGGCATGACAAATAAACTTGCATACACTGTTTGGTCTTCCGATCCAAATGAATAGAAAAACACGAGAAGAACCCATGAGAAGATATGGTCGTGAGTTTTGAAGGTTGGCCTTTTGAACTTTTCGATTGCTGTTTACTATAGTGACGTAGTGATTTGCAAAAGATTCCCTCGACCTGAATAAGTATGATGAAAAGGCAGACCAGTCCAATGGCGAGGCTCTTCCCCATAAGGAAATCGCTCACCGCCTTGCCACAGCCCTGAAGAAAAAGAAATTTTATTTCGATTACCTGTTTGCACACATTTTTTTCAGGGGTGGAAATACATGCTCAATGGGGTATGCGATGCACAGTGGTCACAACCAACAGATCAACATGTTGCCGCCCGCCCATCGACCGTTCAACATTCCGGTTTAAACGCGTATGTATTTCAACATGTACCTCAGGCTGAAATAACAAAGACCCCCTGTAGGGGATGCGCGAGGAAAACAGGTGTCAAACATTTTGGGAGGTGTGGGGTGAGTTCATAAATCAGTGGCGGAGCTCCACAGTATCGTGTTCACGTAGCCTAAGGATCGCGGAACCCCAGTTGAGAACCACCGCTATACATCAACTCCAAAAGCGCATTACCAAGCATTGATACACACCGGAGGCACAGACTGTCTACTAAAGTGGTCGACGACGTCTTAGAGGTCTACACATCAGCAGCAGCCCTGCACTGGGCCAGCACATCCTACATCCCGGTCCCAGACTCCCTCCCAGAGGCTCTGCCTCCCCGTCGCCGGCCCTACCCCTGGGCGTGCAGTAACACAAACGGGGGGGGGGGGGGATTTTGTCCCTGAATGTTCATAAACCGACCTTGGAGCCTTTCGTGTGGCTCGATTTGTCCTTTAATCTTACGCGGTAGTTCAGCTCTGGGCTCTGAGTAAACAGTACGCACCTGTGAGTATGTGACGACTTCGCCCGATGTATAGTAGAAGCATCCCGCTGAGCGGTCCATCTCTAGCAGGATGTAATCATCCGGGCCGTGCCCACCGCAACACTTGAGCTACATGAGACAAGTGTAAGTTTTTCTCGTATAATAAGCGCTAGAAATACCAACGTGGATAGCTGTTATGCACACTTATGGAACAGAACTTGACCACATGATACGCTCGAAGCAGGTCATTGGATAGAATGATACCGTTATATCAGTCCTGATTTTTGCAAGGCGCTTTCTGTTTACGCCTTTTTCAATTAACATAGCTACACAAGTGTCACACGGGAGAGGGCGATGTCATTCGGGATGACGGCTGACTAGGAGAGTGTTATGCGGTGAAGTGCTGTAGGGTGTGTTTCCCGAGGGTGTCCAGGTAGAGGTGTCGGCATTATAGATACTTCGTTCGACATTCAACCTTAAATAATGACGTTGCACGTTTCGTTTCTTTTTGGAACATTCAAACGCAAACTTAATTGCACGCAGTAGTTTATCCAGAATCCCAGACAAGGGGGGGGGGGGGGGGTCATCATTACAGCTATGTTATACAAAAACAGGGGGTTGTCACCAAAAAGTTGGGGGTGTTGGGAGGGTCTGAATAATTCACTGGTTGCACGCCATTGAGGACCACCGCGTGCAATTTTCAACTTTGTTTAATGTAATTCTCTTTTCCCCTACTCCACGCATACAAAGTTCTTAAACGGAACGAGAAGTCTCTATAAGTGTACGATTAAACGTTTATTGCTTAACAAACCCGACATGAACGGACCGTGTGAACCTTCTCGGCAGAGGCGTACACTCTTAAAAATGAGTTTCACCGCAGAGCACGCCTCTAGCCAACCATAATCTCCAATGATATCGCTATCTGGCTCCATTTGTTGAAAACGGGAGGCGTACGCCTTTTTTGTGACACTTATGCTGTTCATAATTGTGACAAAAAAGGCGTACGCCTCCCGTTTTCAACAAATCAGGCCAGATAACGATATCATTCGAGATGATGGTTGGCTAGGAGCGTGCTATGCGGAGAAGTTCATTTCTAAGAGTGTAGCGCCTCCATTTGCCTGGGGGAGGGGGCAAGCCGCGAGTACGGCTTGGGGTGGGGTTGACGGTAAGCTGTGACCGCACCATAGTGAGTGAAGAATGAGGCAGAAAGGAAATCAGTACTGCTTGAGTAAATTGAAACATTTATTATGCCCAGCAATTCGGGACAAAACATAAAGCAGGCTTCACCTGGGAAGTAACTGAGCTACAAGTAACTAGTTACAGTGACTAGTTAAAAAAACTTAACTTGTAACTGTAACTAGCTACTCGTCCTGAAAATGTAACTTGTAACTGCAACTAGGTACTTTTCTCAGTAAGTAGTTACTTTATTTCAAAATTGTAGATTTTCACGATCATTTCCCCACTTTGCATTTACTTCACAACTCCATTGAATGTGGGGCTGTCACCATCAGACTACAAAATGACGAAAAAAGCGAACGACAAACACATAGACACAATGAATCTCTGTTGCTCCACTCCAGGTACTAAAGCACATAAAAGAAGTAGGCACGCGTCATGTTCTCCTCCTTGCGTGTTTGACCTCGACAGGAGGCTACCCAGGGTAGAGTCACTAAATAAGCTTCGCTTCAGAGTATCGACACTGAGTTCCAAGAGCGAGCATGCGCCATCTTGTTTCCGCGCCACGGTAGCCACGAGCGTGCGAGTGAAATGTTCTTTTATCTTGCAAGCAGCTCATCAAGGTTGACGGCCTTGAACTAACCTTGACATCCTCGGGACGATCTGGTGGACAATACATGGATTATAGCACAACAATCATCGCACGCTTCTCTATCCCACAGCGGGCATTATGTTACCTGTTTTTGATCCTCAACTGGTGATGGTACCGATGTGGTGCGGAAACAAGATGGCGCTCGTGGTCTCCCTTGAACCTCAGTGTCGATACTCTGAAGCGAAGCTTATTTAGGGACTCTACCCCAGGGACGTGCACTAGCGTGCGTGCGTGTTGCTAGGTTATGTGTGATACTCTCGCTCGGGGCCCTCTCCCCCAGATGCTGCACTGCACGCCCTTGATGGATTCATTGTTGCGAGCATTGAAGAAGAGGTGAGATTCCAAGCGTTATACTGATAAGAAGGCACGTGAAAACTTTTTGTTACATTTACATGTAGGTTCGACGATCACTGGGAGAGGAGAGATCTCATTAGTGCTGCAACATCTCACCCTCGGTTCAGATTCACACGGTTGGAAGGAGCACAAAAAGGAGAGTGCTACTGACAAGTGAAAAACGCCGTGGGGGAAATGAGACGGGGAAATCGTGCTACACCCTCACCTACCTACCGCCATGAGAAGGGCGCATTGAAAATCGAAGAATTCCTGTAGCACATTTTGCTGACACTGCTCTTCATTGGGGAGCAGTACGTTCTCTTTCTTATGGTGATGCTTTTAAATGCATATTGTCACGAAGCGAAATGGGCCGGCGAGTCGTCGAATAAACAGCGAACGGTTTATTAGACTACTTGGTAGCAAAACACAAGAGTGATAGCTCTCTGAACACAACTGAGTCCAAAGAATGAATGCTCCAGCCTGGAGCGCACAAGCATTTAAGCGTCGCGCCGAAAAGTCTAGAAACAGCACGTGCGTTTGCCAGAGAGCAGGCGATGTGTCTGGAAGCTTCTTGCTTCTTCTTCAGCATGCGCCGGGATGAGATGTACCGTTTAGTGCCTGCCCTGGAAGTTTCGCGACGATGATTCGTGGCATTGCCCCCTCCGTAGACGGGGCATCGTCTCGATGCCGTTTCTTATCCTTCTTCTTCTTTCTTTCTTTTTTTTCATGTTGTTTCCTTCCAGCCAGTCTTCAGCCCTACCTGCTGTAGTACGGCTTGAGTCGAACGACGTGAACTATTTCAGTCCTCGGGGGTCGTCGAGAGGGAACGCTGCCCTCAGGTACCACTTCGTAATCCAGGTCTACAATGCGTCGAAGTACTTTGTAGGGACCGAAGTACCGCTTCAGTAGCTTCTCGCTCAGGCCTCGTCGTCGAATCGACGTCCAAACCCATACCAAGTCGCCTGGACTGTAGCGTACGTCTCGTCGGCGCAAATTGTATCTTCTTTCATCGACGCGTTGTTGTTGACCAATCCGTAGTCTGGCCAGCTGGCGGGCTTCTTCTGGTCGCTGCTTCTTCGCGACCTGCTGCGATGGGGGACGCTCGGGGACAGGTCGCGTCGCGAGCCAGCAGAAGCATTCTGCTGCCGTAGATAGTCTTCAATTGCGGCGGGGCGACTACCGCGCTGGGGGCGGGGGGCGTCGGGTGAAAAACCGGGAAGGCCAAGTCGTCGGTAGGGACATCGGCGATAGACGTTGTTGGCCTCTCCGCAGTGGTAGCAGAGCGGTCTGAAGTCAGGAGTCCGCCAAACGTCCGTTTTGCGAAACGGCTGAGAGTGTGGCGGGACGCTCGGAGTAGGTTGGACAGGCAGAGGAGGCGTCCAACGGTTTCCGTAGTACGACGGACGAGTAGGTGGCACCTGTGTCACAGCGGCGGCGTAGGCTGGTCTCGGTACTTCGGCGTCGGGGTTGGCGGTTGACGATGTCTGGATTGCCTGCTGGACCTCGTCCTTAATGATCGCACCGATCGAAGACAAAGGGTCTTGAGCCTTCTCAGGACAGAGGAGAGCTCGTACTTCTTCGCGTACCACCTCTCGAATCAGCTGTCTGAGCGATCCGACGTCGAGGCCAGCCGTCGTGGAGAAAGCCTCGTAGCCCTGCTGTCGTTCGTTGACGGTAGCGCGAGAGAGCAGTGTCCTCTCAACGCGGACGGCTGCGTCCAGAAAAGCGTCGGTCGTGGCGGGTGGATCCTAGGACAGGGCGCGAAAAATTTCTTCTTTCACGCCCCTCATGGGCCGCTGAACCTTCTTCTCCTCGGATGCTTTGGGGTCAGCTCGCCGGAAGAGCCGCAACACATCTTCGACGAAGCCTGTAACGCTTTCGTTTGGCAGCTGGATCCGTCTCTGGAGCAGATGTTCAGCGCGTTCAGCTCGTTGTTGAAAAGCGAACGCCTCGCGGAGTTTGCTTTTGAAGACGTCCCAGGACGTGAGCGAAGTCTCCCGGTTCTCGAACCATGTTTTCGCGGTGCCTTCCAGGGAGAAATAGACGTTCACGAGCTTTTGGTCGTCACTCCAGTTGTTGAACTTGGCGATCCGCTCATAGTGGTCGACCCAATCGTCCACGTCGTCGTAATACTCCCCGCTGAATGTCTTCGGCGACCGTGCAGGGGCTATGGGCGTGGCAACAGGTTGCGCCACTTGGGTACTGGTCTCCGCAGTCATCTTCTTCTTGCGTTTAGGGGGTTCTAATGGACCGAATTCTGCAGGCAGACCAAGCTGTCTTCTGCTTTGTCGCAGTTGGTCTTCCAGGCCGTTGGACAAGGAGTGCCCCGCACCTCCACCAGAAATGTCACGAAGCGAAATGGGCCGGCGAGTCGTCGAATAAACAGCGAACGGTTTATTAGACTACTTGGTAGCAAAACACAAGAGTGATAGCTCTCTGAACACAACTGAGTCCAAAGAATGAATGCTCCAGCCTGGAGCGCACAAGCATTTAAGCGTCGCGCCGAAAAGTCTAGAAACAGCACGTGCGTTTGCCAGAGAGCAGGCGACGTGTCTGGAAGCTTCTTGCTTCTTCTTTAGCATGCGCCGGGATGAGATGTACCGTTTAGTGCCTGCCCTGGAAGTTTCGCGATGATGATTCGTGGCAATATTTATGGCTGAGCTCTGTGAGGTTCTTTTGAAGTTCCAAGCTTTTCAACTCGACTTGTTGGGGAAGCTACACTTGCATGGGTGCCCCAATGTGGGGGTTCCTCTGCACACTTCCGCATGAACTTAGCGGACAACGAAAATCAGGAAAGATGGTGATATTCGGAGGGTAATGGCAGCATCTCTGCCACGAACATCTGTTCGCTAAGTTCCGAACGCACAGAAGAGGTCTCGCAACCTTTAATGCGCTCTATGATTCGTTCTGGAAACAGCGGATTTCTGCAGCCATATTTGCGTATGGATGAAGCTTTGTTTGCGCTACTTGGCTGCAGGCGTTTCTAATTGTTTTTCCTCTTTTTCCTAGGTAACATGTATTACTCAATATATACAGGGTGTTTCACCTACAGTGATAAAAAATTATAACTGGCGACGTACTCGCCGGATGATTGTGGGACTTTCGGCAATTACCTTCTGGGAACTTTTGCCGTCATTTGCGCTTTGTTTTTGTTAGGTCTGTGGTTATCAGTGTTGCTGTTCTAGCGACTTTGTCGCCAGATTTAGCGACTTTCAGAGCAGGTCAGCGACCAAATATACGTGTCTTCGGCTATTTTCGCTTTGTATACAGGGTGTCCCAGAAAACGTGTCATTGAATTATAATAAAAAAACTATACCACCTACACTCTTAGAAATGAACTTCACCACATAGCACGCTCCTAGCCAACCACCATCCCGAATCACAACGTTCTCGTCCCTGGTTTGTTCAAAACGGGAGGAGGAGCCTATTTTGTGCCGTGCATAATGGAACAAAATAGGCTCCTCCTCCCGTTTTCAACAAATCTAGGGCGAGAACGTTGTCATTTGAGGTGATGGTTGGCTAGGACCGTGCTATGTGGTGAAGTTCATTTCTAAGAGTGTAGAGTCATGCGGTCAACGGCATTTGTTCTTACTAGGTTTTTGCCACCTCCTGATGTGAATGCCGTGTAACGTAAGTTTAATTATGTAAATTTTTGCGAGCTTAAGTCGGAAATTTGCCAAGTAAAGGTCACTTTTTTACCCCACCAATGTGAAGAGCGTGTCTAATTTACTCAAATTAATGATAATTGACAGGGATATTCCGGAGCTATCCCATCGGAAAAAATAGCCGAACATCATGCTGAGGAGGAGGAGTGTCGTTGGGAGGAACCCGAGAGGTCTGCCTGCCTGATTAGGCGGCATGTTTCTCGGGAAGGGAAAGGTGGTGGAGAGGAGGAGAGGAAAGGGTGAAGTGGAAGACCGAGCGGAATCCGCTCGGGGGGAGGATAGCTGCGTCCATGGGCCGACTTCAGGGGAACTGTGCCGGCATACGCCTATTACACATCTGAGGGAAACCCAGGAAAAACCCCAGACGGCACAGCCGGCCCGCGGATTCGAACCGCGGCCCTCCCAGTCTCCAAGCGCACGCGTTACCGCTGCGCCACCGGAGCTGGTGGAACATCATGCTCTACGGAGCTCCCTCAGGATACCACGCGATGAATTTTTCAGCGCAACCTTTGTCAGTCCGACGAAAGGAGGTTGGAAACCCAGCCCACCCCGGCATCGCAGAAAGAGATAACACAGGCATGGCTTATCGCGTCCGACTTTCGCTGGGATAATGCTTTCCCTCTCCCAATTTTAGGAACTGTTACTTTTTCTACTATCACTCTTTGGGCTGGCTTTGGAACCTACTTTCGTCGGACTAAGCGCGATTGCGCTCAAAAAGTCATCGCGCGTTATGATCCGCTGCTCCGAAAAGCATGATGTTCAGCTATTTTTTCCAATGGGATAGCTCGTAAATATCACTGTCAATTATCATGAATTTGAGTGAATTCGGCACGCTCTTCATATTGATGGGGTAAAAAAGTGACCTTTTCTTGGCAAATTTCAGAGTTCAGTTCGCAAATATTTACATAATTAAACTTAAGATACATGACATTCATATCAGGAGGTGGCAGAAACCTAATAAGAACAAATGCCGTTGACTGCATGATTCTAGGTGGCGTAGTTTTTTTATTATAATTCAATGACACGTTTTCTGGGACACCCTGTATAACGGGTGTTTCAGTTAAATCCCCGGGCTAAATAATTCGTGAACGGGTGCACCAATCGAAGAACTTTCTTTTTTACAAGTATCTGTCCGATACCACCTACAAGCTGCGCACCGTGTGAATGAGTGGGAGGCGCTCATTATTTAAAGAAAAAGTCAAATGAGTTTCGTGAAAAACATAACTTCTAAAGAAGGGCGCCGTCGGCATTAAAAGGTACTACCCCTTTAGAGACCTTCAGTTGACAACTTTTAGAGAAAAATCTGCCACCGAAGCGGGTCAATTGTTGCAGTAATTAATTGGTCTCGGTTTACATATTTGTGTCGGGGCTGGTCGCGGCGAAGCGCAAAACGACGTAATGCGTTGGTGGATAAGGGAGTGGAAGAGCGTCCTTTTGCGCTTCACTGCGACCAGCCACGAAAAAAAAAAAAAAATTCCTGACGGTCCCGGGGATTTAACTGAAACACCCTGTAGAACTCGCACAGATAAGTGCTGTCAACTTCTTCCGTCAAGAATTTTTCGACTCGCGTCATGTGATCCGACATTCCTTGCGGGGTCCATAACCATCAGTGCGGGTGTCAAATAAATATTCTACGAAGGTCGCACTCGGTTTGGAATATCAAACTCACGTAAAGGCCCGACGAAATTTTGGCAGGTCTTTAACCGGCACACCACATGTAGCACACGAAACCAGGCAAGCAGACCCACTTGCTGCCAGTCATCATGGCAGCAGTCATCATCATGAAGAAACCAGTTCTTTATGGGACATTTACTGCTGCCACCAAGAAGGAAGGAAACAAAATGGAGAAGGAAAAGTGTTGGATACGAGAGTGCCTATCTTCTGTGGCGCCCAGAGTGCCAAAGAGACAACACGTACAGACGTACATGCGTGTAGTCTGTACATGCCTGCAGATAACACGATAGAAAACGAGTGTATCTATACGTAAGAAAAGAGTAATGCTGCCTTCTTGCCGATACCTCCAACCAACTATCTCGCTGTTATTGAAAAACACAATGTGGCAAACTAAACTCAAACAATATGGAAATTATTAATTGCAGCAGTAATTGGTGCGATTGGCGCCCCTCCAAGGAAAATAACTCCGAACGAATACAAGCGATATGCAGCCCCGTAATTTCGTCTGAAACGCTGCAGTGAGAATGGACTTACATCCTGCTGCACCCGGTCGAGAAACATCTCCACAGCAAAGATACCGTTGCGAGACTTGAGGATGAGCTTGCGGAAAGCTTCAGACACGTTCTCTTCCAGCTGAAAAGCTTTCTGTTACACACTGGAAATAAAGTGAAGAGGATGGTATACCTCATAAACGTTGGCGTGTTTCCATACGAGTCCCATGACGGTGAATTCCAGCACCAGAAATACGGCCATCAGCATGATGTACTGTGGAGAAGTGAAAGACCGATGCAACAAGTGCAATTCTGCCTTTGGTTATTAACTTTAATTCATTTCGTTATATAAGGTATTGTAAATTGGATAAACACGTGATGCGCGCGCACAGCGTTTATTCTATCAAAAGCCCCCTGCTTTTACAACAACTCACGAGAAACCACAGTAAGAATCATGACCAGGGGTGAAGCGGTTGGTGGGGCGATGGCTTGTTGACATATACGATGTCAGTCTGTGTTCCACGAACTAAAACAAACCGGTCGATGTCGTGCTTAACAGATGAAGCCTTCTTAAGTACATACCTTGTATTGATCGTCCGAGACAGTGGCAAGTCTTCCTCGGTTAGAGTGCTACGGTGTCTTAACAAAGGACGGCGTCGCCAGCGGAGGCTTTGACAGGGGATTTGTTTTTTTTTTGTCGCAGATCAGTTTAATTTTGTGGTGGTACAAATCGGAACTTCACCGCAGAACACGCTCTGCGCCAGCCAATGTCCCGTTTTCAACAAATTATTAAAGAGAATGATATTGTTCGGAATGGTCCTAAGTGTGTTATCCGACGAAGTTCTGTCTTTAGAGTTTCTGGTGGCATCTTCGCCACCACATCCAACACTTGAAGTTTTCTTAGTGTAGTGTAGAGAAGTCTACGTGCTTCTCCGAATGGAGCTGTGCTCGGATATGTGTAAACTCTGTTGGTTTGTATATTTTTTTATCTGAAAGCATCTCGTGCATATGGATGAGGTCAGGACATAATAGTACCTTGCACTGGCACAAGGGTAAGCGTGTGCACATGCAAATGCAATTTACGCTGCCTGGTTCAGTCACTGTTATCGAGTAAGCAGTGCGCCAGCGGAGCTTCATGAGTAACACATGCCAAAGTGCTCGCTAAATTTTTTCTAAAACATTGAGACATTATTACTTTCTCAGTTTCCGCGACCACCAAACAGTGACGCATGGACTGATTCAAACTAAATTAGTAATCGACGTGGCAACTATATTTTAAACAACAGTGATTTATATTTTGATTATATTTTATATTTAGTGATTTATATTTTACATTTGCAATGCAGTACTTTGTACTGTACCTTAAGTACCAATGATGCCATGCAAAGGTACCATACTTTAGCTGCAATTGCAAAGTGCTTTGCCCATCACTAAATAGATCTGATTGAAACATGTGGACTTACCGTGAGCAGGAGGCATCCGTTCAGAAAGAGGGCCCCACAGCAGCCCAGAAAACCGACGCAGGAAAGACAGGTGCCAACGACGATCGTAAACACCCCTGCCACTCGGTAGTTGTCAAAAATGTCAAAGTTATGTGTGACCTCCTTGACGTCTTGGTCCACTATGAGGAGACAGCCAGCCACGAGGAGCGACAACCCAAGCAACTGTCAAGGGAGAACGGAGCATACATCATGCTGCTTTTTTTTTTTTACTTTTAGTGGATAGACTCTATTGACCAATACAGTATACATGTATTTGTAATTGTCACGTAATATAATTACTCTTAAGGACACGTGGCACCTCTTGATGAGTTATACAGGGAGATTATTTCTGTGAATACCGTATTCTAAAGAGTGGACAGCCTGTATAGGGGAGTTAAAGGATTTCAGGTACTTTCTCCTTATGCCAGCGTTAGGTCAATGCCAATTGCTAACAAATGGATGCCAACATGTTGTCAACTTGGTTATCGTCAGACTATCTTTCTCTAAGCTCTTTCGATACGATCAGTAACATTCTTTCCGTTCGTTTATAATAGGCACTGTTCAAAATCAGTCTCACAATATTAATGATGAAAAGAGCGTATCGAATACATTTACGTTTCCGCTTCAACGTATTTATTTCCTTCTCGCGTAGGAAACAAGGAAAATAAAATCCCTTTTCAACGTTCCTTGAAATGAAACCGGCACGTCATTATTGAAGACGCATAGCGACTGCAGATCTCAAAAGGCGTTGTAACCAATCGTCGGTCACTCACTCGCAAAATTAGTAAGCAAACAACACAAAGCCACGGCGCCGTTTGAATTTTTTTCATACAATACTTGCGCCTTGAGCTCGTGTGCGTGATAGCGGTATATATATAGGTCGTCTTCATCACTGATATGGCATCTCTTACCCACACTACGACGTTTGTGGCGATGAGAGTGAACCGTAGCCACCGGTACCCCATCTCCGTGACCCTGGTGTCAACCGTCACCTCATGGGATCCACCGGCACCCGACAACTCCCTGCGGACGTGTCGAACGGCCGCAAGCATCGTAAATAAAGAAACGTCGCGCCTAGATTCAAAGTCCTTCTTTATCAGACGAGCGCAGCGCAGGTGTGCTACAGATATGAAGAGAAACGGGGTTGATTTCGTCACAAACATTGCTAGGCTGTGTGGGAGGTCCGTTCGTCATCTTTGTCATGCTAGAAGGTCCGCATGAGTCAACACAGCATGGTACTCCTGCATTTCCACATTGTACTGCATGTTTCCCCAAATCTATAATGGTGTGTTTGTGATAGACATTCACGAGTGAACACTATATTCATTCTCTCGTGACGCGAGATTATTAAGAGCGCGGGGGAAGGGGCGGTGACGTTCAATACGAAAAGCAGTGAGGTCTGCCTGTTCTGCTTAGGTGGCAAATTTCACACCCTATTCTTGACCGGCACTGGCTTCGTCAACACAATCAGCAACCCGGTTAGCATATAAATGACTTAGCATTGCACTTCGAGAACTTGCTTGATTTCCTTTAACAATGAGAACGACCCGCTCCGTCGCAGCACATAAGCAATGTACACCTGTGCGCTACCCGCCAGTGCAGAGATACTGAACATGGTACTCAGAACATAGCGAAGAATGTTGTAATTAGCGCTTTGATTTAGCTACGAGTAGTTATGTGCAGAGAAGAATGTAAAATGACCCAGCATGAAGAAACTTATTTTGGCTTAGTGGACGGGAATATGTGATATCGTGATGATGTGCCACATCGTGTTCCACATCCATGTTCTCCGAGAGTTATCTAAGGCGATATTTCAAAACATGGTTTACATCTGCTGTTCCTCTTGTGTCAGTCATGCCTTCCATACAATAATAATAGTAATAATTCGGGCGTTATATACGTCGCGAGACAACTGCGATCATGAGCGACGTCACAATGGTCGGGTCTGTGGATTAATTTTGCCCACCAGAGGGTTCTTTAACACGCACCGAAATCCAGACACACGGCACACCACATTCAACGTCCCTCGCGGATGACGCCGTGTCTGGGCAACTTCTACCGTTCCACCAAATAGCCACCGTTCTCGGCCGGCTTCGAACCCGCGATCTTGGTATCAGTAGGCGAACACGCTACCGACTGAGCCACCGAGGCGCCATACAAAAAGGTGAACTAAAACTAAAGGCTTGATTAAAGGAGAGTGTTATAGATAGTATTAGTAGCTCAACCGACTCCTTCGCCAGCGCGATCTAGATCATCCCCCACGAACAAATCCTCCCTCCGCACCTGCGCTTCTCATCCGCGTCAACATGCAAAGAATAGACATACAGAGTTGTACACGCGAAAATATTTTTATTATCCTAATGAAATTGAATTCAACCAACCCACACGTGTAAGGAATAAGTCAGCGAGCAATAATTGCACAACACTCACCATAAATTTTGCACTATGTTCATATTATTCGAAAACATACTCATAGCATGCAATATCATAGCATATCATAAACGTTCCTTAAAGCTATCAATACGAGTCTATAAATTAAAGTCAGAAGGACAGAATCAAAGCGAGAGATAAATATTCTACCTGACCCCCCAGGGTGTCAGTTAAATCGGCCCTCGTAAGGTCATCCTTGTTTTCACGAGTTGCAAAGTGGGTTTGAGCTACAGTTGAAGAGGTAGCGGGATGCAGGGTATCCCAAGGAAGGTTATCGTGGGAGTTTGCACTAACGTTCTGAAGCACATGGGGTCTGGGAGTCCTCGCTCCCAACAGGAATTTGCTAGGGTGTCGGTGATCCCATACGTTCATAAGATCTCGTATAATCTAAAGAAAATGGCAAAGAGGCAAAGGGTGAGAGTGGTTTCTGTAGGGGGAAAGAAGCTGTCCTCTCTTCCGGCTGTTGTGAACGCTTAGACGAGGAGTGGGGGTAGCCAATGCAACATAAAACACAGGGATAAATTTGTACAGTGCTGCTCCGAGGTTGTTTGTGAAATTCCGTTGTTATGCGGAGGGGGGGGGGAATATGTTTATTAAGAAAAAGAAAGGAAAGGTCAGCCAGACGAGGGTCGGCTTGCTATTCCAAACAAAAAGGGAAGGGGAAGGAAAGAAAAATAAGAAAAGAAAAGGGGAAGAAAGAAGGAGAAAAGGGGAAGAAAAGAAACGGGAAGAAAAGGAGAAGAACAAAGCAGAGGAAAAGGAAAGGAGAAGAAATGAAAAGAAAAGGAAAAGAAGAAAGAGAAAGAAGAGAAGAAAAGGAAAAGAAGAAAGAAAAAGAAGAGAAGAAAAGGAAAAGAAGAAAGAAAAAAAGAGGAGAAAAGGAAAAGAAGAAAGAAAAAGAAGAGAAGAAAAGGAAAAGAAGAAAGAAAAAGAAGAGAAGAAAAGGAAAAGAAGAAAGAAAAAGAAGAAAAGGAAAGGAAAAGAAAAACTGAACTAAAATACAAAACTAAAACTAAAACGTGGGTGAGCCGTCGTTGAGGACACAGAGACTGTGGTCTGCAAAGAAGCTTGCGAGCCCCTCTCCTCTTGCATCGGTGTGGGTACTACCCCAGATGGCATTATGCGCGTTGAAATCGCCGCATAGCACGTAAGACGGGGGAAGGCAGGCGAGGAGCGCAGCCAGATCATCGACATTGTAGTTGACTGCCGGCGGGAGGTATAGAGATATTAATGTGACATCCAGGGAGCCCAGGCGGACTGAACAGCAGACGTACTCGCCGAAACCTTGCGCCTGCCGCTGGTGTTGTATCAGTAAACTTGAGTTGAAAGTGTGCTATCCTGACACCCCGACGGGAGGAATTACTTGCTACGCAGAGGGTGATTACAAGCAGGTTCAGGCAGGGTGGTCCTGTCGACCTCTCAAATTTTCCTATATACATATTGAAGTCTAGTGCTTAGGAAGTACATTGGCGGAGGAAAGAGCTGAAAATATCTGACAGTTTGTAAAAAATAATCTTCAAGACTGACCATTTCGAGCACTGCGCTTCCTCGCAATTATTGGGCCTTGTGTCTTCGTAACCATTAAGGTCACGTAATTAATTTTTTCAACACTTATTGCCCATGTGCTGCAGCACCGTTTGCACTATCTATGAGGTTCTACGTTCTGCAGGTGTCCGGATAAACCGAAGGCTGGAACCGGAGACACGGAGACGACAAAATTTCTCTTACACAGCAACGGTTTAATAACAACCAACCGCTGATATCCCCAAGAACCTCCGAAAGGGGGCAAGGGCCCCTTGCCCCGCTCCAGCCTTCAGTATGCACCAGCTTGTCTGCGCCGTCTCTCTTTTGTCGGTCCGGATAAACAATCGTAAAGTCGCCTCATTTGCAAAAAATCGCACTTTTTCGGCGCGTAACTGCTTCTCTACCAATACCAGAAGGTTAACATATGTAACATCGTTTTGTTCGTCTTTAAAGGGACTCTGACCAGAAGTCGTGGGAGCTCTTTCGTACTTGCAGTCGATAAAGCACCCAACAAGGACTCTTCATGCGAAAATTCATGCATTAAAACCCCACGGGTTCTCTAAACTCGAATTTTAAACATTCGACTTCATCCGAGTGCAGCACGCCTAGCGTCAAACCGAGAAAACATACGTTTATATAGAATATCCACCCCAGCCTACCATCCAAATGACGTCGACATGAGGGCCACTGGCAACACCCCGAATTGGCTCAAACACGTCATGCGTGTCACGCAATACCCTGTCAATTCCCTTCATGAAATGGCATTTATATGTTAATATGTTTTTGTTACGGAGTCTCAAAAAGAAAAATATACCCTGCATTTAACACCTGCAGTAGGTTCTACGATTGCCTTTTCAATCTGTGCATGGCGTTCCATATGGTTACGTATCCGGTCAGCTGTAATGGTTGCCACATGACGAGCTTGCGAACTTATGTGATTCCCGGCTCATCCTGCCTATTTCGGGTCATTGGGTTGGTGTTGGAGTTGTTCGCCATATTCTGAACGTTTCACCTATCATTGCGGCGTACTGTTCTTGATCTGCTGCGAAGCAACGAACCGCAACGGCAGTCACTCGTCTCAGCGAAATTTTGTCTGGTGCATCTCAAAGGAGCATCAGGACCTGATGATGTACAGCAAATGCTGAAGTTTGATTCTTTGAACCTTCATCTAAAGAAACCAAGTGTGCTCTCGTGTGCTTCTGACGGAAAAGTAGTTTCAACAAGGTTAGCACATTTATTTTTCAGTTCGAAGTTTACGCACTGAAAACCATGCAAGTGCATCCGATCATTCTCGTAGCTTTTGTGTAACACGTATGCTTACGCATCCCACAGAAGCCTCCGCTTCATGAACCCAGTTATACTTTATGTGACCCTTCTGATGGCTTCTTGCTAGGCTATGCCGCTCTGAAGTATTGAGATGACGAAGGGTCGTGGTGGCTGCACCTCTGCTTTCGAAAGATGAAACAGTCATTCCACACTGTGCTTACTGGCTTCGTATCGAGTCTGACAAATCCGACAGACCTGGACTGCCTTTTTCAAGAAAGTTTGAAATGTAAGAATGTGTTATATTGGTTTCATATATCCCCACCACATATTGAGTGTGTATATCACCGTACTTTTGATGCTATAGCATATCTAGCGTACATTATTATTCAACACCTAGGAGCTCTGGGCATTTTGTCAGCACCCCAACAACACATTGCACGCCTATGGATATCCGGGAAATATCCGAGAACGGACATTCGGACGTCCCATGTACATCCGTTTTAGGTCCGTTTTATGTGTGCGAGAAGGGCTGAATGAGACAGAAAAATAGCGCCGTTGTAGCGCCCAGGGATGTCCCGTGCGGACATTGACGGATCGAAATGGGCAGTGTAGGGGACGTATATTGTATTTTTTTTATATTTCTGTCGGTTTGTTTCGGATGGCCAACTTAATGTTGACATTATTTACACACTTCTGTACTTCTCCAGAAACACTTCAGACTCGTGCATTGATGACATTACTTTATTATGCAAAAAGATGCACTATGTAGAAATCGGTTGTTTCCTCCAGTTGCTCATTCCCTGTAGCTCCAAGTCTCTTGTCAACAGGTGTGGGCTAAGCCGTCGAAACAACATGCGAACAACCACTGGAAGCTTCCTCACACACATTTGACAAAGTGTGACAAACCTTTAGTTGCAGCGTTTGGTAAAAACGAAGACCTACGATGAGTCATGCGCGTCCACCTCTCTGCGTACCACATTCGCGTCGACGCAGTGTACTACGTAACTCGCACGACAATGTCCAAATGTTAGGTTCCAGTAGCTGACGTTCCTTTCGTGTCGTGCCTTGTAGTTACGACCAGAATTTCTGTTACTATGAGGTCATCAAACACACGCAGATGCAGCACAACAGCAAGGCAAGCCCGCCACAACACAACATAAAGCCGTGTAGGGAAGGAGCAGAGGAGCTGACGCTAACGCCATCTATGTGTTCAGATTCAAATTATGCCGTCAGAGATTTCTACCCATGGAGTTAGGAAACAACCACTGATCTCGATTGTAAAAGGCTGGATCGCGGATAGGGAGCGCGAGCGTGAAGAAACCGGCCGCCATCTTATGGCCAGTTCTCACTTGGCGACGCCCGACGCGGCGTCGTGAACGGACGGCGGAAGTAGACGGGCATTTCCGCCGCCCCGTCAAGGCGCATGATTTTCATGTTCCCACCACAGTGGCATTCCGTCGCCCAAAGCAGACGAAAACTGAAGAGGCGTGGCCTTTCTCTGTCATCTTATTGGTCGTCAGTGTATCGTTCTCGCCACCCCTCGCCGACGTCGTGAAAGAGACCGGCATGGCAATTTTTTTGGCTCGACGTCTCTCCTCTTCCAACGCCGGAAATGCACGTCTATTTCCGCCGCCCGCTCGCGACGTCGCGTCGGGCGTCGACAAGTGAGAACTGGCCCTTACTGTACCCACAACAGTCGCCGCAGCGATCATGGCAACTTCTTGCAATTACGGTCGTACCAACCGTACTGGCAAGGTTACAGGGCCTAAATTTATACAGGTGAGTCACTCTTTATCGAGGAATAAATAGGCGTCCATTCTGTATATTTAGTTGACCATTATGAAGTGTTTTTTTGCCCAAAACGAGCACTGGATGCAGGTTGCTTGATCGCTCTTCCGACGTTCAATCGAGCACACTTGCATTTTACCCGGCGGCAAATACAGTTTGAGTGCCTAATATGCTTGAGAGAACATGTTACACTACACAGGTAGTGTTGTCATCAATATATGTGCGAGCACTCGAGCGCTTTTTTGCATGCATTGCTAACATGGTACACGGTGTTCCCTGCGGAAGTAAGTGCCACATTCATTTCTTTGAATTACCCTCACGCACAAGTTCGGTATTACGTCATAATGAGACCACGATTGTCACCTTTTTTCATGTATTGGTATAGTTTCGTGCCTTGGTTTGATTTGTGACAAAGAATCCTACGTAACGGTGGTGTGGCACGATTTGAATAACGCCTTTGTGTCTGAGCTGTATCGTCAGCTTGTTACGATAGTAATAATTTGTAGCGCGTCGTGCTATTTGTAGCAGTTTTTAAGGCAAAAGTGGTCTCTCAATACAGGTTTCGTCATGAGGGCTACCCAGTGAATAATCTGTGCAGAGTGATACGGCTGGGTGTACAGGTAAGTATCACATTCCTCATTCACTGGTTTCTACTTTACAGGAAGGAACAACCTCAGTGCGCACACTGTGTTTAGCCTCTCTCAGTTTTGCATATTTTCTTACATGTTCACATCAGAAACACACCTTACACTTTAGGCTCCTTCACCCAGCAATATAATAATTAGAGATTATAATTCTTTTTAGAAGAGTTCCCCATATTCTTTTTAAAATAGATTTTAATCTTTTTAATTTTTAGAAGATACAGGGATTGTAAACCATGTTTTAAACTGATGTTTTAACATTTGTCCAATGCATTTATTAAACAACATATTCATTTTTAACTGGTTGCACCCAAACCAATCTTCTGATGTATTATTTCCTTTGTTGTCGATGCACCATAAAAATTGAAATAATCACCATCAATGCAGGTTACTTCACAGCTGCCTCGACATACTCAAGAAATGGGTGCAGAACCTGCGTAATGCCCACAAACTTTGACTACCACAGCACCTCCAGAAAGTAAAGGCATATGTGTCACATGGGATTTTTAAAGGCATTCACAGTATATAATACCTTCGTAACATGAAAAACGGTTAGGAGCAACTAATATTTATTCGAACGAGAACTTTCGTGCAAGAGACTGCACTTCTTCAGGTTACACAACTACTTTTGAACTTTTTTGAACCCCAATTCTCCGAATGTCTCATTTACCCGTACACCTTCTCTTTCCTGATTCTTATGTGACGGTTGCTCACGTGATGCATTGTATTACTGTCTGGTTGTTTTGTGTTTACTTAGTTCTGGAAACCTGTTTTATTGTATCTGTTTACTTGGTATATATACTCGTGTCGCACTTAGTTGTGTAACCTGAAGAAGTGCAGTCTCTTGCACGAAAGTTCTTGTTCGAATAAATATTAGTTGCTCCTAACCGTTTTTCATGTTACGTGTGTGACTCCCTCTTCGCGGGCTCCTTGACATTGTTTCATTTTTCCCCTTTTCGACGTATATATAATACCTTGTATGAACTGTTGTAGATCTAAGCAGCCTCTACAGTACACTCTCAGAAATTAAAACTTGTCAGGGAACTCTGATAATTGTTTCAGTTAATAGGCATGCACATATACGCTATAAGAAGAAAATTATTTATTGAGAATGCACTTGTCTGGCTACTCATGTTGTTTACATCTACTGTTGATCACATTCATTTATCACATATTATATTCTTATATATTATTATATTATCACATATTCGATCGCACTAAATTTAAAATTTAGCATATACAGTCAAACTCCTTTATAGCGAACACCTTTTTAACGAAAATACAACTACTGCAAATTTTTTTTGTGGTCCCGCTGGAGCCTATAGGTCCAATAATGGACATTCTTTTTAACGAAAATACCTTTACTGCGATTTTTTTTTTTTTTGCTGTCCCTGAGTTTCGTTGTAAGGAGCTTGACTGTATGAGAAAATATCAGGATGGAAGTTGCTATTCATTGCTCATTCCAACCTAAAATTCAGTGCTACAAATTTAGAGAGCGTACCTGACCATTGTCATTCCTAAAATATATATTGCCATTGTAGCAAGGTCACAAAACAATAAATGTAGTCTTTTGCGACCTCCCTGCACGTTCACTGTATCCTGAAACGCATAAGTGCAAGGAATAAATCTTGAACTTGAATAAACTTGATGTTGTATAAACATGACATAAAATGTTGAATAATATAATGAATGATATAAAATATTGAATAAACTTAAACTCGTATAATCTCTATACTCATCATCAGTGATCTTCATTACAAAAGCATATCGTGTTAGACTTTTTTTGTTTGCGTTTCACAGACTGTGTACACGAGGGCCAAAATGACAAAATCACAAATGTTTCAAGCTCCAAATAGTCCTGTTGCAATTTGAAGACCATACGTGGAGCTGCATTTTTTGGAACATGCTCCACATAACAAGCATGACAAAGTCAGCACTGGATAGCAGGACCCCGTCCCCACGCAGCTTTTCTCACGCTGCAGTTGTATTCAACAAAAGCATGTGAGTGCTGGAGAAGGACATTCAGTTTGGCACAACCGCGCCTGCAAATAATCAGAACAAATAAAGGAAGAAGCAAACAAACATAGAAGGGCTGTACTTCAAAAAGAGATAAGTCCTGTGTCTCAAGGAGGGGTTACCACTTTCTAAGTAACTTAAATGATTAAGCTTACATCACAACCTGATTAACTGTCCTAACGAGTGTGATCTGTGATTTGAAGTAATTATTTGGGCTGCTTCAGTGTGTCCATATTTGCGAGGCAAAGCACCGCTGTCGTTTACTAAAAGACTCTTTCTAAGGCGATGCTTGATATAAATCATACTAAACGCATACACGGCTAAAACAACGGCTGTGATTCTACAGAACGATCTCTTTCTGCCATGCGAGTGTAACTTTTCCCGGACCGTTCTTTATGGAACAATTTTTGTCCAAAATGCAGTACGGGATATTATATACATGGTTGTTGTTAACCTCTAGTCGTTTCTTATTGAAATATTGGCTGGGAAACGTACTGTAGTACAATCCCCAGCGCTGCACTGCAGTGACGGTCTAGTTTCGGAATGCAAAACATAACGTAATTAAGAATCGAACGGCGGGACACCTGTGAAACACTGTTAGGATACATCAGTATACTGGCACCTTACAAAATTGTGTGATGACAAACAACGATCAATGCTAGCAGCGCAATAAATACTCACAATCTCTGTTGCCTCCCATTGTTTTCTATGGGCACACACAGCACTTTAGGGCCCACCAACATGGCGGCCCGAAGGCACGCCTCTCCCCCACGAGCCCCTCTCCCATGCGCGATCCAGCCTTTATACATAGAGATCAGTGGAAACAACACTTGGCCTTCGGGAGAGGAAAATCAGTTGCGCTGCGCATGCGCTAGAAGGGATGTCACGTGTCTCTCTTTGCTGCCGCCGTGCCGTTTGCTCGCTTCGCGTGCGCATGCGCTAGCACACAGCGGTTTGTTTGCTTGAGGACTTGAGGATGAGATTTGTGTTTGTGGTTTGTGGTAGCGGTGAAGCAACTTTGCCAAATATTCCGTTCAAGTTCCTCGCTGGATGTCCCGCTCGTCCGTCGATGTTCAACAGGTGAGGGAATGTTTCAGCAACGCCTGCGAGTTTCATGCTCCCGGTTCAAAAGGTGAGGGCGTCTGTACAAAATTGTAAAATGGGCCGCTCTGTTACTACAGATGCAGCAAGTGCCAGTCCACTTTTTCTCAGCTGCACCTTCTAAGTCCAGGCAGCAACAGCACCAGGTGAATGTAGGTACACAACTTCCAAGTGAAAGACGCAGGAGTGCAATTCTGAAGCTGGTAAGTACGTCTCATGCTACACACCATTCGCGTTCAACGCTCTTATTTTGCATGTGTTGTAGCAAGTAATTCAGTGGCATAAACCGGCAGACTGGTGCGTAATGTACACCCATAGTGCCAAGTTGCACTAATTCTGGTGACGTATTCGTAAAATCTGTGTAATCGGACTGTCTAATTGTCACCTGGTCGCGGTATATGAGTACGAAATATCGTGATTTCGGCAGTTATCAGTAATCTTTCGTTGTGCTTAATGGTTCCTATTACTTTGTATTTGTGTTTCTACTGAGAATTATCATACTGTATTCTTAACTGGAGCAACAAAACTACCAAACACATGAGGATTGTGTTGAAACTGAGGACATTGCTTATTTTTACTGATTTCAGATTTTTAGGCATGGAGAGAAGAAATGCAGCCAAGAGTCATTTTACTAAAGGCACAGGGGTAAAAAGATTGAAAGATGGAGGTTTAAAGTGTTGTTATATTTGTAACTGATCGGGTGCTTTTACAGAGAAGAACGTCAAAGGAAAAAGGTCCATAAAATCATAAGGTTCCGTCAGGCATGGGGCAACCTGCATTGATGATTCGTCTGCATTGTTCCAGGACACAACGGGACATTCCTAAAAGAGCCCCCTACCATCTCGCTCATGATCAGAGCTGACAATTAAGGCATAATGGTTTCAAATTTCCAAAGATTCTCTAAGAAGTGGCATGCATTTCAGAATTTGTATGAGTACAACACAACAGCGTGTACAGCCCGAGACAAAAGTTCACGGCACTACGCCTTTCTTCATCGGAACGGTCCCCTGCCAGCTACCAGCAAAAGATCGAATAAGAAACGGGTCTATCTCTCAGTATGTGCGTCCGCTCTTGTTTGATGCTAGGGTGTCACTCCAATGGAGAAATGTGACACCATGGTGGGCCGTAAAGATTTGTACCAAGCTGCACATCGTACAACCCCGACAACTAACAAACACTGCTCGGTAAGGTCAGTGTTCCAATTTGAGATTTCGCTGCCTATTTCTTCCCAAAAGGCTGCTCTTGCTTGTGAACTCCGGTGTACCAAGACAAGTTCATAACAAAGAATTTATAGTTAGACTTTGAAGGCAGTAGTCAACATAAATAAGTTTTACCTCTGAGATGATTGCCCATTCAAGGCAACAACAAACTCGTAGGTTCACCACCATCATCTAAACTTCCTCGGCCTGTTACAGCTTGTTTCTGTCCACAAGGAGTGGTGACATGAACTATCATTCATCGAGCATTTGTCAGGAGGTTGTTAGAGGAATCAGTCAGACATATGTGCTTCAGATGTTCTTTTTTTTTTTTTCAGTTTTCAGGTTTTTATTGTTATTCCATGACAGTATACACTGATACTGATAGTGGGCAAGCCCTGTTGAACAGTCCAAGACACAGTCAGTGCAAATGTCTACACAATTTGAGGGGAACAGAAATACCAAGAACACATGACAAGTATTAGAAACAAATAGCAAATGAACAAAGAGAAATGCAAATCATCAAAAAGTAATTGCATGTCACCCTACGTATCAGCAGAAAAGTCCTGTTTGATGGTGTTTTTGAAGGATGCCAGATTATTGTTAGGACGAATGCGTACACCAGTGGTTCTCAAACTGTGGGTCATGAGCTGTTGAAAGATTCATTGTTTCATGCCCAACCAGAGGGTAAAGCTCAATTCATGTTCAAAGCATTAATGGACTGTCATGTGTTGTCAAATGACAGTGTTGCATTCATGAGTAAATGATGTAGATGTGAAGGTCCTTAAACATGAATTCAACAGAAATCCTCTGGCTGGGTGTATTTCCTGCTGCTTGGCACACTCTTGGAATCTGGTTGAAAACTGCCCTGCTACTATGGCTTTCTTCACACCATCTGTGCATCAATATTCGAACAGATTGGGACAAAAGTTTATGGAGGACCAGGGTGTTGCATTTCTTCATGGGAGTGACACTCTAGCAGCAAACAGGAGTGGCCACACACACTGAGAGGTGGACAGAACAGCCAGTCACCTGTTTCTTATTCGATACCTTCCTGCTAGCCAGCAGGGGGCCGCTCCGATGAGGTGCAAGGCAACAGGCTCATTGATATAGTGTCCAGCTGGAATTTGTGGTATGTTGGAACGATGTATTGCTAACGAGACCAGTAAAAATATCCAAAACTGGACCTGGACTGCGTGTTTGGCTCACTGAGGTTACCGAAGAGCTACGTTTCCTTGAGGTGTGAAACAAAGCTTGATAAAATGAATCAACCAAGTTGTGTGATCTAACTGGCCAATACTGAGTAGATTTACAATATAGATTTGCAATATCTTGAGGACTTTTGCTCCCTTGTAACAAATGCTAAATAAATGCAATCAAGCATACATTGGAACTCATTTGCTGAGGCAAGACACATGAACATACAAACATATGTGATTGTGCTAGTTATTTTCACGCACATAGTATGATCTTCTGAATTCCCAGTAGCTGTTCGAACACATAGCTGCACCCGTTTTAACTCCTTGCATCTTTGTTGAGACAAAGCGGAGTTGTTTGGCATTTTTGTTCCGCAGTATCACAGCAGGTTTAGCACTGCATAGCCAAGATCGTACCTTTATTAGTGCATCTGGGAGGTCCCCATAGAACCTCCCATAGAACCTCCCATAATATTTTCTGGCTACCGCATGGATAGCCAACACTAGCATGAGACAAAGTAGAAGCCACCTTGAATATACAAGGCGTACTGATGTGCATGAAGAATTTTAAAATGACTGAGCATTGTATGCGAATTACATTATCAGAATGTTGATGAGAGTCATGTACCCCGGCCACCATATTTTTGATGATAACGAAAGTCCGCAATTGAGCTGGTGTGATGGCAATATATTTTTCCTTTAATCTAATTAAATAATTACGCGTTATATATAGTCATGAAGAGTTTGCTGATGGTTGTTGGAAGGGTGTACATTTCCTTAGATAAATCATTCACAAGAATACACACAGCAGCTTTGAGCTCACCAAGGTTTTATGCAATGCCAACTGATGTTAGTATTTTCATGGTAAAAAGCATCTGTTGCAGCTGAAGAAAACAATACCATCAGTCAGGGGCAGTTGTCTCGTTATATTGCAAGACAGTACTCAGTACTGGAGAGATATAAACACACGGAATAAAACAAACTGCCTAGTGCAGTGAGTGGAAAGTTTATTTCACTTCTTATTGGCAGAATATTAACACAATTTTTTCTACAAGATTTCTCAGGTCAGAGCACTTTATAGGATATACAAATTGCAAATTATGTGTGTTATGTGTATGTATATCACCACACTTAAATGTATTTACCTGCTGTAATATACCCCAGACCAAGCTCAAAATGGGGCATATTGTCTTCAGTTGTCAATGCAGGAGAGCATGCATGGCTGTAAAGTGTTTCACCTGAACCATTACCCAAAATGTATGAAGTGGCAGTACACAACTATCACATAGAATGACCCATCTGTGGTGCTATGTGTAGAATCTATGCACACTTTTCTTTTGATGTTAACATTGCCTTGAGTTTGAGGGAAAGCACAGGACGAACACGGGACGAGACAAACACATAGACACACAAACCAGCAATGAAGATTTAATACACAAAGTGCAAGAGAGACCGGGTGAAAAGAAGGTGTACACTTCGGCATTAACATCAAGTCAACACCAGCTAGCTTTCCTGCTCCTCCTATGTTCATCACACTTTTGTTGGTGCCCAAATGCCTTAACAGCTGTTTTTGCATGCCTGTCATGAGAACTAGCAAGAAATCCTCATCTTGCAATAAGTCAGTATTTCCTTGTTGAAAGACAGTAGGACCATCCTTCTTGCCTTTGTGTGTGAGGGAAAGCACTGGACTGTTTGTTTGTGCTCTGATAAAACTGACCAACAAGGCAACACTGGTTTGATTTGTCGTCGTGTTTCCTCTCACCGTAACATATATTATAGTCCCTCATGGTGATGTACAAGTACCGCCTTGTAGTGAGGTGAATTGGATCCTTTGAAACGTGCCATCCAGCACACCCCGAATACTGAGCTGCATAGTGCGCCGAGTGCAATGCCGTCACGTAGTTTCCCTAACATAAACAAATAGTTTCTTGAAGGTAAAAAACGGACATTCCAGTACAACATAGCGTTTTACAAGTGCCTGTACGCCCGCAGCACATCGTTGTCATCGCGGCTTCTCTCGCACCTGTTTTTTTTTCTTTCTTTTTTTAAGGAGTAGCAAGCCGGCACTTGCCTGGCTGGACATCTCCTTTTGTGTGAATAAACATATACCCCCCCTGCACGGGCCGCCTCTATTACATCTTCCTCTGTTTTTGTAAGTGGGGTGTGGGACAGCCCCAAAATCATGTGTATAATAGGCAACTTGGAAGACAAACGAGACCTTGCCAGTTTGGAACATTGCAGATATATCAGCAAGGCAGGTGTCCCCACGCCTGACGGCACCTTGTGATTTTATGGACCTTTTTCCTTTGATGTTCTTCTCTGTAAAGGCACCCAATCAGTTACAAATATAACAACACTTTAAACCTCCATCTTTCAATCTTTTTACCCCTGTACTTTTAGTAAAATGACTCTTGGCTGCATTTCTTCTCTCCATGCCTGAAAATCTGAAATCAGTAAAAATAAGCAATGTCCTCAGTTTCAACACAATCCTCATGTGTTTCGTAATTTTGTTGCTCCAGTTAAGAATACAGTATGATAATTCTAAGTAGAAACACAAATACAAAATAGTAGGAATCATTAAGCACAACGAAAGATTACTGGCCGAAACCACGATATTTCTTACTCATATACCGCGACTTCGGTGTTAACATAGAACAGGTGACAATTAGACAGTCCGATTACACAGATTTTACGAACAGGTCACCAGAATTAGTCCAGCTGGGCACTATGGGTGTACATTACGCACCAGTCTACCGGTTTATGCCACTGAATCATTTGCTACAACACATGCAAAATAAGAAAGTTGAACGCGAATGGTGTGTAGCATGAGACGTACTTACCAGCTTCAGAATTGCACTCGTGCGTCTTAATTCACTTGGAAGGCTTGGAAGTTATGTACATACACCTGGTACTGCTACTGCCTGAACTGAGAGGGTGCAGCTGAGAAAAAGTGGACTGGCACTTGTTGCATCTGTAGTAACAGAGCGGCCCATTTTACAATTTTGTACAGACGCCCTCACCTTTTGAACCGACCATGAAACTCGCAGGCGTTGCTGGAACGTCCCGTCACCTGTTGAACATCGACGGACGAGCGGGACATCCAGCGAGGAACTTGAACGGAATATTTGGCAAAGTTGCTTCACCGTTACCACAAACCATAAATCTCATCCTCAAGCAAACAAACCCCTGTGTGCTAGCGCATGCGCACGCGAAGCGACCAGACGGCACGGCCGGCACGGCGGCGGCAAAGAGAGACACGTGACATCACTTCTAGCGCATGCGCAGCGCAACTGATTTTCCTCTCCCGAAGGCCAAGTAAACACAGGAGCGGCCGTTGCGAGCAGATTTCCGTGGGACCCCTCTGGCGGTCGCTCCTGTCAAAACCGCCATTACTTCCTGTCCACCACGTGATCCTCTCTAAAGTTTCGGTTTGGAAACGCTTTGTTGCTAGCGCTGCTTTTCGTGCTTTTATGTTTTTCCAAAGTCACTTACTCTTAAAATGTGAGCACCACTGCGGAAACAACGTTTTGTTAACGTGTTCTTACCGCGGTTGCGGCTGTCGTTCAACAGAAAGCAGCTCTGACACGGGAATAACGTTTCCTTCGTAAGCACGTACTTGACCGGTTGTTTCGTACCCCTGTCTGTGAGAGAGTCATCTGGAATCGTTCCTTTCCAAGCTGGCGCTGTGATACAGCTGCAGATTCAATTGATTTCCTCCATCGTTGTACAAATTTGATTACTGGCATGCTTCACTTTGTGGCACTTCAGCAATAAACACACAAAACGCGGCCACGTCGTCACACAAACATCGCTGCCGCGAATGATGTTTCTAGTCTTGCGTGGTTGTCCTGCAGACCCTGACCGGTCTTGTAGTAGAAGGGTAAACTGAGAGTAAACCTCCGAACACACACAAATAAAGCTGGACGCGCGGCGTTCATCACAATGCAGATACCTCAACTGCAAGGCAATCACGACTCCTGTCGTCTGCTTTGGGAGCTGGCCTGCGCATGCTCTTGGGGTCACGTGAGCGGTCACATGGTAGACAGGAGCATCCCAGAATGCAGTGCGAAGCTGGCACGCCCGTCCCAATGGCAAAAAGTTCGAAGGGCCGCTCCTGTGTTTCCTTCCTCCATGTTTCTACCAGCGACGTTCTCTCAAATTAAGCGTCCATCACTGAAACCAACACTTTGTTTTGAATTGTAAAATTACGCATTTGAGCTTCAGTTATTACTATACCTATACAGGCTGCACTTTTCTACTTTTTGTCCCAGACATGCATAATAGATCCTGTCTGGACGTTCCCTCGCGCGCCATATCGCGCACGGGGAAGCGCTTAGCGATTTGGGCGGACCCGGCGCTTAAAAGAACGTTCGCCTGATGTACGCTACGGACTGTGGACATTTGGATCTATCATGTACATCCGACGAACGTTCGGTGTTGTTGGGGCATGGTCTGCGTAAGCGGTGGAGGTAGGCAAATGGGAGCCGGTCCCTCATATACCGGAGAAGGGCGCCTTGGTGACGCGGTCCGCCCCGCGGGTGGGCCGTGTCTTGGAATGCGCGGACCGTAAAACGGTCGTCGGGGCAGCATCGCTTGCGGTGTTGTTTCGGGGAAGATTTTTCCTAAAATCAAATTCGCGTACGCGGTGGAGGGGACAAAAAGGGAGCCTGCTCTTCCTTTTAGAGTGGAAGCACGTGTGGTAACATGGTCAGCCTTGGTGGACCGCGCGTCAGAGTTTGGTCGAACGCTGGCGGGGCTTCCTACATTCCCTGAATTTTTGACCTGTTGTGTATGTTCGAGGCATTTATTTCAACACACACACATAAAAATTAACATTGTACATAATACGTATGCAAATACATATATATTTACATACATATCAGAGTGGTGTTGTCATGTCAGATATGTATAAACTAAAAGCAAGTGCATGTTTGGACCTGCTTGCATGATGTCCCACGTACGTCCATATATCCTAAAAAGAAGTTCCCGGGATATTCGGAGGACCTTGTAGGGGACGTTATCGCCGGCACGTGGATGTGACACCCGCTGTGGGACTTATCTCGCTTATCTTGTTTACCTGTTGTGGCAAGGTGCGCCACCGGTTCCTATTGGGGGTGTGGCCTCCGGTGAACTTAATAAAAGCGGAGGGATCCATTTTGCCTGGGGTGTTTTGCCGTGGGGGCTCAGGCTGAGCGGTTGGCCTGGCAGTCGGTAAGATGTAATAAACCTTGCTGTCTTCTGGTAAGCTGGGCTTTGTTGAGGGTCTCCCTCGTACATGGGACATCTGTCCCACAAGTGGCGCCCAACCGGCTCGTCTGTCTGGTTGCGAGGAAGACCCAATAGGTTTCCAAAAAGTTTAAAAGGGTATTTCTGGTGGCCTCATTTGATTTTTGGATTGGCATGACGGGGTGGTTGGATAGCGGCAGCGCTGCGGAATTCAAGCGCGCTTCCTTTCCCCTTTTCGCAAATTGCTGCATGTTAATAACGGGTCGTACCTTCGTCCTGTTCTTATTTTGAATCTTGTTTACGCTGATTGGATGGTCGCGGAGGGTTGGTGTTGGGTAGCAGTTATACCGCGGGTTTCCGGTGTGCTCCCTTTTTGCCCTCATCCGTTCTTTCCTTGCGTGTTTTACGTCAAATAGCCGGCCTTGAGAGCGTGACCGTGGGTAGGTTTTCTTTTTTGACGCTTTCATTTTCTGCTAAATTCGGTTGCGGTCCTTTTTGTTTTCTAGTTCCGGCCACGCACCTAATCACCCGCTTCAGCCCCCAATCTCCGCCCCCCAGGGCCGGGGAGATACACCGCTTAGCGTGTACTTCACGTGGTGCAGCGCCGTTGACGCCCAGCAGGTGCACGATTCAGACCCGTGAAAAGTAGAGCTGACTGCGCACTTGCAGTGCCGCGATCTGCTACCACCGTACGACAGAGCGCTTGTCAAGTGTGGCGTCGTCGGGGGGAAAGTGCCTTGACATCGCCACCGCAAACGCAGGCGCCACTGCGACATTACGTGCATGTGCCTTTGCAAGCACTTTGTACGAATGGATCGCAGCCTTGCATGATCAGCAGCCTGCCTTATCAGGCGACAACAGAAATATCAGACGAGATTGAAATCAGGTGCGCCGTGCCGGTGCCTTCATTTGATTTCGCAAGTTGCGTGCTTCCGCTATATCATGCAGATTTGCACCAGCTCCAATTTCGAACCAGGTTGCACACGCTGTAGCTCACGCCCTTGCAGACGTAGCTCAGTAGCATTGACTATCTCGGTCTTTAGTGCATACTGCATCCCAAGCAGCAAAATGTACGGAAACTCGAGTGCAATAGGGGTGGACGGTATGTGTCTTATCAATGTTCTTTAGTTTCAAGAGTCTGTTCAAGGTCTTCCACCTACCCGTCCACCCCTATTGCACTCGACTTTAAGTACATTGTGCTGCTTGGGATCCGACTTAGTCTTTTCCGTGCGTTTCCCGTCTTCACGGTTACTCACGATGCATTCGGGGTTTAGTCAGACCCTAGCCGCCAGGAGATTCCTTCTGACCATTTGTACTGTTTCACTGTTTTATTGTTTTTAAAAGGAATGACACCGAGGCACCAAGCAGTGGAGCGCAGCTCCTCCCACCGTCAACTTCGTGGAAGGCGCAATCAGTTTTCTACTTCTGATGTCAACACTGCTGCCCGACGAGCATCGCATTCCGTAGCCACGTGGACTGTCATCGAAAGCGGCCGCCCTGTGTCGTGGGCGTCGAGATCCCGTTGGAGTTCCCAACCTAGACCGTTGAGGGGAATGGACCCGAACCAGATCCCGCATCTCTTCCGAGTAGTGATGGGCAAGTCAGTTCATTTTTGTGAACTAATTCATTTAGTTCAGTTCACTCCACTGAACTGTCTAAAAGAATAGTTCATTCGTTCACCTGTTCGCAATTAAACACAATCAAGTAATATAGTCCCAAACTTTAAAGTGGCTCGACCAAGAGAGATACAACAAAATGATCTTGCAATTCAGTTTTCCAAAGGTTCGAGAACATCAACATAGCAAACGTAATCTTTTAGGTCGCTTTTTTATTTTGCTTTAATTTTCTACGTATATTTTTAACGAGAAAAGTATTGCACAGATCAATATGCAAGGTACCGTCGTTCAGTGTTACAATCGTGCATTTCTGATCACTTACGTCTGCTTGCTGCGAACTTGAGAACACAGAAGTGTGATAGAGTAACCGCAGTTTCAACTCATTTCATTCAAATGCATGAGAGAGCTTGAAGAAAAGTACAACGTCTAGCGTTGTGGAGGAAAAATTGGGAAGCTTGCAGTGTATTGCCGCAAAAATAGCGTGCCCGCTCCAGGGTGTGCCAGTCACGCAAGCAGTCAGCCAGAAGTCGGAACATAACGGCGCCACTAGCAGTCCACAATTGCGAGAAGGAGCTCAGAGCGATCTCAGCGCAATCAGTTCTAAATGATTTACTCTTGTTCAGCGTTCGCCGTTCACATAGTTCACTTGCCCACAGTACTTCAATCCATACGGCGTTCAAAGCCGCTCTGCTGGCTCTCCCTCCCCGCGCTTTTCCTTAAGCGCATGAGCCGTGGACGAGTAACAGTTCTGACAGGCGCTGCGAGTACTTCCAAACGACCCGCGACATCGTTTAGTTCTTTAGTTCATCCAGTTCTCTTCCTTCACACCTTCACACAGTCCACTCGAAGCTCTCCCTCCCCGCGCTTTTTCTTAAGCGCATGCGCTGTGGACTAACACCTTCTCTGACGGCCAACGGCAGACCCTGCGAGTGCTTCAAAACGTCCCGCGGCATCGTTTAGTTCTTTAGTTCATCCAGTTCTCTTCCTTCACACCTTCACTATGTCCACTTGAGGCTCTGCCTCGCCGCACCGCCCGCGCTCTTCCGTAAGCGCATGCGCTGTGGACGAGCAGCAGTTCTGACAGGCAACGGCAGGCTCTGCAAGTCCTTCAAAACGAGTCGCGACGTCGTTTAGTTCTTTAGTTCATCCAGTTCTCTTCCTTCACACAGTCCACTTCAGCGCAGCGTCACAGCCACTCAAGGCCACAGCGTATGCGCCGTGGTCTCCCGCCCTTCTTCTTGCGCGCATGTGCTTTGTTAGCTTTACAAAACGTTCGTTAGATGGCGCAGATGTCACACTTGGAAGCGTATCAAAGCGTATGCGTTGTGGGTGTCGAGGCCCAATGAACTGAATTGAGGAACTAATGTTTTGGTTGTTGTTGAACTAGTTCGTTCAGTTCACCCGAATGACTAGTTCAGTTTGAAGGGTTCGTCCACGAACGACACATCACTACTTCCGAGGCCTGACCCTGGAGGTTCGTCACTCCGCCGACCCTCTTCTGCCCATGACGGACGAGGAAAGGCGTATCCTATGCCTTTTGTGTGGCGTCCCTGAGCTTCACCGTACCGACCACCGTCGGGGAAATCTTCACCATGCTCGCACGGAGGCCCAGAGGTCCGTTTCGAGTTCAGTGGAGTCAAACATTGCTGCTGCCTTCACTCTGCTCCGACGTCATTGCCCGGACCTCCTGAGAGGACCTGTCCCGCCTACACTCGACCGACCTGGTGCAGCTCCAGTTCTGGTTCCCGAAGACCCGGAAGATATCATGCTGGACGCAGATGATCTCCTCCTGTGAGATTGAGGAGGGGGAGTGTGGGGGACTTTACCGCCGGCACGTGGATGTGACACCCGCTGTGGGACTTATCTCGCTTATCTTGTTTACCTGTTGTGGCAAGGTGCGCCACCGGTTCCTATTGGGGGTGTGGCCTCCGGTGAACTTAATAAAAGCGGAGGGATCCATTTTGCCTGGGGTGTTTTGCCGTGGGGGCTCAGGCTGAGCGGTTGGTCTGGCAGTCGGTAAGATGTAATAAACCTTGCTGTCTTCTGGTAAGCTGGGCTTTGTTGAGTGTCTCCCTCGTATACTGGACAGACGGACTACGACCCCGAGTGATGGGGCGGCGATCACGTTATTCCCACAACCTACAAATGACAAAAACGTGCTAGTCCACAGAACGTCTCGATGATGTAAATGGGCTCTGTGACAAAGTCCGTGGGATACCCCAACGTCCGAAATATGATATCCTGTAGACGTTTTCTGGATATTTATGGTTTGCTTTGCGGTTGACCCACCCGCAGAATCAACTATTTGAAGGACCGTTGCAAGCTTGCTATTGCTGGCGTTTCGCCGTCCCTCTCATGCAGTCACAGGGTCCTATAACGGGGAAAGTTGCAAAGAAGTGTCAACTCACAGACACGTTGTGAGTGGAACCATGTCAATAAGATCAAATCAACCAAGTCAGAAGGTACTTCCCTTGTCCACCTTCGATGTGTTGTCGCCGAGAGCATTGTTACGGTTGCGCGCGCTATCTGCGTCGTACCCGACCTTCAAAAATTCTTTTCTCGGCTATCAAAAAATATACTTTTTTAAATTTACTCCTTGTGTTCTTTGGGCATGATACTTTCTTCCAGCTTTCATTGTCCTTCTTTCTGCGTTCCACCATTTTTGTTATTTCAGGTCAAAGTTGCCGTATTTTCGCCAAAGTTGCCTCTTCGAGTATTTTTTTCTCATATTATTGTCTTTAGCCTCTCAACGAAACTTTTTTGGCTTGTAGTATCCATACGTATCTCAATGTTAAAAATAGTTTTGTCTCTTTACTTCTAGCGTTGTAGTCCAGAAAAAATGCGAAACTTTGCTTCTCGAAGCAATTTTCACACCTTTTTTAGGATACATAGAGCGAGTAAACCAGAATATTTGCGACCCTCATATAGGTAGATGGACACTTCTCCCTTACTGCGACATGAAAACAATTGCGATATCTAATTTTGGCGGCGGCATGCGTAGACTGCAGGGGTGGTCAGGGGCTGAACCCCTAACTTTAAACAGACACTTAGGGACAATTATTATGCGATGGCAGCTAAAACATTTGTTTTAGTGGTTTTCCCCAAGGAATGAATCTGTATGAATTTTTAAAACAAAATCGACGAGGGTCGAGCGTTACCTCTGGGACGTATGGCATGGAATGACCCGCCTATTGTTTAGGGGATACCATTCTTGCAGTCACATGAAGCACTGAAGGGCCAATTTCAAAAGTAAAGGCAATCTGATTTATGTTCTTGCAAAGATGGCACAGCGTTTGCACGAGGTAGCTCCATTTCAGAAGCCTGAGAACACTCAAAGGAATTAGTGTGCCAGCATTAGATATTGTGTGCAGCAATATTTGCTTTTGCTAGGGCATCTAAGAAAGGTGGATAGAAAGGCAGTTACAACCTGTTTCCACAAAAGACACTCAGATTCATTAGCAATTTCCTGCAAGGGAGCATTAGCATTAATTAGCATTTAATAAATGAAACCACAGGGCAATACATAAAAAGGTGACTCAAGACACAGCACACTGACAATTACACAGTTGCCTATATTGCTTTTCTCCAGGTCAGAGTTGTGTATTGCGTCGTCTATTTATGTGCTGCGCGCTGTACTGGAGTTTTTAGCGACCTTAATGCAGGTCCAAACTAATTTTGAGTGCCCAAATTTTAACATCGTTCGACAAGGACACATGTGACCATGTGACTTCCTTGTGAATATGGTCGCTCATAGGTTCGCATTGCCCACGGAGTTCGAAATAGGGAGCACCTTCAGTGCAGTCGTATTGAGGCATAGAAGTTGGAAATCTTCGTGGGTTGTAATGCACTCATACTGCAGTCATTCGGCAGTGTTTTCGAGCTCCTTGCAGCACAAGCATTCGATCGCCTTCGGCATTATGACACACCAGCCGCAGCGGCACCTTAAACAGCAAGTGCGCATTGAACATGAGGACACGAAATTTCAGAGAATGTTTACATGTTCGATCACAGTGTCCGTTAAAAAGCTCGTCGCTTGCCTGTCTGTCGAAGGCAGGCGACTGATGCTGTTTGCTTCATCTGTGACCGATGTTCGTAGAGCTTTGACTTGGCTCGCATTCGCGGCATCGGCGACGTTTCGAAAGCCAGGCTCCCGAACTGTTCAGCACACAGAATTTCCTTCTTGATCGCAGAAAGGTCAGAAAAAAGTTCCGGGCTCGAAGTCTCCGCATTTCTTGCTTCGACGTCCATATTGATGATCGCTTTCGGGATGCCGCCGCTCTCGCAAACTCACTAACAACAGAACTTCCGGTCCGGGCGCCCAATGAAACATGAGGCTCATGCTTTCGTCACGCACACGGAAATGCGCGGATATCCACTGCAAAGAAGCTAGATTTGGGCGCCGATTGTGCGAGTTGAGGAGGAAAAGCCAAGCCGGTTTTCAGCTCCCCGTTTGGCAAACTTTGCCGCCGCGCACAGCCAAAATATTTCGCGTGTGGCTTGGAGGCATATTATACCTTCGTAATAGATGCCAACGAAAGATTTGTCGAACTTCTGGTCAGAGTCCCATTAAACACTCTTTTGAATTGTTTAGAGGGTTTTTGCAAATCCAAGTTGCCCACAGCCTTTACGTGTCATAGGGGTTTGTTTAAGTTTGTACGGATGCCTTTTGGTCTGTCTAACTCTCCCGTCAGTTTCCAACGGCTAATGGATACCGTATTGGCAGATGCGAAGTATAATTTCGCAGTGGCGTACATGGATGATGTCGTAGTGTTTTCCAGAAATTTTCAGGCACACTTCTAACACCTGTCAATCGTCCTTGCAAGGATGATGCAGGCGGGCCTAACCATCAACCCCCGCAAGATGCAGCTGGCATCGCCTAGGATCAGCCTTCTCGGCTTCGTGGTGGACGGTGGTGGCGGAGGACCGCCCTGTTGGATGGGTGGCTCGCTCCAGATGGTCGTCGCAGCCACGCCCCCTCCGGGGTGAAGATCCTGCTTCGAAGCCTATGTCTTTTTGGGGACTGAGGTTGTCCGACCGTAACCCTCACGATCCACCGATTCCCCTGCCCGAGGAGGAACAAAGATTGCTGTGCCCTCAGTGCAACGTTCCAGAGATAAACAGGGCGACTCATCGTCGAGGTCTGCTACACAGGACTAGGGTCGACGTCGCCCGTACTGCTGGTCTAGACAACCATCTCCAACGACTAGAACAAACCTTCATTGATCGTGAATACCCGGACAAACTTGTGAAAGACGCTATAGCCAGTGCAAGATCCACAGATCGCCAACAATTGCTCCAAAGATCTCCTCGAGCCAATGGAAATTCTGCAGTAAATCTCACTGTCACATTCAATGTCAGCGTTCCTAACATTACCCGGATACTCAACTGCCACTACACAATTCTTTCACAATCTGATCGGATGAAGGAAATATTCTCACAGCCACCGCGCGTAAGTTATCGCCGGGCGCGGAACATCCAAGACAGACTAGTAAATGCCAAAATTAACAAACTTCCAGAAAATAACATTGGTTGCCACCCTTGTAATGCAAGTAGATGCCAAATTTGTAAATCAATGCAAGCCGCTAACTCTGCAGAAAGTACCAATTCTAATTATCGGGTCAACATTAATGGCGACTTTAACTGTAATTCTTCCAATGTTGTCTATCTTCTTTAATGCAATGAATGCAACGCCCAATATATCGGACAGACAGCTACGTCATTTAGAACGCGATTCAATAACCACAAATCTGACGTCGCGAAGAAACCTAATCTGCCAGTGTCTACAGCGCCGGAGATGTGTCAGCAGCGTTGGCGACCCTACGACGCCTACGCCCCGAATTGTTACGGGAGGCTCCTCGGCGGGAAGCCCCTCCGGAAGACGTCATAATTGAGATATTGGAAGAATTTTGAACCGCGGACTACTGTGGACATTTTTTTGGGTTGGGGGGTGGGGGAGAGTTGTGTAATCGCGGGAAGCTCCCCGCAAGGGGGCCTTGTGTTTCGACACGTGTGAGGGGCGGGGCCAAAAACGCTTAAAAGGGGGAAAACGCTGGTCGTGCGCGTGTGTTCGGCGGGAGTTCCTGTTGGATAGGATTCGGCCGCTAGTTACTGTATGTAATACAGTAAAGTATTAAATAAACCTTTCTCTGTTGTTAGCACTTTTCACTGGCTTTGTCTTCCTCGGCGACGGAACGGACGGGCTTGCGGAAACACGGGTTTCCACACATTCATATAAATGAGATAGTTGGCAAAAGTCGGACATACTTCTTAACGTGCGTTTAGTGAGTGGTGGTAACGCAAAAACTCGCAACTTCGGTAGCGTATTTCACATATTCGCCAACACGTGACGTGGTTCATATTCCTCGCACATGATGGCACTCACACAGCGTAGTGAAAAAGATTTCGCTTCAGAAATGTCTGAAGTTCGTTTTCGGGCTTTCTGCGCGCACCTGCCGTGGCTGGTTCGTGACGGGCACAGCGAGGGCAGACAGCGGCGTTTTGTCCCTTCGTTGCTCCGTATCACATTTGAGATAGTCAAGTTCTGATGTATAAGGTTTACTAGGAAACAAAGTTCAAATATAAATCTACAAAGACAGGAGTTACGCTCCGTAGGTCGGCATGAACGTTGGCCATACCCACCCGCGTGGAAGGCTGCTTTACTCCTTGCAGAAGAGGTCTTCGAAGTTTCTCAGAAGTTTTTGTTTTGTACACTTCACGAACGCCATTACATGTTCATGCTGCTTTCCCCATACAGTCGAGCCAGGTCGCAACTTAGGAAACCAGTTTTGGATGGAGGGGACTCAACATGGACGGCGCGTTCTTGGAAGAAGAAACCACGTGACACAATCGGCCCAATCGCGGACACCGAACAGCGGCTCATGCGCAGAAAAGGGATGCGATACTCAGTATCCCTACCTAGTGACTATAGGCATGATGAATGCTGCAATGGTTTCCGGTCTTGCCATTCACCATGAAAGCATTCTTCGAAAAAGACCTTGAACCTTTTTTTTTTTCGTGTGTGCTATCTCCCAGCTGCTGCCAATAGATATACTAGAGTAACTAAACTCGCCTAAACTCGGATCATGAGATGGCATTGTCATTCTCTGGTGATTCGCCGTGTTGTTGGAAAGTGTGTTCAGCTGACATGGACGACGCGATCCTGGGTTTATTATATGCAGCTTGTGCGTGTCGTTAGCATAGCAGCGTATCCCGGGAAAAAAACTTAGTCGTTGTATTTTCTCTCCCACCTCCACACTTGTGGGCTCCAATGAGGATCACTCGTTGGATTATAAAATTATCAGGTCAGTACAAAATGATTATAGATGATAATCAGGTCAGTGTGGCCTGGGTTGGACGAGATATTCGAGAGAAGGCGGTAAACGTGACGAGAATGTATAGTGTCTTCTTTGCCTTCCCAAACCAAGATGACTCGGTACATCCCACACATCGTATTCGAATTTCAAAAAGCGTGCTCAAGTAAGCCTCTTCAATATGTTTGTTAGCAGTAGCAGTTATAGTATCAAGGATTATACTTTAAAGGCACTGCTTTTCACTTATCAATCGAATACCTCGTGGAGCCAATGCCGTGTAGCGAGGAGGTATAGCCTGTGAACTTTTGCTGGTTTTATGGTTTACATCGGGGTGGGGGATATGTTTACTTAAAAAAAAGGAAAGGTTAGCCATGCAAAGAGCCAGCACAACGGGGGGGGGGGGGGGTGGATATGTTTATTGAGAAAAAAAAGGAAGGTTAGCCAGGCAAAGAGCCGGCTTGCTATTCTGAAAAAAAAAAGGGGGGAAGGGGGAAAACGAAAAAGAAAAGGAAGGAGAAAGAAAAAACAAAAAGGGGAATAGAAACAAAGGAAGGGAAGAAAAAAGAAAAAGGGGGAATCGAAAGGAAGAAAAGAAAAACAAAAAGAAAGGAAAAGGAAAGAAAACAAAAAGAAAGAAAGAAAGAAGAGAATAAACACTAGCACAACGTTACATGCAGTTCACGAGTCCTGAGACTCGGAGAAAACCGAGGAGAGCGGCAGTGACAGCCCACTGGTTGGGGTGCAAGACGGGGCCAAGAAGGCCGATTCGCAAATTATTTAGCCCGGGGATTTAACTGAGACCCCCGGTATATATATACAGTCAACCCTCGATTTATAAACCTCCGATTTATGAATTCCCTCGTTTTATGAACACGAGCACGGGAAACCAAACTTTTCCCATTCATTTTCCCCTCGTTTTATGAACCTCGATATTCTAATAATGAACGGAATTTCTGGGAACCTAGGAGTTGCCCAGCGTTTTTGCCCTCAATTTATGAACGGATCGTTCCGAGGTCAACAGAAACCTTCAAAGGGATAATTCCGTGGTCTTATGAATGACGCCTGAACGGACAGTTTTCCAGGTATTGCACCCTCGGTTCTTAACTCCTCGAAATCCGAACAACAAACGGGTTTTCCGGTGTCGCACAAGGTGCGACCAAGTGTTCCTGACCTCAGTTGATGAATAAGGTGGTCGCTGTCACCCGGAGATTAATAAACGGAGGTTAAAAATCCCGGAGGAAATCCGAGACCAGTCCAGTGCGAATGTGGTGACATCTCTTATTTCCAAGATTGACACAGCGGAAGGCATGGTCCAAAGCAAAATTAAACAATTTAGTATTGTATAATAAACAGAGTGTTAATGTGCTAACGTCTGTTCTTTGTGAGATTGATACAGCAGAAGGCATGGTCAAAAGCAAAATTACACAATATATGGCATTATAAACACGATCCCAACTCGGAAATACTGTTGCATTTGCTCAATAGTACTCAGTTAACTGAATTTTCGATTTATGAATCCCGCGATTTATGAACGATTTTTCGGGGAACCGAGGGTGTTCATAAATCGAGGGTTGACTGTATATATATATACAGGGTGTTTCAGTTAAATCCCCGGGCTAAATAATTCGTGAACGGGTGCACCAATCGAAGAACTTTCTCTTTTACAAGTATCTGTCCGATACCACCTACAAGCTGCGCACCGTGTGAGTGAGTGGGGGGCGCTCATTATTTAAATAAAAATTCAAATGAGTTTCGTGAAAAAACGTAACTTCTAAAGCAGGGCGCTACCGGCATTAAAATGGGTACTACCCCTTTTGGGACCTTCAGTGGACACCTTTTAGAGAAAAATCTGCCACCGAAGTGGGTCATTTGTTGCAGTAATTAGTTGGTTTCGGTTTACATATTTTGTCGCGGTTGGTCGCGGTGAAGCGCAAAAGGACGCTCTTTCACTCCCTTATCCACCAAAGAATTACGTCCTTTTGCTCGTCAGCCCGGCGTAGGGAAGTGACACGATCTTGGGTTGGCACTAACAGTGTGTCTCGGCGAAA